>NC_051430.1:6079260-6081231 GCF_001649575.2 Kryptolebias marmoratus | reverse complement strand
TTTGGTTTGTTGGTTTGTGTTCCGCAGTCATGTCAACAAAGCATCTTGTCCAGAAAGGAATTAATGTGCGTCTGGATGCTGGACGCTTTCAGGGAAAGTCCGAAAACAGAATATTGCTCTTGTAAATGTTTAACCACTGCGATAAATGCGCTCACGGTGTATCCTTCAGAGAAATTAACCCATGTAAGAGAAATAAATAATTCCAAGGGTAATATCACTAAAGACAGCGTTCCTTTCTCAAAGTTTACAAAGTAACTGTCATGTGGGACAAATTATAAAAATGATACTCTGATGTCCCGTTCTCCTGAAGGCAGCATGGAGCTGCGCTGAAGAGAAACACCATCGATACAGCTGCAGTTCTGTGACGGTTTGAATGTTTTAGGCCACAATATTTTTACAAGTAGTTCAAAGTTTAAACTGATATTGTTGTGAATCTTTGGTGTAAACTTTACCTTCAAGGAAATGCCCCCCAAAAGAATATCAACGCCCCCTTTTTGAAAATATTGCTGCCAGCGCCCCCCGTCATCCTCTCAACGCCCCCCAGGGGGCGGTACCACCCCCGTTGAGAAACGCTAGTCTAAGGGATACGTACCTGCCCTAAATCCAGGTCAGTGGGTCAACCCCACACTGAATCCTGCCACCCCAAATTTTTTTTGTTGTTTTCTAACAAAAACCCAATCTTTATTTGTTTACATCTTTAAACACTAATAAAAACAATAACCGAAAAAAACCACAACTTTATTAGTTCAAATCTTCACTACCTGATTAAAAACATCTCACCCCATACAAAATAAACTGATATCCTTTTTAAAAGATCAAATGGCCTAAGGGATAAGTGTCTGCCCTGGATCCAGAAGTTTGGTGGATCAGTTCCTGATTGAATCTTGCCCCTCCCTCCCAATGTTTTTTTTCTAACAAAAGCCAATCTTTATTTGTTTAGATCTTCAAAACCTCAATTTGCTGATTCCCTCAGGCTGTAGGAGAGAGGAATATCAACATTGGCAAGACAAAAACTGAATACAAAACACTTGAGATATGAATTCATGGAATACTAGTATAACTTTATTGCTTTGGCTGATCCCACACTACATAAATCAATTAGCAGTTTAGCAACACACACACTACAAAGCAGTTTAGCAGATGGTTAGTGACTTCATTTACAGGGTGGTGGACATTTGCAGATTGAGGCAAGTCAGTCATCAGGAGAGTGGCTTTCTACATTGCTTGGAGGCAGACAGGCAGCAGCACAGAAAAAGCTCTGGTCAGTGGCTCTTCTTCTGGTTCTCCAGGCGGCCAGGAGAAGATCATCTGGGTCAACTTGAGGTGATGGTACACACCGTACAACAAACAGGTCACTAAAGCTCAGGCAAGACTCAACCACTCAACTCTGTAATTTCTCACTATATACAACTGAAATGTATGCATGAAGTGCATGCTCTAACTTCGCACCCGTGTGACATACGAAGGTGAAACTTCACAACTGGATTACCAATAGGTCTATGGATTGCCCTTTCACATCAAAGTTACAAGGTCAGAGGTCAAGCTTACAAGAGCCCCTGAGCTCCAGCTCTGAAACTCTGCACAGTAGGAAGTTCAAACTTGACGGCTGTACTCCTCGTGTGTCGATGATTAGCATTTCATAACGCCTGTCTACAGTGGTGGAGAAAGTACTCAAACAATGTACTTAAGTAAAAGTACAAATAAACAGACAAAAATGTACTCCAGTAAAAGTAGAAGTACCACCTTAACATTTTTACTTAAGTAAAAGTAAGAAAGTACTTGCTTTTAAAAATACTTAAGTATTAAAAGTAAAAGTACTTTTTTTTTCATTCAACCTTTATTTATACAGGTTAGTCTCGTTGAGCCACGTGGACTCATTTGCAAGAGAGACCTGATTTCTAATAAAATACTATACTTAATAAAATCTAATACTTGCTGAATATATTACCTAATGTCTACAATATCATTAAG
>NC_051430.1:6051634-6074701 GCF_001649575.2 Kryptolebias marmoratus | reverse complement strand
AGAGCCATACAGTGGCTGTTATTGGCCCAGCTCTTCTTGAAGGCGGGTCTAACGTTACCTGCGATTACTTTCATACTATCGAACAAATAAAAAACCCGCAACGTGACGTGAATTTACTTTTTACTTCAACACATTATAAAAATGTAGTGTAGTAAAAAGTACAGATACTTACTGTAAAATGTAGCGAAGTAAAAGTCGAAAGTACCCACGTTTAAAAATACTTAAGTAAAGTACAGATACATGAAAAACGTACTTAAGTACAGTTACATCCCACCACTGCCTGTCTACAACGGATCAGCTCTCACACCGACAGTCAGTCGGGACGAACATGCACACATGCAGTTCCATTTAAGTTTCTTCAGAAACTTTCTAGTTTACTGTACTCTTGGTCTGTCTCATCATTCCCTGGTCTCTTATTGTTACGCTTTTCTACATACCCCTAGACTGCCCAGGGGAATGTAACAGGGAGAAACTAAGTGGTGAGGTGAGAGTCCTCTGAAATGAGTGAATACTAAAAACCTGGTTTCTCAACACTACTGCTTCCACTTGACATGTGATGTTGAAAGCTTTGTCCAGTGTGAGGTTCTCCTCCAGCAGTAATTTATCCTGCACAGCACTGAGATAAGCATTAGAAATGAGCTGATCTCTTACAAGTTCATTTTTCATCAGTCCAAAACTACATGGCCCTGAAAACTTGACACATAATACAACTCTCTACAAACAGTATTTTGGCAACAGAGTAAGAAGTCTAAAGACATGTTGACATGAGCACGCTCAGATTGATCTGTGTTGACCTCTGAGGGGAGGCAGGACCGGTGGCTGCCTTCCTTTGCTGATCTGCTCTTTATTGGAGCAGATAATGGGCAAATTCAGCAATTTTAACATAAAACAGTAATAGTAATCATTAAGAAATTATAGTAACAACAAAAAAAAACTTTTTGCTTATTTTACTGTTGTGTGTGTGCTGTGCATGTGTTTTTGTTATTTTTACTATGGAGGGTCTGTTTCACCTGCCTCCACTGTCTGCACATGCCTGCTCAGTGAGCAGCGACTGTTGGAGACTAGTTAATGTATTCACAAGCAAGTCACCGAAATGCCTCAAAATGTTCTTAGGGGTCCTCAGTTTCCTAGTGTGAGTCTACAAGGCTTGTACTCTTGTTGCTTAAATTTTGAGCATGTTCAACAAATTTTCTCTCAAAGTAGTCACAAAGTCATCACAGGCATTTAAAACCCTTCTCAATTTACTTTCCATAAATTTAGAACTGTGTTTTAACACCTGCAGAGAGCTACAGCCCCAAATGTCCAGGTCTAAAAATGATGCTAATGATAAATAATCATTAACAAAACCTGGTCCAAATCTCCCTGTCTTCATATCAAGTGTACCGCATTAGAATAAATCATATGTGGGAGTGGCTACCAAGGTGAGTATGATGTGGGCAGCAAAACAATATGCAAGGCCAGCAATACAGTTTTGCAAGCTGTGAACATGAGAATAGGCTTTGATTTTCAAAAATAGTCCACACGGCTCAGTGGTTGCAAATACTTAGGATTCATTGAGATGGTAACAGAACATTCAACTTATTTTCTCACAATTTTAAGTCGCCAACTTGTCTCCAACATTCCAGTAAGATACTACCCTTAATTTTTGTTCTCACTAATCATAGGCTATAACCATAAATGGACTGATAAATCAGAGATAGCATGACCTGTCTCCTTGTATGATACAAGACAAAAGAGCTTTGCTTTAAACTCTACTCCTTAAGATTCCACTGCTCTGCTGAAAGGAGCAGACTTATTTAACGAGATAAAAATCAGCTGTTGTTCTATGATGAGAAATGGTTCAATGTTTCTCCTGCTGAAGCACAAACATGTGTTTAACAGTCCAACCTGAATCCCCCTTCTCCTACTCACTCCAACCTCACATTCCAGTTCTCTGACTCACCACCCCAGTGTATGCATCATGTGGAACAGCTATCCATCTATTTTCTGCCACTTATACATGGTGGGTGGAACAACATGCAGCAAAATGAATTGGTTTACCACACACAGCACGCCTTTTACATACACACCAGCTCAGCTCTCATGGGGATTGTGGTTGTCACCTTGATGCTACCACACTGAGTAATTAAAAATATCAGGCAGCATGTGAAATGCCCTCATTCTTCATGAAATTTCTTCCACCCCACCACTCCTCCTATCCAGAATGATGGAGGAGGAAGGAGATTTGGAAAAGCAGAAGGGCCATCATCTCTCTCAATAAAAACTCAACTTGCTGTGGTGAGTAATGAAAGATGTTCATGACGACAACAGAAACATTACTGCAGTGTTTCAAGTCAAATTCAACAGAACAGGTGAAAGTCATGTTGTTTTTAAAGCTAAGTTTAAATCATTAAATCAGTGAAATTTATCTTCAGTCAGATGACAATTTTTCACTTGAGTGTAAATAGAGGGGAGTGTTACACACAAAAGAACAGTTTTTTTTTCCTCCTCAGGCCTCAGTATTCATCTATTAAAATTTATTACAACAATCATGTTAGTTTCCAAACATATTTATCTGATTTTTCTTTTTTTCCTGTTACTGAAAGTCTCTGTAAGGATGAGTTTGATCACATCAGTAACATCATTTCTTTTTGTCATTGTCATGGCGAGGGGAGACAGAGGCGAACCCAGAACGCAAAATCACCTTAAAATAAAACTAATTTATTAACTTAAACAAACGGATAAAACAAAAGGGCTGACATGGCAGCAAAACTAACAATAACAAAAATCCAAACACAAGGAACAGGGGGAGGTGAGGCGAGGCGAGGCGAGGCGAGGCGAGGCAAGGCAAGGAGCAGAACAAGAGACACAACAATGATCCAACAGGGTGGTGAAGAAAATGATCAGGTCTTAAACACAGACGATGATTATGGGAAGTGGGCACAGGTGAGTGATTACAATAGCTGGCAGGTGGAGATGGGCGTGGCAGACAAGCAGGGGCAGACAGAGGGGAAGTGAATAATGACAAAGGCAAGAGGAACAAGACACAAACAAGAAAACAAATGCAAATAAAACCCAGAAGAAAACAAAACAAAACCCAATCCTTACAGTCATGGTCTCATGATGCTGTGCAGGTTTTAGATTTGTTGTTGTAGTTTTTTTTCTTCAGCATGTTTTCAGCCATGTGACACACCTAAAGCAAATCTCCTCCTTGTCACTGTGTGTTGTCTTTTCCTTTCTTCTTCTACACAACAACTTTTTTAAAACACCCAAATTCCTTAAATATTGCACACTAAAAGTGGTTTGTATCTCTTTGTTTAGCATCTCTTTTCAAAAAAATAAAAAATTGATAAACAAATTAAAGAAAATATAAAAATACAATCAAAACAACAATATGAAAAAAATAGATTTCACTCTCAGCTCAGAAAAAAAATCATTCATTTTTTTTGTCTCATGCACCTTAAAGCACATCTTATTCAGTGAGTTGCTCAACTTTTCATGTCCTTTATATTCAGCGTTTTTATCACAATCTCCACGTTTTGGGCTCCGTTTCTGTTTTTTCGGGTTTCCTTCTCCTTGCTGCCTTGCTCCCTCTGTGCACCTGTGTGTTGTTTCCCTAATCACTTCCTTATTTTTTAAGCACCTCTCCTTGAGTGACTGGCGTTGGATCGTGTTCTAAGTTGTCACATGTAGTTGGGTGCTGTAGCTAAGTCTCTAGGACCCTTTGAGTGTCTTGTTCCTGCAATTAAAAGGAGTTTTTAGTTCTACTCGCTGCGTCTGGTCCATATATCTTCAACTGCCATAACAGTTTTCTGTTCATCAGCTCAAACTATAATCATATCGCCTTTTTATGTTCTCTCAAATTTCACATAGGGAAAATATCCAAAAATTCAGAAATATTGCCAAATTTAATCAAATGGTGAAAAAGGTCAAACAGTTGTGTAGTTATTTCCTACTGTTTTTTTTTAAACTCATAACCAGCTTTGAATTCAACCAACCACCTTTACTTTTGTTAGTTAATACTAATCATAATCACAGTTCATTAACATTGCAAAGATTTACTCAGAAATCACATTAAAATAGACAAACTAAAAATAAAAATTGTCTTCCTTATTAAAACAGCTTTTAATAAACTTTGAACTGACAAAAATCAAAAGAAAAGAAAACCCTTGTTGGATTCACTCTACTGCATTACTTTTCATGCACATCATTAAAAAAATTAGATTGGATTTGTCAAAGGAATGGGTGAAACACTTTTCCCCTACTGATTCATTGCACATTTGATTATCTGACAGACTCAGCACTGCTGATCTCTGCTCAGCTCAGGGGAATGTGCTTTTGTTTTGAGAGATCTACTCAGCTCCTACTGATCTCGAGTGTGGATCATGATTACTGACAGAACAGTGAGTGTTCTGTTAGAGCCTTGGCTGCGGTCCACATGCACCACTCAAATGCTCCTTCAGCCAGCATGATTTATGAAGACTTAAGGAGAGAATCAAGCCAAGTTGGGAGGGAGGGGGTAAAAGGATAAACAGTAAAAATAAAGATGTAGGAATGGAGTTGGTAAATGAATACAAACAAAACAAAATGACTGTGGAAGTAAAGATGGTGTGTTATGGGCTTAGACAGGTGATGTGTTGGCAAGTTGTACTTCAGGATCACATGGAGGGGTGCCCACATGGCCATAAGCAGAAAGGTTATAGCTGCGCTCAGGCTTCTGAGGTCTGTAGGTTACACAAACTGAATTTCCCAACACAGAATGTTGTCATCCTGCAGCCCTCAGACAGAGAAAACACTGATAAGACCTTTCATAGTATGACTCATACATTCAAAGCTAAATGTCAAATAAGCCACTGTCAGGTTGCGTGGAACTGACGGAGAAGAACCCAGAGCGCAGACTCATTTAAAAGAAAAGAAACTAATTTATTAAACTAAAGAAACAAACGAAAACAAAAAGCTGACGTGGCAGCAAACAAACAAAAACTAAATTTAAATACATAAACGGAACCGAACTCTGAAGACAGGAACCAGGAACACGGAGCGAAGACAACCAACCAGAACATCAAACAACCAACAAACAATGGACCAGCGAGGTATGGGAAGAGTGACCGGGTTTTTAACACTGAGGATAACGAGGTGAGTGGGAACAGGTGGAATGATTACAGAGTCAGTACAGGTGTAGATGGGCGTGGCTGACAGGCATGTGAGTGACTGGGGAAGAGTGAAATGAAACATAAACATGAGACAAAACAAAAAGCAAATACAACCAAATAACAGAATAGAAACAAAACAAAAAACCAAAGAACTAAAATAAAAATAAAACATAAAGAAACCCCAGAAAAAGCCCTATCACCATAGCCACTTACTAAGCTAATAGAAAAGAACATGGTATCAACATTGTAGCTACAGATTTCCCAATTTTCTTAAGTGCTGATCTTACTGATATCAATCACTTTCTGATTCAGAATGTAGAGTTTGTAACAAAACATGTAATTTTGGGTGTCCATTTATTCAAGACACTAGCAAAGCAGTGAGCTCAGTTTGTCTTCTGACAATCGCCTGCAGCTGTCCTTCATCTACCTCAGGTATGAAACATGACCCAAGTGTCAAACCCAATGAAAACTAGATTTCTTTCACTAAATAAAAAAAAATACAAACTACAATTTTATGTTGTTAGTTTGATGCACATGTTTTTGTGAATGTTCATTATTTACATCCATCCAACCATTTTCTTTTACCCACTTTTCCTTTCTGGGTCAGTGGTCAGCTGGTGCCTATCTCCAACAGTCACTGTAAGAAAGGCGGGGGACAACCTGGACAAGTCGCATGTCCATCACAGGGACACAAAACATCATTTACACTTTCACTCACACATAGTGACAATTTAGAGTTACCAATGAACCTAACATTCATGCTTTTGGTCTGTGGGAGGAAACCGGGGTACCTAGAAAAAATGTTTGCATGCACAGAGGCAACATGTAAACTCCGCACTGGAAGGTGATCCTGCAACCTTCTCTCTGTGCGGTGACAGCTCTAACTACTGTGCTGCTGTGCTTCCCTCATTAATTACATTAAATATTTAAAGTTTACATTTTTAACATGACTGGTTGAAAATTTTATTGCCCAGTTACAATACCTACTCTTAGAAGCTAACAAAAATCATGTTTATAATTAATTATAAAATTTCTATTTGACAGAATTTAGTTTAGCCTGTTGGTCTGGCCTTCCACAACAGTTCCAGTTCTGTATGGGGCCCTTTCGAATTTTTTTTGCCATCCACTGATCTAGAGTGTAATTCTACATTGTCTGACAGAGTCCTGTGGGTGATTGTGGGTGGAAGTGGTAGTGTTGTGTACATGTGCTACTGAGCATAGTTAGAATGCAGGAGAGAATTTTATAGGTGCAGAAAATAGCAGGAAGAACCGTTTTAGTGAGTAGTAAGAGTGTAGCAGTATCATGACTGTCTTCACACTGAAGCAGGTTTTCCATGTGTTGTGATTCAGCCAGTCTGATTGGACCTGTAAATCATGGAGAGGTCCCAATAAAGTTAATGCTGGTTTTAATAGGAAGATGCCAGAACACCAAGTGAATCACAGATTGTAACATTAGGGGGTTTGCGGATGAAGACCAATTGGAGGTGGGGGGTGGGGTGTATTTTTCTCCATGTCCATCACTGAAAGTGGTAAGCATCAGAACTAGACCAAAGAACAATGAAATGTGACCTGGACTGCCGAATCATATTTCTTGTCTCTTTATGTTATGTGAACAGTCAAGTCTATGTCATTCTTCTCGTTGAAAAAACAGGATGCATCATGGGAAGAAGACAAACAATTGAGTGTAGTGTGATGTTCTAGACACTGTTTTCATGTAGCTGTTGGATTGTTGCTAATCAAGCCCAATATTCACTGATGTGAGATGAGTGGCCTTCTTTAACAGGATAAAGCTTCTTCTGCAGAAAGGCTTCAAGAACAATCAGGGGGAAACAACAGGAAATTCGGATATTTGACTGGGACTCTAAATTCTCCAGAGCTCAGTCCAATTGGGCCTCTCAAACACATGCTAGACAAACAAATCTGATCCAGTTCACATTTCTAAAACTTAGAGGATCAGCTAAAGACAGTCTGATGCCAGATATGACAGCAGGACTTCAGAGGTCAACTGAAGTACATTGGTCCATGGGTCAAGACTATTTGAAATATGAAGTGGTGGTCTTAAAATTACACAAAATACAAAAACAAACAAACAAACAAACAAAAAACATAATGAAAATGGGGTGCGTCAACTTTATTTCTACACGATGGCAGACATGTTTCTATTAGGTACGGGCAGTCTAGTTAAAATTAGCTAATTCAAACAATTAATGCAACCAAACTAGTTGTTTGTTTTTTCACTGGCAGCTGGACGCCAAGTTGTTTCCTAACACTGAAAATATACCATGGCCACTTCTGTATACTGGTCTCTGCTGGCTCTAATTTAATTCCCAAGATCCAGAGATGACGGGGACACTTCGTTTAGTATTACCCTTAATGTTGATGTAACAGCAGCATTACAAGTTGGTACGGTCATATTCTTCCATTTTTTTATATGAGAAAGGAAGTTTAGAATGTATGATTACAGATAATATGGAGTTTTTACCTCTTTTTTGGGGTTCAAATTCAATTAAATTCTTTATTCAAACCATGACATTTTTATTGTATTTTTATTATCTGACAGAGCTATAACCAAATGGATTCTGTTTATCAAAAAGCAACTTTAAACCAAACCTTCTCAGTTTACATCTACTGCTGATACAAAGGATTTCATCCAGTCAGGTCTGTTCAAATTGGGACAACGTTTGAAAAAAAAAAAAAAAACACAGGCTAAATGAATTGCATAAACATGACTAAAGTGAGATTTTCCCATAATTAAGATACCCAAAAAGCAGTTTCAAATATAGTGAAGATTTTTGCATCCAGTTTTATTCAACGTTTTGAGAAAATGAATATAAATTATTCAGCATGTATGGTAAATGGAAATATTTGCAGAGATGATGATGATAATGATAATAATGATGTATTTAGAAGCATACTTACTGTACAACTGCAGAAAATAAAGCAGCACAACATTCCTGACCTATTATGGTGTAATAAGCAGTTATTATGAACAAACAGAGGAATCCTTCCTTTGAACTGGAAGCTTTTTCTTTGACATTCCCATATATTTCATAGAAAGTTTTCCACATGATTCCTCTACTCGGCTGAGAAGAGCCTCACATCCAGCCAAGACTCACCGAACTTTTGTGGCCACAGAAGAGATGGCATCAGTCTTCAGATTCTTCCTTCTGGAGCCCGCAGTCCCCATGCTGAAGAGGAGAAACCATTCCACGGACTCATGAGCGACTGAGACATGCTCGAGAGAAAAGCATTCTGAAAGCAAACCTTCGCAGCCACAGAATCCCAGCTATTAATCATCACATGTTTGTCTGAAAGAGTAAAAATGTGTAGTTTGTAAGAGCTGAGAGATGAAGGCAGGCAGTGCTGCAGCTCTGCTCCTCTCTGCTCTCCTCCTCTCAGGCAACTGAAGCAAACAGGAAGGAAGAGAAAGTAGCAGCCTGCACAGGAGGGAGGGGAGCAATAATAACACATGTTCATTTAAAGGCTGTGTGGAGTGTGAGAGGATGGGGGCTATTGGTATTATTTTATACAAAAAAAAATCCAAGTCATGTCAAAAATAAGCAACTTACATTAGCAGCTAATTACACAACATTTTTTATTTATCAATTAATTGGAAATGAACGATCAAACCTGACATATTACACAATTACTAAATGAATAAAACCTAAATGCAGAAGATTATGTAGATTATGTAGATGTAAATCCAAAACAGATTAAAAACAACAAAACATCAAAAACAGGGGGCTTTGTATCTCTGGTTTTAGTTGAGAAACGTGGAACGTGGGATGGATGCGCATGGATGCCGGAAGTGTAAGGCGAACAGCAGTGGGGTTAATGATACGTTCTATAGAGAAAGGGCCAATGAATCGAGGGGCCAGTTTTCTGGACGTACCTCTCAATTGGACGTCTTTGGTTGACAGCCAAACTCTGTCTCCAACCTTGTACTTGGGTGTAGCTGAACGGTGTTGATCTGAATATTTTTTGTTTTGTTCTGCTGTGCGCATAAGAGCACGTTTGGCCTGCCTCCAGATCCTTCTGCAGCTGCAGAGATGTGTCTGGACTGAGGGAACAGTGACCTCTCTCTCAAAACTGGGAATCAGTGGGGGATTGTAGCCCAGGAAGATCTCAAAAGGTGATAAACCTGTAGCAGAGAAAACATGGGTATTATGGGCATACTCAATCCAAGTCAGTTGTTTGCTCCATGTGGAAGGATTATTGCTGGCCAGACATCTAAGGGCGACTTCCAGCTCCTGATAACAACGTTCGGACTGACCGCTTGATTGTGGATGGTAGCCAGAAGTGAGACTCACCCTAGCACCAAGACCATTGCAGAACGCTTTTCAGACTTGAGATGTGAATTGAGGGCCTCTGTCAGATACAATATCCATAGGGATGCCATGAATCCAGAACACATGTTGAGTAATTAACTGAGCCGTCTCAAAAGCTAAAGGGAGTTTGGTTAGGGTAGCGTTTCTCAATGGGGGCGGTAAGGCCCCCTGGGGGGCGTTGAGAGGATGACAGGGGGTGCTGGCAGCAATATTTTCCAAAAGGGGGCGCTGATATTCTTTTGAGGGGCGTTTGCATGAAGATAAAGTTTACACCAAAGATTTAAACTTTTAAACTTTGAACTACTTGCAAAAATATTGTGGCCTAAAACATTAAAACCGGCACAGAACTGCAACTGTATCGATGGTTTTCTCTTTGGCGCAGCTCCGTGCTGCCTTCAGGAGAATGGTACATCAGATTATCGTTTTTATCATTTGTCCCACATGGCAGTTACTTTGTAAACTCTAACAAAAGAACGCTCTCTTTAGTGGTATTACCCTTTCTTTCTCTTACATGGGTTAATATCTCTGAAGGATATACCGTGAGCCAGTGGCGCCGGATTCATTTTCTAGGTGAGGGGACCACCTGTTTCGTCACCTTATTAATTTTGCATGCATCGAATCATCGTCTAACATAAAAAAAAAATTGAATAATGAAACAATTTTTCAGCTATGACTTTTTGTTCCAATATATTATTATGAATAATGATAATTAGTTAAACCAACCAACAGCTTTATAAATGACCACAATAAAAGTAAACACAGGTAAATAATATGCGCACGGGCATAGAAAAAATAATCCAACATCTGAGCAACAGAAATATACAAACGCTTGTGCGGCGGAAGTAATTAAGAGCATTCGATATTAAAACAACATAAACTTTGTCAGACTTGGAACATATAACCAAACATTATATTAGTAAAAAGATTTCTTCCGAGGCTATTTATAAGTATGTCGCTCATTGTACCTATTTACATCCTAATGACACTAATAACGACTAATGATGACAATAATTTTCCAAAATATGTCTCCCTTCGCTGACTCGTGAAGCAGAAGCTGCGGCATACTTTGCTGAGGTCCATGTTATCAGTTAAGTCTTCGTGTATATGCAGAAACAGAAGGTGATTAAGCCGCTGTTCTGTCATTGTTGATCAGAGTGAGGTTTTTAGTCGACGGAGGCTAGAGAAGCTCCGCTCAGCCGTTGCATTTGACATTGGCCCCTTACCTTAAAACATGTGGTAACCATCGATTCCAAATCGATAGCTGGGTTTTGAACGACCAAAGAGAGAAAAAAATGTATATATTGCACCATTATTTTTTTGACCTAACAGCAAAAATGATCTGCTCTCTGGGCGAAGTGGAGCATTTGGTCTGACTGGAGGAGCCGTTAACGAATATGAGCCGAAAACATTCTTTTCTCTCTCTTTCTCTCTCTTTTCATCCCAATGGGGCATTGGAAAGAAAATGTCGCCACAGATGCTGTAAATACTGCATTTAGACCAGATGTGGCAATAAAATACAGAATTCCAATGTCATTTTTGACAGAATTGTTCCAGACACGGACGTATCAGAGCCAGAGCCTTTTTTCACGTGTTAATGATCCCAACCCCGACTCCGCGCTGTCGCATGTGCAGAAACTTTTTGGTGACTGTTATGACCCTGGACTGGAGCTTTAAGAATTTGGTCCAGATCTCAATGCTGTAGGTTTTATTTGTGCTTCTGTCTCTATATAAACACAGAGACACGTTAGTCACAGTCTGTGAGAGTCGCATGCAGTCTGTGCAGCCGTCTGGTGGGAACACGCAGCGCACTGGCAGGGCCAGAAAGTGGGGGGGCCAATGGCCCCCTGGCCCCAGTGGTTCCGACGCCTATGCCGTGAGCGCATTGTTATCGCAGTGGTTAAACATTTAAAAGAGCAATTTTCCGTTGTCGGACTATCCCTGAAAGCGTCCAGCATCCAGACGCACATTAACTCTTTTCTGGACAAGATGCTTTGTTGACATGACTGTGGAACAGCGTTGCCAAAGCATAGGAACACAAACCAACAATAAAACAAAATATTCTAAAACCAGAGACCTATGGCTTGACAAGTGGATCACAGCAACTGCATCAGCCGGTGTAACACCGGATGGATGTCGACTAACACCGCTGCGACTTTTCTCCGCAGCTTTATTTGTGTCATTGTGAACTTTAAAGTCTTATCATCAGTCACAACCTTTTATTAGTCTATGAAAAAAAGTAGGGCTCTCAAGTTTCATGCATTGACCGTGAGACACGCATTTCGTGAAGCGCAAACGCTCACACATCACTTTTTGTATTTCTCACGCTAAAAAAACACACACGCACATGTCCTTTTTTTGAACCAGAACCAATGTACAGCGCAATGTTTTCCGCATGGGCTGGAGCACAATAGGGGCCAACTTAGTGACTTTGTCGCTATATTTAGTGAGTTTTCAGATTCGTCTGGCAATTTTTTAAAGCGACTAGCGACAAATCTACTGACTTGGAGACTTTGGCGGCTACATGTGTGAAAGCACCAATCATTCTGCAGTTCCTGTCCTCAGCGTGCCGTAAGCCCTGCCCACTTCCCCAAGCACTGACAGCTGTCAATCTCACAGCAGAGAGGAGACCCGCTCCACTCTGTGTCCACAGTGGGGCAAAACCAGTAGCATTTTCTGTATTTACCAGCTGTCTGTGCATGTGTAAATTATATGATCGATAACTGTCAAGTGTTCTATAATTTCATGGCTTCCTACACTTGAAAAGGAGGACTTGGAGACTTCAGGAATTCACTCAATCCTTTTTTTTTCTTTATTTTCACCAATGAGTGAAAACCAATGATCAGGTGAACAGGTGAAAAACCTGCAACATACATACAAAATATTTTAACATACATTTTAGACATTTAGTTCAAAGTTAATAATTTATCTTAATGAATAATTCCATTCTGAGCCTTAAACATACATTTCTTTTACAATTTTAACCATAAATTCAAATATTAAATTATTAAATTCCATGTCCAAGCATTTTAGAATTACATTTTTTTTCTTTTCCTTAGGACTTAAGTTTTTTACATTAAACATCTTAATATACATTTAGTGAAACCAAACTATTAAACTAGCAGTGAAACTCTTACTTCAATGAATTCTGCATTCCATTTCTCAAATGTGAAATTACAAACAAATTACATTCACTTTGAGCCCAGTAAGTAGCTTACCGGCAGTCCTTATGAGTCCTTCCCCATGAAATGGTGCTTTGGAGGCTGTGTATTGCCTCCCTCAGCTCTGTTGCAAAACCAGTAAAGTGGTTGGTGGATTCCTTATATTGCCTGAGTTGAGGGTGCAGCTGATTTGGCCAGATTTCTTTCACCTGCTGAGAAGTGCTGGAGAGTGGCACACTGATGTGTGTGTGCACACACACAAATGTCTATTCATGCACCCACATCTGAACTAATGAGCAGATCTGCGCAACAATAACAGAGACACATCACTGATCAGGCGTTCCTCGCACTCCCGTCGAGCATGCGCGCGATTCTTTTCCATTGAATCGTGTTGTCATCTGATGACAGAGAGCTAAAGATGGAGAGGCAGAAAACTAAAGAGGCAGAAAGATAAAGATGTTGTAGGGATGAAAAAAGCTTTTCAAAGTGGTTGAAAGACATCAGAAAGTTCTGTCTGAGCAACAAGAAGAGGCCTGAAAATGTTCAGGTTACAACTGTTTACTGATCAGTATTTACAATAACACAGCATGACAGGAAAAATAAGGGAACTTGTTTGTGTTATTTTGTTGTTCAGACAGTAATCATTTGTTGAACTTGATGGTGAATCATAAAGCAGATAAATTACAGAAGTTGGGAGTTTAAATGTCTCCTCGGGAATATAACTCTACAGAACTGTTGTGATGAATCTGATAAGTCAGATGAAGCATCCAACTGATATCCAACAAGGATATTTAAAATTAAGATTTCATGTTTTTATATGTAGTTTGACTGCTGTATTTTTTAAACCTCCTGAACACAAAGTTCATGTTATTCAACTGAGAGGATGGAGAGAAAGAATCAGGACAGACAGGAAGGAGACAGGTCGATCCAATATGAGCTGGAAGTGTAGAAACAGCCACTTAATACCAGGTGATTCATTTAAAATATTATTTATATTAAAAAAGTGCATTAGCAAGATGTGTACTTTATTTAAAGCTATTAAATAATATTTGTTTGACTATATGACTTAGAGAAGAACAGAGAGAAGGAATGAAGGAGACTGATATAAGGTCAGTAATTAGCTGCTGTAGAGGAGAGCAGAGATGACATCAGGTAGGAATAATTCAGCTAGTGAGGCCACAAAAACCTAGATGCCCAGGAGGGTTTGAATTTCTGTTGACCACCACTGTGTAAGTTTGGGAAAATTAGTGCAGACAGATGACAAGTCAATCATCACAGAGGAGAATGTGGAACAGAGAGGTGAAGATGATAATGATGATGATGGAGAGGAACAGAGAGGTGAAGATGATAATGATGATGATGGAGAGGAACAGAGAGGTGCAGAGGAGAGGGTTGGGGCAAGGTCTTACTCAGAAGATCCATCTGAATGGCCTTCACCACAGGAAGTGGGGGACTCATTGACTCATTGAAGAAGTACGGAGAATGGCCCACAGAGATGTTCTGATGGGCCATACCCAAGATCAGGTATATGGATAATGGATAGGTTGAGAAAAAAGGTTGCGAAACACTGGGTTAGGGGGACAAAATGTGCTGCCTTAGAAAAACGGTCGATTATGGTAAGAATAACTATAGGGAGGTAAGCCAGTTACGAAGTCCAGAGAGATGTGGGACCATAGACGACTGGGAACCGATAATGGCTGCAGAAGACCCGCTGGAGGTTGGTTGCTATTCTTGAAGTGAGCACAAGTAGTACAGGCCGTGACAAACTCCTTTACATCTGCTGTCAGGGATGGCCACCAAAAATATCTGTTAGTTAAACTTAAGATGCAGTTAATTCCCGGGTGACAGGAAAATTGACTGGAGTAGAGCCAATCCAGTACTCTAGCTCTGACGGAACTGGGTACATATATTTTCACGGGGGGTCCTCCGCCTGGATCCAGTTCAGTCCGCTTAGCGTCCTTAATCTCTCCTTCAATGGCCCGTGTGAGGGAGGCAACGAACATGGTAGCTGGAATGATAGGATCTTTGTTGCTGGTCTTCTCTGGACCCGAACAGTCTTGACAAGGCGTCGGGTTTGAGGTTCTTGGAGCTGGGTCTGTAAGTAATCGAGAAGTTAAAGCTGCCGAAAAATAATGACCACCTTGCCTGCTGGGGGTTGAGCCTCTTGGCGGTCTGCAAATAGTCTCAGTACCCTCCAGCCAGTGTCGCCATTCCTCTAGGGCCAATTTGATGGCCAATAACTCTCGATTACCGACATCGTAGTTGCATTCGGCGGGAGACAGTCGGTGAGAGAAGTAGGCGCATGGGTGAATCTTGTTATCTGAAGATGCTCTCTGAGAGAGAACAGCTCCTACTGCTGAATCAGAAGCATCTACTTCTACGATAAACTGGAGTCTAGGGTCTGGATGGCGCAGAATGGGAGCTGATACAAAGCGTGATTTCAACTCACCAAAAGCTGCTTGAGCTTCTGGGGACCAAACAAACGGCCTCTTGACAGATGTGAGTTGGGTTAAAGGGGCAGCCACCCTACTGTAGTTCTTGATAAACAACCGGTAGAAGTTGGCGAACCCCAGGAACCTCTGTAGTTGACGACGGTCGGACGGCACGGGCCACTCAACCACTGCTCTGGTCTTCTCTGGATCTGTCTTGCAGTATCCCTGTCCAAAAACGAAACCCAGGAATGTTACAGTGGTTACATTGAACTCACACTTCTCCGCTTTTATGAACAATTGGTTTTCGTAGAGTCGTTGAAGGACCGCCCGCACCTGCTGTTGATGTTGAGTAGTGTCTTAAGAATAAATCAAAATGTCGTCTAGGTAGACAAAAATGAAAATGTTCAGAAAATCACGTAACACGTCATTGATTAGTGACCGGAACGCAGCAGTAGCGTTAGTTAACCCGAAAGGCATAACCAGGTATTCAAAATGCCCTAATGGGGTCTTGAATGTTGCCTTCCATTCGTCCCCTTTCCTTATCCTCACCAAATGATAGGCGTTACGGAGATCCAATTTTGTGAATATGGTTGCTGGTGCACTGAGTCGATGAGAGGTAAGGAATACTTGTTCTTGACGGTTATTTGATTAAGTCCTTGATAATCGGGACGAAGACTCTTGTCTTTCTTGGTTACAAAAAAGAAACCGGCACCAACGGGGGATGTGAAAGGGCGAATGATGCCCAAAGAAAGAGACTCCTCAATGTAATTCTTCATGGAGTCCATGGAGATTGAACAGATGACTGGATGGAAGAGGCGCCCCTGGTAATAACTCTATGGCACAATCATATGGTCGGTGCGGGCGTAGGGACAGAGCTTTGGACTTGCTGAACACTGGGGCAAGGTTGTGGTATTCAGGAGGAACCTTGGTGAGGTCGATGTTCTCAGGGGGTCCTATTTTCTGGGTAAGGGTCGCCAGGGCAGAGTGTAGACAGTTTTCCAAGCAGTGGTGGCTCCAGGACTCAATCCTCCTCTCAGCCCAGTTAATGACAGGGTTATGTTTCTTTAGCCATGGGAAGCCCAAAATCATCTGGGGTGTGGGTGATGAGAATACCAAAAAATCCCCTGCTTCTAGGTGATTGCCAGAAGTAATATAAAAGAGGTTAGAGACTCGATGCTTGATCTTGGTGATAATTCGGCCAGAGATGTCCATGACGGGTAAAGAAGAGGTAATTTCCTGAAGTAGGAGCCACAGGTGGAGAACCAGATCTTCAGAAATAAGGTTCTATTTGGCCCCAGAATCCACCAATGCGTGCACGGAACCCCTCTGGTGGTCGTTGATGAGAGTGACGTGGATGTAGAATCGAGAGCCGAGGGAATGCGACAAACTGCTCACTAGCTCCCCTCGGCTGTCTAGTGAGCTAGGCCTTTTGACAGTAGCGGGCAGTTATTGCGGAAATGTTTGTTGTTGCCACAATAGAAGCATTCTCTTGACTCAAAGTGGCGCTGTCTCTCCTCCTGACTCAGTCTAATGCGGCCTAGTTGCATAGGTTCTGCGTGGGGCCTAGATGAAGTGGTTATTTCCTTGAAATAACCAGAAAATTGAAAAATTGATAGGTGATTTGGTGAACTGAGAACTTGTGGTCCTTTCCCGTTGTCTCTCTCTTAAACGGCTGTCGATCCGGATAGTTAAGGCGATTAAATCCTTCAAGGATTGTGGTTCATCCCTTCCAGCTAGTTGATCCTTAAGAGCCTCTTGAAGTGCGTTCCTGAAGGCCCCTTTCAGCGCCTGCTCATTCCATCCTGAGGCTGTTGCTAGGGTCCTGAAGTCAATAGCAAACTGAGTCACTGATCAATGTCCCTGCTTTCAAGTCCACAATTTTTGTGAAATCTCTGTCTCGTTGAATTTAACTCCGAAGGTCTGCTCAAAATTCTCAATGAATTGGTTGAATGATGTCCGACTTATGGTCCGAACATTGTACCTGGCCTCCGCCCATTTTAATGCCTTGGCCCTTAGTAAACCGATGATATACGATACCTTAGAGGAGTCTTCAGCAAAAGATTGTGGGGAGTGGAAAAAAACCAAGGAAGCATTAAAGGAGAAAACCCGCACGTTTCCCGATCTCTCCTGTGAACGGTTCTGGCATGGGAGCGGGAACCTCCCGAAAATGAGCCGATGTTGGACCCGGATATGACGAAGGGTTGGTGACGGAACCGGAAGTAGCAGTGGCCGATGGGGGTTGTAGTACTAACGATAGCTTCTGATGGATCTCCTGCATTAGCATCATTAGCTGGTCGAGTCTTCCGAAGTCAGATCGCAGTTGTTTGCTTAAAGAATTCACGAGTCGAGGATTCCGCCATTTTCTTTGTTAGTTTCTTCACCCACATACAGTGTGTCGGCCTTAGTCGAGAGAAGAAACCCTTAGCTTAGTTAGCAACAACAATAGCCTTTGTGAACTGTAATCGGAACTGCTTTGGACTATTTACTGGCTGGAGCATTCTGACATAATGCAGGGTTTAGCCGTATGAGCGGAACCGAGGACCAGAACTTGGAGACATGACATAAAGGTAAGTGGTTTATTTACAGTGATTTAATATTTACAGTGCGATGGTCGGGGACATCTGAAACGACAGGGTTGGAGTAAGGTGAGTCTCGAGTACCAGAGAATTCAGTAGCGTAATATTCGTAAATGTTTAGGAAATAATTCTTTGTCCTTCTCACAGGTTTTTGGATAGAGAAAAGGCCCAGTAGTTGGAGGTCAGTCGTCCTGAAGGAATCCAGAAGAAGAGAGTCCACAAGTTCCAGCGGGTAAGTCGGTCCAGACAGCACAAGGTAAAATCCCGGAATGAGGCAGCACAAGGATCAGAACCTGAAGTGAGGTAAGCACAAAGAACCAAGATTAACGTGTCGACAAAAACTAGATGTTAAGACCTGGCGGCTGAGTCTCTAACCAGAAGGCAAGATGCTCCTGCGAAAATCTGACACCGGTTGGGGGTTTAAATGCTGGTACTGCTAATCAGAGGAATCAGGAACAGCTGGGGAGGGAGAGGTTGGAAACCACGCCCAGAGGCGAGCCATCCCAGATCCTCACACATGTTAAGTTAACTGGTAACTCACGTAGATGTGAGTGAGTGTGTGAAAGGTTATTTGTCTCATTTGTCTCAATGTGGCCCTGTGATGGGCTATCAACTTTCTGAGTTTTTCAGATACTCCAGCAACATAAGGGACAACATTGTTTTTTTTTTTTTGTTATGCTCCTTGTTCTGTTCAGTGGTGTGTTTTGTAGATTTCCTTGCTGACTTGACAAAAGCCCAGTTAGGATATCCACATGTTTGGAGAGCTTTTTTGATGTGTTTTTGATGGTTGTGCCATGGGATTTCCATTGTCACCCATTGTGGACAATCTCTACATAGAGGAAGTGGAACAGAGAGCCCTGAAATCCTTCGAGGGAACAACACTGAGCCACTGGTTTAGATATGTAGATGATACCTGGATCAAAATCCAAGCCGAGAAAGTAGAAGCCTTTCACTGAACTCACCTGGGGTCTCATTTATAAAAGATTGCATAGGATTCAGGATACTAAAAGTGTAAGTACGCTTATAAGGCAAAAATGGCATACACCAAAAACAAAAATTCAGATTTATCAAACCATGCCCACGCACACCAGCACCAGCAAGCAATTTCCCTTTAAAAATCACACCTGTACCTAAAAGTTTGCACACAAGCTTCCACCTCAGGTTCTGCCCTCCACACGCCCACATTCAACCATAAATGGTCAATGCAAAGCACCTCATGAATGTGAAGGTGGATTTAAATGAGCCAGCTGATCAATGTTATTTCATGGTTACCAATGGCAACCACTGAATAAATTCAATTTCAGCGAGGCAGAAATAGATGTGTTGGTGAGTGAGGTGGAGAATCGGCAACACATCCTTTTTGGCAGCCACAGTAGTGGGCTGACAAACAAAAGGAATTGCACCGAGTGGCAACACGTTCTTACTGCTGTTAATTCAGTGAGTGGGTGTTGTGGAATTTTCTTTACCAAAGAGGACAACAAAGAGTTTTGTCTTAGGATAATTTATTTAAGCTATATAGCTGAGAATCACTGTGCTGAGGTGAGTCAACAGAGTGAGTCTGAAGCATTACAGACAGCTCCCCCTTCTTATACCATTGTAGGATGAGGAGGGGTCAGGGGGGAATAGAAGGGTCAGATAGCTGATCACAGGAGGAGGTAATTAAGGAGGCACATTCTGGTAAATTTCCATACAGTCAGGAGGGGTCAAGGGGGGAACAAAAGGACCAGATAACACATACATCCTGGCACCCTATAGGGATAAGAATAAAGGCATTCCTAACTAAACTAAAACATGGTGGTCACATGCAGCTAGAATCACTGAAGACAGTATTTTTCCCATTACAATCCCTCCTCTTGATTAAATCACCTTCGTTTTAATCATCATAAAAAAATTAGAAAGTAAGGAAAAATAAACCAAAACAAACAAATAAATTAACAATTACACATAGAAAACCAAAACCTCCCCTAAATCCTCACCCTCCTCTTGATCAGGGTCAAACTCAGCTGGTTCGATGAAGAGGAGAGTGTCGTTAAACTTGGGCGCAGTGAATAACATAGCCAACAGCATTTGCACAAGAGGAATGACACAGCAGAGTATAACCCTAATGATAACAAAGCAGAACAATAAAATCATAGCCAAATGCATAAATATTGCTTGAAGTCCCCCAGAAGTGAACCAGGCCCAAGGATTCCAAATGGTGCCGGAGTTCCCCTCCTCCTTGGGGTTAGGAGGTTCTGGAGCTCGCTATGTATGAAAGTCATGTTATCAGAGGAATCCATCCATGAGCGTTGCTTTCTTCAGGAGAGTGACGAGCAATGTAGTGTCTTCTGCTAGGCCAGTTGTCCCGATGATGAGGAGAAAACAGGAAATGCATTGTTGCCTTGTGGAGGGTAGACTACCTCACACAGGAGCTGATCTCAGGGATTATTCTGCCCTGTGGTTGAGAGATCAGCTGATGATGTGGTGTCCAATGGCTGGCATGGATCCAAGTTGCCCCTTTCAGCGACTGTTCTGTTTGGGTTGTCCTGGAACAGCCCTTGCAGCACCTGGATTCCAGGACCCTGTTTCCTGGTTTCAGAGGATGAAGCAGCCCTTTAGCTGGTGGGGGAGGGCAGCTTTCGCACTGAACCTGAAACAAAGCTTTGAAGAGGTTATAACAACAGGCTATTATCTTACTGTCACACATGTTTGTGGAGAGAGCCTTCCAGTGGGGTCAGTCCAGTCTGAGGTGGTTGTCTGTACAGTATTATGAACTTAGTCCGGTTTTCTGTTGTGTTCGCATGCGCATGGCCATTAAAACTAACATTCCCATCCTTTACAGTAACTAGCATCTCAGATAATAGGATCCTGTTCCAATTATCCTGTTCCCAGGAGCTTCAAAAATAATAAACAATAATGCTAATAAATAAAAGAAAATATACAATAAGAAAAAAAAGTGAAGTACAATGCATTTTTTTTCTTACCAATAAAACTTTCCTGTGGACTCAGAATCAAAGTATCATTTTGAAGTGGATCTCAAATTAAATAATACTATTAAGAAAACACCAATTCATTTTATTTAGTGTCTGCGCAGACTTTAGCCAATCCTTTTTCAGTGTTTTGTTAGCTTAATTTTAAACTATAATACATCAAAATTTTCCTCTTTGATGTACCTTTTCCCCCCTTTTTGAACAGAATGATATCATCAATGTCGTTCTGTTCAGACATGTAGAAAATAATAATGATGAAAATTTTGAACCCTGCGATGCACATGCATCACACTACATTTGTCTATGTCTACAAATGTTCTGTCTGCATCCTCTGTCCATTCCAGCAAAGATGAGTAGTTTTTATAGCTTATAAGCTGAAATCAGGCTTCTCAGAGGAGTCACTTTGTAGTTAAAATCAGGGATATAATTTTTGCTATAATTTATAAATTCCAAAACTCATTAATGTTCTTGCAGTAACTGGTTTAGAATGACTCAGAATAGCACATTTTGGATATGGTGTCAGTTGTAGGCCTGTGGAAAATATAACTCTTTCTATAAAAGTTACACACACTAATGCTGGAGCTCAATCTCAGTAGCTTTCATCACATCATCAGAAAATGTTGCTGCTAACAGTATGTCATAACAAAACTTTGCAGCAAACCAGAATTATTGAACTGTTTTCCCTCAAAGGTAAACAGATTTTGAAATTTAGAAGCCATATAAATTTAGTATTAGCTAAATTTATACAAGTATGATAACAAATGGTTCTGCGTAGGCACCCGTTCCCTGGCAGCATTTGATCATAAGACCCAAACTTTCACTTCACCATCAAATGAGACCTTCACATGTCGAGCTGATACCTTCCCAAGCACGCACAGTGCAACTCTCTCACTCCTTCAGATCCAGTCTTCCACAATTGCGTAATCTCCAGTCTCCTCAGTGTCTGAAGACTGTCCCACAGTTCATCACACAGTTAGTCCAGTGTACAGTGAGGCTTGTCCAAGGCAGGTCATTAGCCATTTGATGCTAATCCAGGCATCCCAGCTGGATCCAACTTCACAAGGAGATGTTAGGGAAATCTGGTATTGTTCTCATCCATATTTCAGCCTGTTGCTCAGCTGATTAGGAGCCACTCAAAGTTCCCAGGTTCTGTGCCCTCTGACACAGCGTGTTCGCTGTAGCACAACACTGTAGGTTCCATCTGGAAAAGTCAACTGCACGTTGTCTGGTGTTATCAGTTCGTCGGACATGAGTCAAATAATGTCCAAAATGCAGATTGTTCCACACATGGAACATCTCTTGAAAGCAGCCACTCTTCTGTATTTCCAGAGAAGCACACAACAGATGCAGTATTGATGAAATTGGGAGTGGGATGTTTACTGTTAGTACTTAGGTCCAGTATCAACCATACACATGTGATTTCTCCCACTAATGGTGACCAAAACCATGAGTCTAAGATCCAAAAAGCTGCCTACAAATTCCGGGCACCTCTTAAGCATCAACCTTTCCTCTTTAATCTTTCACTGTGCCTTTGCCAATTTGTATTTCTAATCATTTTAACTCATTTTCATTACTATCTTTTATCCATTTCCTGATCTATGTGATGAATGACATGAACACTCCACAATTCATAATCCATTTTCCACAAAACCACAACTGAGACCAAGCATTTCTCTCACCTTCTCTGATCCATGAGAGCTGAATCCTACAAGATAACATGGGGGGTTGTTAATTAAAGCACCTCTCTTACTATCAAAACACACACACAGCCCCCATCACACTGTTGTGAATGTTTTTACAACAGGTCATCCCCTCAGGATCAGGATGCCCAACAAAGATCTCCTCCAGAGCTCTTTGAAAAACTTTTGGGAAGGCTGTAAAACTCCTCGAGTTACAAAACCCAACTCAGTAAAATAATTAACTTCAAACAGGTCGTGTGTTATTGCTCAGGCATGGGGGTTGTTTTTTGATGCCTGCTGAATCTTCATTGACATAACTCAATGGCATCTGCTTGTATTTGATTGATAAGAGAGCTGATTTGAGAAGAGGGTTCATTGTTATCTCAAGATGTTATAGTGGGGGACATATCATGTAACTGCTTTTCTAGGTCTTCACAATTATATTTCACTAATTTTAAACTAAAAAGCATTTGTTTAACCTTAAATTGTTCAAGAACAATTTTGCTTATCTTATTCAAAGAAAAGTAAAAGCCTACAGCTTTGATCAAACTCATCATCATCTCTATTTGTTAGTTTTCTAAGTTCTATGCATCAAACCAGCTTTCATCTTTTCTTATTCAGCTATTTTTCTTAGCCTTTTCCTTATTTTATTTTATTTTTTATTTATGTTACATTAGATCATAGCATAATTTAAACCATGTATCAATTCTTACCTCTGCTATTTCCTATTTTATTTCTATTTTCTTAACTATTCTTTATTTATTTACTTAATATTTATTATATTTATTTATTC
>NC_051430.1:6048629-6051364 GCF_001649575.2 Kryptolebias marmoratus | reverse complement strand
TCTACTGTTGTGGAATTTTCTTTACCAAAGAGGACAACGAAGAGTTTTGTCTTAGGATAATTTATTTAAGCTATATAGCTGAGAATCACTGTGCTGAGGTGAGTCAACAGAGTGAGTCTGAAGCATTACAGACAGCTCCCCCTTCTTATACCATTGTAGGATGAGGAGGGGTCAGGGGGGAATAGAAGGGTCAGATAGCTGATCACAGGAGGAGGTAATTAAGGAGGCACATTCTGGTAAATTTCCATACAGTCAGGAGGGGTCAAGGGGGGACAAAAGGACCAGATAACACATACATCCTGGCACCCTATAGGGATAAGAATAAAGGCATTCCTAACTAAACTAAAACATGGTGGTCACATGCAGCAAGAATCACTGAAGACAGTATTTTTCCCATTACAGTGGGACAGAGAGGACCATGGCTGAGGTGGAGAAAAAGTGGTCAGACTTGAAGGTGGAGGCGAAAAAAAGACTGACAGGCCACAGCCAGAGCATGTCAGCCACAGGTAGGGGTAAGGGCATACCCGAACCGACACCCTTTGATAGAAGGAAGGCCTCCATACTAGAGGAGACAAGTGTGCGTGGCATTATGTCAGAACAGGAGTGAGATACTGATTTGGCACAGACCACAGACGAGCCAGGTAAAGCAGTTGGATTTTTTTGAATGTGTAAATCACAGATAAAAGCACAGTCGTATATTATGTTTGTCATGCTGGGTCTAATGCCTTTTGCCCACATGCAGAAACACTCACGGAGAGTCGGATGTTAAAGTGGATATTTATTGCAAAAAACGCCTAGATTAAACAAGGACGCACAGCTAGGCAAGTTAGCTGGTCGGAGTCTGGGTGCGTCTGACACGTCCAGAGGAAGATGGGGTTGGTACGTGGTTCCTGAGTGGGGAAGAGAGCTGGCGTAGGCTGGCTGGAGATGGACCGGCGTAGGAGGGTGGGCAGATCAGATAAGTCATCACGGAGGAGCAGCGGAGCAGACAGCAGAGGCGTCACAAAAAACAAAAGGTTTCTTTCAGGACCGGGGGCTAGAAGAAACCGTCCCAAGGGCCTCGGAGGATTCCAAAAACTGGCAAACACTCTGGCAAAGAAGTGTTGGCTGTCAGCTGCTCTTATACTCCTCTGGATGATGATTCCCTTCAGGTACGGATAGTTGAGAGCCAGCAGGCACGCCCATCCCAGCAGAGAGATCCCATGTCTCCCTCTGGTGGCCTGGCACAGAACTGGAAAGGAAACCAAAACTAATCCCCTCACCCAGGAACCCAACAATGTTGTCTTCGTATCTTTAGGTCCTATTGAAATGACAGGTGATATGGAAGGTCCGACTGAGGAGAGACTGGGAAAAGATGAAATGGGCACAGAGGGTCTGCCTGTCCCGGGCTGACAAATGCTGTTCTGCAGAATCAGAGAAAAACCATTAATAAAATCAGAGAACTTAGAACAGTATTGCAAAATATGTGTGACGTTATGTGTGAAATATCAAGCACATTAAAATAACTTGTTAAAAAGTTATTTTAACAAGCTGCATGACATCCTCATGGAGCCATGGTCCGTGTTGAAATTCCTCTTGTCAGGGAGGGGGTTGTAGGTCAGGGTCGTCATTCTGAGGAGGAGGGAGGCCAGGAGGGAGATGGATGCCATGCCTCAGTGCCAGGTTATGCAGCACACCACATGCCTTGATGATCTTGAACACCTTCCTCACATGATAAAAAAAAGTCTCCCTCCCAATGTATCCAAACACAACGCCACCAGCATTTCAGGAGGCTGATGGCACCCTCCACAGTTAAGCACGTACGGGTGTCACTGAAAGTGTGCCTCCTCTGCGCTCTGCGAGTTTGGGGTTAGCAGCCAGCGCCTGAGGGCGTAGTCACTGTCCCCTGCAGGTTCTAGCGGAATAGTACATCAGGCCCTAATAGTTAGAATTTCACAAATTAGTTTTTCATGGACTCACCAAGAATATGGAGCTAAATTGGGGCCAAATGTTTGGTTAATTTGAAAAAAGAAATTTCAATCGAAAAACTAAAACTTGAAAAATTCAATTATGTATTCAAACTAAAAATAAGTGTGCCAATTTTTTTTTTTCAGTTAAAATAAAATTCTGGAAATATTTTGAATAAATAATTAATTTTAATTTTCACTTTTCCATATTTTGATATTTGAGGACTTTTTTTTTCATTTCAGTTTTTATGTTTTTAGAAACAAACCTTTTTTTCAGCTTCAAATCTTTTTTTCCACTTTCAGATCAGTTTTTTTCAGTTTCAGACTTTTGGCCTCGATTTTGCATAGGAGGCGTGGTTTCAGCTGAGAGGGGCATGGAATCCTGAGTGACACTCTAACAAAGAAGGAAGGAGACTCATGTCAGTCATGTTGCCTTCAGGAAACGTAGGTGCTGCGAGAATTGTGGTTTAATCCTTTTTATCCACCATATGCATGTGATTGGCGGTAAACCAACTAATGCCAGTGACTAAGTTCGCTATTAAAAACTGTTTTTGACAATACATAGCACCATTAACATTATGCGAGGAACAAACTGTGCTAGTTTGTGCATTTCAGCAGCAACACTTTAAGAATGGATTCAAAAAAAGTTAAAAAACAAAAACAACTGGACTTCTATTCTGTAGCTGAAGACGTTTCGCTTCTCATCCGAGGAGCTTTCTCAATTCAGAAATAGAGAGTGTGGAGTTGAGCTTTTAAAGCTGAGATGTGATGTAAGCTGGATTGCTTGCA
>NC_051430.1:6038201-6045804 GCF_001649575.2 Kryptolebias marmoratus | reverse complement strand
AAGGATTCTAACGAGCCTCCATTGTTAGGAGAGTGAGAACAATTTGCAAGCAATCCAGCTTACATCACATCTCAGCTTTAAAAGCTCAACTCCACACTCTCTATTTCTGAATTGAGAAAGCTCCTTGGATGAGAAGCGAAACGTCTTCAGCTACAGAATAGAAGTCCAATTGTTTTTGTTTTTTAACTTTTTTTAAATTTACCATGGCCTGGATGACTGAGAATCTACACCAGCATATTTAAGAATGGACCTCTCCCACTTACGCGTATGACCCTGAACGCACCGTTGTGTCCACTGGCTATGGCGTCCGCACTGCCAAAGCAACCCGCTGGAGTCAGCGCACAGGGAAGAAATGTGAAATATATGAGCCGTTTTGAATAGTTTCAACAACTGTGGTCTGGGCGACGAGCTGGGGCAGCCAGATCATGTTATGTAGACCATAACTGGACCGTGGCTGCAGCTGCACAGAGCCTCATGATCATAACACACAAGATCTCTCAGGGACAGCAAGAACAAGTCAGGATGCAGGAACAGGCATAATCCTCTGTGGACCAAGAGATGGTCAGGTTTTAGATTCAATGTTATTGTTTAAGTTCATTTTAAGTAATTTAAGGTGTTATTATATTATATGTACTGTCTCTGAGAGATTCAATTATCTTGTTCTTTGAAGTGGCTTCAGGCATAAAGTTAATTATTTGATTAATTCAAACACATACCTGTCTGCTAATTACCACTGGTAAGAGCCGGTTGCCAAAAACCCCAGAGAGGTTAACACCTGTAACTGGACAGGGACCCCGTGGTCTCAGCGGGTTGGTTTCTCCAATACCGGTCCAAGTTCAGCACATAGATCCGAAAGCAATGCTCTAGGGAGTCTAAATCGGTTTATAAACCAATTATCATGGGCCAGAAAATCTTGGTGATTCCTGAAACCGCATTCCTTCCTGATTCTTCTATTTGCAACGTCTTCCAGCAGAGCCAATGCATCCATCTCACAGCAATACACATGGGTGTCACAACGATATTTACATCTTTACAGCAATCAGTGTGAATGCCTCACACCTTGTCACAATATATGCCTTAATCTATAGTAAATAAATAAATAATAAAAATAAAACTGGTACATCACACCCTTGTGAGCATAGGGGAGAGAAATGTGGTTTGAGAAAATGTTTAAATATTGTGCTTGTCATGAAGTGAGGAGACGGAGGCAAACCCAGAATGCAGAATCATAATAAAGTGAAACTAATTTAATAACGTGAAATATAACAAAACAAAAAGGCTAGCGTGGCAGCAAAAAAGACAGACTATGACAAGAATGCAAATGGCAGGACAAGGCGAGGGACAAGAGACAGGACAAGAACCAAACAGCAACAACATTGACATCACAACTACAATGATTTGGCAGGGAAGTGGCGGAGATGACCAGGTTTTAAAGCAGAGAGGGTAATCAGGTAAATGGGCACTGGTGGTGACAATCATGGTATGACAGGTGGAGATGGGCGTGGCAGAAAAGCAGAAACAGACTGAGGGTAAGGAGAGAATGAAGAAACAGACCAAAACAAGACAAGCAAAACCATACAAAACAAAACCCAAATCCTAACAGAACCAAAACACTGACATATATGACAGTGCTGACTTTGTTTTTGGACTGACGCTCCCTTATGTTTATTTGAGAGGTCTTCATGGTTAGTTATGGCTCACCAGCGTAAGCATATATCACACTGTTTTTGAATGCTTTTGATAAAGTTGATCCATGGTTAAAGTTTGATGTGTAATTAAAGGTCTGAGGGAATCATGATGAAGTGTAGCTTCAATTCCCCACTTCAACATCTGTGTTGCCAGTTTCCCCTGTCTCCAAAACAAGCGTATATGATACGCATGGCTCAGAGTTTGCAGGAGGGACCGCATATTTTCATGTCAAGTTTGTTTTTTAGATCACAAGTTTTGCGTGGAAAGTAACGTACACAAGTTTCAGGACCTGTTTTGTGCATATGCCTGTTTTATAAATGAGAGCCCAGAACTCTACAGCATTCTGTAGGGATATTTTGAACATTTAGAAATGGAGTTCTATGACAGGTTTCTGAACAATTACTTTAAATGACCTCAGTTTGGAGAAACAGTTTAATTCTGACAACAGACAAGCTAACAGATAGTCTGAATGCAGGTGAAACTAAAGTGAATAACTAATGTATTAAAACAGCTCAATTATACAAGACTTCATAATGATTCAAGCAAACACATTTTTTAACCTTAATACTGCCATATGTGATACATTGAAATATATGGAAAAAAACAACTAAAGTGGAAAAATACAAAGTCATTGTTAAAAGAGATCATTAGAAACAGTTGTTAAATCCACATAAGGTTAAAAGGGAAGATAAGATAAGTGTTTACAACAGATTTTCTCTGAAAAAAAATGGTTTAAAAACACTGAACAGTTTTCAAGTTAAAAAGTTCTCTTACTATCAAGAAGTCTCTTATGAAGAGTTGTTTATCTGTAATCTACCTGATGAGTCTTTTCTGATAGATGCCATCTGTAGTAGATTAGTTTTACCTGTTCAGGACAGGAGGGAAAACCCTTTGCCACGATGCCTCATTCCTGCTGCGCTTGCCTGAAAGGAAGCATCGTGTCGGAGTATTTTCATTCATATTATCCTTCCTTCAGGTAATGACCGGATATTTATATTTTATTGTCTTTGTAAACAGTCAGTTTTTTTCCTGTTGCATTTTATAAGTTTTCTCACTAAATGTTGAGTGGTTTGACCAAGCAGTTTATATTTTTTTGACCATGTTTAGAAAGACCGTTTTAAGCTAGTTAGCTCTGTTGGGCCTGCTGATTATGCAACACCACGAGGCCAATGTTAGCACGTTGCTCTGAGTGTGCGTGTATGTGGAACATACGGCTAAGCATGTTAAAAGATTAGCGAGTGAGTGTTTTTGATATTATTAAGTTAAATCTACTCTTAATTTTTATGGACATTAGTATTTAAGCTTTTGTGTTTTTATTTGGGAGAAAAAAATACAAGAAAACAGTAAAGAAATGTGAAAGACAAAGGAAACTGTTTTATAGTATAGTAAATGTAGTTTATTTACCTGTTATGTTCCATTTGACATGGAGAGAAAAGTTCAGTTTTTGTTTTATGAGTACTTTTGAATTGTTAATAAATTCCTGCTGCGCTTGCCTAAATGGAAGCATCATGTTAGGGTATTTTCATTCATCCTTCAGGCCGCAACATTTTGGAGGTTCCACCGAGATGAATGAGTTGTGGACCAACGATCAGAGATAGACGTCCAGATCATCGTTCGTCATTCTACTCAACACAGTTGCTGTCAATGTGGATGTTCAAGTGTGGTGGTTGAGATCTGCACAGAGGATTTGCACATCATCTGAGGCCTGGAGCCAGGAGAGCTGCATCATCTACTCTGCCAACGGAACATCGAGCATCATAACATCCAAATGACAGATACTGGAATGGATTCATCAGAGCTGGAGGATGTAAAACTCACAGGAAGATGAATCTGGATTGAGGCATGACCCTGCTCTTGTACAGAGTATGTTTCTTTACACTGTTTTGACAGGCCTACAGAATGACAGCAGCAGGAGTGATCTGAATCCTGAAGTGAACAAATGCAAGTGATGAACTCCTACTTGAAAAACTTAATATAGCTTGTGCAAATGAAACAGAGAGACAAAACAAAAAGAAGTTACTAACCCAGCAAAGATCAGCCACTGTTCACACAGTTCAATCAGACAACAAACCAACAGACAAAAAGACTAAAAACACAATACAAGAACAGCCCTGCCAAAACCAGCCTGATGTACTGACTGAATTGAAGGAAATGCGTTCTGATATGGCTGTACTGAGGAACCTGGGAGCTGAAGTTGCACAAATAAGAGAGTCAATTCAAAGACCAAGTCCACCACCACAGAATCATCTCCCACCTGCAACTCAAGAATGCATTCTACCTCCTCCTCCTCACCCCCTGTTTTTAGCTCAAAATCCCAGGCCACCTCGAGCTCAAGGGTAGAGAAGAAATACACCGCCATACCAACAGGGATTTCCAACCCAGCACCCATACCCACCTCTTAATCGTGCCCGCACAAATAAATGTTTTGCTTGCCAACAAAATGGATGTGAGCACTGCAACCACTGCTATCGCTGCGGCAGCACTTAGCACTTCATTGCAGGCTGCAGAATGAAGACTGGACACAACAAAGACGCTCCTATAAATGGATGAGTATTGGTTTGTCCCATCAACAATGTTCTTTTTGTGGTGTCCCTGGAACAGAACAAAGACTTTGAATATGTGCATTATGCAAAAAAGATACTTATTGTTCTAAACCCTGTCAAGCTGAACATTGGTCAACCCAACAAACACGGTGTAAACAACATTCCAAGAGAAGAGCAAAGAGCATCCACACTGAGAAAAGAACTGCCCAGACTCATCTTATTTCTCTGGTGGGCGAACAATGTGTAGTTGAGTGTTACATAAGAAGGCTCAAGCATTGTGGGATACAGGTTCTCAAGTCAGTAGCATTGATGAACAATGGAAAGCAAAGCATTTACCTAATGAGAAGGTTAATGATATTTCTGAGTTACTTGATTCACATGATGACTTCCAAATCACTGCTGCTAATGGACAGAACATGCCTTATAAGGGGTTCATTGAAGTTACTGTTGCCCTGTCAGCAGAGGGCACTAAACCTACAGAGATCATCGTACCAATGTTGGTGATGACAGGCAGTGGACTCCCACAGCCCATACTCGGTTTTAGTACGAATTCAAGTACATTCAATTCCCTTTATGGTGATAAGCTGGGATCTTCAGACCTGCAACAGATAACTTTCATATATGCAATCACTGTAGTAGCTTTTCGACAACGTGAGCCCACGATTCACTTCCTAAGAAGGGATCGTAAGAAGACAGTGTCTCAAAATGGGAACTCAGGCCTCATCGCCTGACGGAACAGATGCAGCCCAGTTACCTCACACGCCTCAGTGCTGATTGATTGCAAAGTTAACACAAGACCTTTAAAAATGGACACTGTGCTTCTATTTGAGCCAGATGCAAACCCGCAGTGGACAGAAGGCCTTGAACTTTGTGAGACTGTAATAACACTTAAAAAAGGTGTGTCAACATACATCACTCTCAGTGTTCAAAATCCCACTGATCATGACATTGAACTACCAGGGAGAACTTTGGTGGGCACTTTACAACAAATTGAGGATGTGTACCCAGAGACCATATTGGAGAAGTATGATCAGGCTACAACAGTTCTGGTTAATCAAGTACATGCAAAAAACGACAAAACTGAAGACAGTTCATGGGAACCACCTATTGATGTCAGCCATCTGAGTGAACCTGAGAAACAGAGTACAGAAAATGCTCCATGAGGAATGTGCATCATTCTCTAAGTCTGATGAAGATATTGGCTGTATTGAAAAACTGAAGTTACACATATCGCTGAAGGACATGATTCCTGTTGCACGCACTTACCTGTTTGTGCCAAAACCTCTGTATAAGGAGATGGACTATCTTCACAACCTCATTGCACAGGGTTGGGTAAAGAAATCCAGCTCACCTTATGCATCACCAATTGTCTGTGTGAGAAAGAAAGATGGAAGTCTGCATCTATGCATAGACTACAGAGAACTGAACAAAAAGACACATCCGGCCAGACAACCAATACCTCGAGTGCAAGACATCCTTGACAGCCTTGGTGGTAACTCCTGGTTTTCCTTACTGGACCAAGGAAAAGCCTACCATCGGGGATTTATGGATGACAACAGCCGACCCTTGACTGCATTTATGACTCCATGGGGCCTTTATGAATGGATAAGAATTCCATTTGGGCTCATGAATGCCCCTGCTGCCTTCCAGCGTTGCATGAAGGAGTGTTTGGAGGAAGTGAGAGACAACATCTGTGTCCCCTATTTAGATGACACCTTGGTCTATAGTCAGTCATTTGACGACCATATTGATCATGTGCGGAAAGTGCTGCAACTATTAAGGAGGTATGGAATCAAACTGAAACCTGCCAAGTGTGAGCTCTTTAAAGAAGAAGTCCGCTATTTGGGGAGGATTGTTTCCGCTGAGGGCAGCAAAATTGACCCAGCAGACACTGTTGCTGTGAGAGCACTAAAAGACAAGAAGCCTAGTACTGTTCGTGAATTGCGGGCAATCATGGGATTGCTCAGCTATTACAGACAGTATATAAAGGACTAAAGTTGTACAATGGTCCTGCACAGATAGCAGGACCATTGTACAACTTGCTAAAAGGACCAACTGACAACAACAATGTGCCACAAAACAGGACAAACACAAGAAAACCAATGAAAAAAGGAGTTCCATCACATAAGCCAATTGAATGGACTGAAAAACACCTGAGCATAGTGGAGAGGTTAATAGATTGTTTGGTTGAACCTCCAGTCCTCGGCTTCCCTGACTTTGCTCAACCCCTTGTCGGATGCACACAGATGGAGCTGTGTTGTACCAACATCAAAATGGTAAGCTACGTGTCATAGCCTATGGGTCCAGGACACTGACTACTTCTGAAAGAAGTTATCATCTTCATTCAGGGAAATTGGAATTTCTAGCCTTGAAATGGGCCATCACAGAGAAATTCCGAGATTACCTGTATTATGCTCCTACGTTCACTGTGTTTACAGACAACAACCCCCTGACTTATGTTTTGTCAAGTGCCAAGCTGAATGCAACTGGATGCTGATGGGTAGCGGAACTGGCAGACTTCCACTTCACCATTCGCTACCGACCAGGCAAAGAGAACGTGGATGCGGACAGTTTGTCAAGAATGCCTGTGGACATGGAGGAGATGATGAAGCAGTGTACTGAGCAATTGGCATCTGACTGTGTGGCTGTCATCACACAAATGGACGCTGAGTATCCCATCTCCCATCAAATATGTTTGACCCTTGCTTCTTTTGAAGGCACATCAGAGACTGGAAAGATGTACAAACAACTGTCAGCTGATGAAATCAGTCAAGCACAAAAGGATGACAAAGACATTGGTCCCATAATGCAGTGCAAAGCAAACAACAATTAGCCACCAAAACGGGAGATAAACACTTTCAGTGCACATAAAAAGTGTTTACTACGTGAGTGGAAAAGACTCCACATTGATGAAAATGGTGTCCTCCACAGGAAGGCGGCAAACAAAAAACAACTTGTCTTACCTTAAGTGTACAAAGCTGTTGTACTGAAGGAATTGCACAATGAGATGGGCCATCAAGGCATCGATGGAACGACATCATTGATAAGAGACAGATTCTTTTGGCATTATATGCAACATGAAATTGAACATTATGTTGCACGGACTTGTACCTGCCTTAAACAGAAGACTCCATGTAAGGAAACAAGAGCACCTTTAACCAGTATCATCATTACACAACCATTCCAACTTGTTTCGATTGATTTTCTCCATTTAGACAAATGTAAAGGTGATAATGAATATATACTGGTTATTGTTGATCATTTTACTCGTTTTGCACAGGCTTATCCATCAACTTCTAAATCTGCCAAAACGGTTGCAGATAAAATATTTAATGATTTTGCCCTCAAGTGTCAGAGGGGGGGGGGGGGGG
>NC_051430.1:6035379-6038041 GCF_001649575.2 Kryptolebias marmoratus | reverse complement strand
GGGGGGGGGGGGGGGGGAACGGAGGCAAACCCAGAACGCACACTCATCTTAAGAAAAGAAACTAATTTATTAACCTAACTAAACAAACACAACAAAAGGCTGACGTGGCAGCAAAATCCTAAATACAACAAAATCCAAACTTAGAAACAAGGCATGACATGGCAAGGCAAAAAGCGTGTAACAGGCAGACAAAGTGGAATGATCCAGTGAGGAGTAATGAAAAGTGACCGGTTCTTAAAGACTGAAGATAATGGAGGTAAATGGGCAGAGGTGAGTGATAATGATTACTAACAGGTGGGGACAGGCGTGGCAGGCATGACTGGAAAAGTACTGGGGAGGTGGATAGTGACAAGAAAACAGAAAACCAACAGACAAACCAAAACAAGAAACCAAACTCAAAACACTGAAATTCGTGACAGAGCCCCCCCCTTTAAGGGGACGGCTTCTGAAGTCCCCTAAAAAAAACAAAAAGCTACTTGACTCGGGAGGGTGGAGGGGGGAAACAAAACAAAAACAGGTTGGAGGGCACAAACAAAACAAAGTCATAAAACAAAAGCCGACTAGGCAAACGGCCTAGGAAACAAAACAACAAAACACAAAACAATCATAGTTCTGGCGAACGGCAGGGGCGCCGTCCACAACCTGGCGAGAGATCCGGCGGGCGGCCCGAGCGCCGTCCGCGGCGTGGCCAGAGTTCAGGCGGGCGGTTTGAGTGCCGTCCCCGGCGTGGCCAGAGTTCAGACGGGCATCTGGGACGCCATCCTAAGCAAACCACAAGTTCTGGAGGACGAGACTGGTGAGAGCGAAGCAGGCGTTGGCGTGGACGAGGACCAGACAGGCGTGGACGAGGACCAGACAGGCATGGACGAGGACCAGACAGGCGTGAGCCAGGCAGACTTGGACGAGGACCAGGTAGGGGTGAGCCGGACAAGCGTGGACCAGGCGGGCGTGAACCAGACAAGCGTGGACCAGGCAGGCATGAGCCGGACAGGCAAGACGAAGCTGCACCCGCCCGTGGAGCTGTGGCGACAGCTTTAGCTGAACCCGCCCATGGAGTTGTGGCAGGGGGTGTCTCCGACCCCCACCGAGATGCAAAATGGTGGAGCATCATGGTTGACTCCCACTGAGACACTGACTAGCAGTGGGGCGCTGCCGCCGACCCCAACCGAAACACGGACTGGCAGTGTGGTGTCGCCGCCGACCCCTACTGAGATACTGGCTGGCGGTGGGATGCTGCCTCCGACCCCCACCGAAACCTTGGCAGTCTTGGCAGACTTGGCAGGCTTGGCAGGCTCTGAGGGCTCTGTAGAAAAGGCAGGAACCGCTGTGAGCGAGGCTGGAGATCCTGCAGGTGGAACTGAGAGCGAGGTTGGAGATCCTGCAGGTGGAGCTGAGAGCAAGACTGGAGGTACTGCAGGCGTGGCTATGAGTGGGTCTGGAGAGGCTAGGAACTGGGCTGGAAAGGCTTGGAGCTGGGCTGGAGAGACTGTGAACGGGGCTGGAGATGTGGCTATGACCGGCACTGGAGAGACTGTTTCGGCAGGCTTGGGTGACAGATTGGACTTGGGGGGGCTGGTTATCGGTGGATGCGTGATGCGTAATGATGTTACAGGTGAGAATGTTGTGTTTAGGTTCTGGGTTATTTTTTAACGAAGAAAACAGTCTTTGAATTTGTGAAGTAATATCCAGAAGTTTGGTGGGAGAGAACTGGGATGAAGTCAGGTGAAACGTGGAAGAAGCCGGTGACAGGAGTGATGTGGAAGCAGACAGTGGGCGCGTGGTGCTCGCCACGGCTGATGGAAGTGTGGAGACTGCTGCTGCCAGTGGAGACGTGGAGAGTACTGCGGCCGATGAAGACGTGTAAGCTGCTGCGGCCGACGGAGGCGTGGTTGGTAAAGCAGCTGACAAAGGACTGATGGCGGCTGAAACTGATGGCGGCTAAAGCTGATGGAGGCGTGGTAGCTGTCGCAGCCGAGAGTGGCGAGATGGCCACCGCGGCCGACGGAGGCATGATGTTTGCCGCAGTTGGTGCCCTCCTTCGCCGACGGCGACCGTAAGGCATGGTGGCTGACGAGGTCCATTCAGGAAGCTGAGTGGATGCTCTCTCCACAGCTCCCACAAGATCTGTTGTTTCTCCTCTGCGGCGAGAGCAACATCGGGACTGACGTCTGCAGGGTTCAGGTATGACGGGATCATTCTGTCAGAAGGGGGGGAGAAGGAGGCGAACCCAGAACGCAGACTGATCTTAATTCGATTGAGTTAAATTCAAAAATACTTTATTAATCCCAAAGGGAAATTAATTGTTGACGTAGCTCATTTAAATCAAGGAGTTATTATAGATGGTGATGGCTGTGGGCAGGAAAGATCTCCTGTAGCGGTCCGTTTTACAGCTAATCTGAAGAAGCCTTTGACTAAAGAGACTCTGTTTTCCGGTCGGTCTCGTGAAGAGGATGGTTAAGGTTGTCCATGATTTCCTTGATTTTATGCAAAATCCTTCTTTGCATCATCATCTCCAGAGGTTCCACAGTCACCCCCAGAACAGAACCAGCCTTCTTTATCAGGTTGTTCAGCCTTTTTAGGTCCCTGGCTCTGATGCTGCTGCCCCAACAGATGATGGCAGAGGAGATGACACTCTCAACAACAGACTTATAGAAGATCTGCA
>NC_051430.1:6031913-6033368 GCF_001649575.2 Kryptolebias marmoratus | reverse complement strand
CACAGCCAATCCACCTCCTTTCCTTTTCCTGCTACTTATTAAATCTCGATCTGCCTGTATAGTCAGGAAGCCCGGCAGAGAGACTTTGGAGTCAGGGATATGATCCTGCAGCCATGTCTCAGTAAAACACATAATACTACATTCCCGATACTCTTGCTGGGTTCTTATCAGGGCTTGAAGTTCATCCAACTTGTTAGCTAACAATCTCACGTTGCCAATAATGATGGATGGCAGAGATGGTTTGAACTTCCTCCTTCTCGCTCTACTCTTTGCTCCTGCTCTGGATCCACGATGCCTCCTTTTCAATTCCTCTGGGATTTCTGGCTTCAGTTGTCGTATTATATCTGCTTCTGCAATGTTAATCAGCTGCTCCCTGTTGTAAACCACCCTGTTGCTATGGTTACGCATCATAACAAAAGAGTATAATATAAAAAGTATTGGAAAAAATCATTCCAGCTGCACAGCATACATGACAAAAAGGTATAGTTGTCCAAAAAAAAGCTATTTTCCAAGGAAAAACAAGAATGAAATTTGAAAACAGAAAATAAATCTTAACGAGAGGTACAGAACTACTCTAACTTCGGCGCAATTCTAGAAAGAAGAGCAGCCGACAGAGAAAATAAGTCATAGAGTGGAAAGTTGAGATTGGCGGATCTTAATGAAACTTTTCACACATACATATTTAGGTATAAAATGGCACATCTCAAAGTATTTTCAAAAATATTACTTTGGTTGCCATGGAAAGGAGCTAGTCTGAAAAATTGCCAAAATCATCATTTTTGGTGTCTCAGACAGTCGCATTTTTAGCACTTTTCATGTGCAAATTAGAGACAGATTTGCTTGACCTATATATTAAGGATACATATCAATGAAATTTGGAAGCTTTATATTTTCAAAAGAGGTGTGTCATATACACTCCTGATCAAAATCTTAAGACCAGTCAAAAAATTGCAAGAATTTGCATTTTGCACTATTGGATTTTAAGAAGATTCTAAGTAGAGCTTCACAATGTTAAAAGAAGAAATCAGCATAAGAGACAAAAACTTTTGAGCTGGGAATTAACTGAAAACTGCATTTACACTCAAACATGATTTTTTCAGCTGATCAAAAGTTTAAGACCATATTTCAAAAACCCCCGAAAACCCCCCAAAACAGAAATCAAAGTGTCAAAAAAAAGGACTCAGTAATGAGTAGCTCCACCATTCTTGTTGATGACTTCAAACAATAGTTCAGGCATGTTTGATGCCAGTGTTTCCAGGAGGCTAGTGGGAACGTTGCTCCAAGTGTTGAAGATGGCTTCACGAAGGGCATCCACTGTCTGGAACTGATGTCCGTTTTTGTAAACTTCCCTTGCCATCCATCCCCAAATGTTCTCAATTGGGTTTAGATCCGGGGAACATGCAGGATGGTCCAAAAGAGTGATGTTATTCTCTTGGAAGAACTCCTTTGTCAGGC
>NC_051430.1:6016526-6018233 GCF_001649575.2 Kryptolebias marmoratus | reverse complement strand
TACCACGTTCAAAGTCAGTGAGCTTTTTTGCTTTTGCCATCAGGAGGTCTTGACAGTGTAAAGACTTGACAGAAAATGACATGGAATCCAGACTTTTGCACAGCTTTTGGCTTTTAAAGACTAGGGTCTTAAACTTTTGATCAGCTGAAAAAATCATGTTTGAGTGTAAATGCAGTTTGCAGAAAATTCCCTGCTCAAAGGTTCTTGTCTCTTGCACTGATTTTTTCCTTTAACATTGTGAAGCTCTACTTAGATCCTTCTTAAGATCCAATAGTGCAAAATGCAAATTCTTGCAATTTTTTGACTGGTCTTAAGATTTTGATCAATAGTGTATATGTACTCGTTAAGTGTAAAAGCACTATTCATGTTTTAGAAGACTAACTTTATTCAAATTTTACAAGTTTGGAAAATTCCAAAAAATGACAATTTTTCTTGCTCTACTACCAGAGTTTGGACCAAGGTAGGCCATTTTACTGGCATAAATATGGAAGATTGATTCCTAAGTTACACATTTATGGAAAAAAAAAAAATTGACCCATATGTAAAGGTAGAGTAGGCAAAAGGGTCAGAAGGTGAACAGAAAATCATCATCAGCCATCCATTTCAGTTCTTGTCATTCCTTTTATTTGTTCTTCAGACATACCTTTCTCCCACAGCTTCCAAAACATACTGTTTTTATAGCTAATTGGCAACACACCTGTGCGTGAGTGGACTAAGCCACAATGAAACAGATCAAGCAACAAACATCTAAACAGAAAACAAGAATAAAATTATTAATCTAATCTACAAACTCATCAACATAATAAGATGGTCTGCAAAATAAACTATATAATACAAAATAATCCAGAAAATTACTTTAAAGAAAAACAAAGCATTACTTAAAAGAAAACATTCTAATTGGTAGAACCCAGCCAGGTAATCAATGACATCATCCAGCCATTAAAGCAGGAAATACTGGGCTGGCCCCTCCCATACTCCTGCCCTGCTGCAGATCTACAAAGACAAACAATGGTAAGTAAAATGGAAAACAAAAGCCATAAATATACTTTGAAACAAAAAGAAACAAATTCAACCAATGGTAAAGTAAGTCTAAATAAAAATAAGGGACAAGTGGTATACACAAAATGAACCACTTTGTCACACATACCCATGGAAAATCTGTGAACAATTCAGTATTAGCCCAAATTCCAATATTGGTAAAATATGAAGAAACTGTAAAAATTGCTTTTTTGAAAAGATCTTCCAGAATGTGAGGATCAACCCATCATCTTGTCTTCATATGTCATTTATAGAGTGACCCCTGTAGACCATTCTAGCATATTAAAAAGTTATTGCAATTTAGTTTAAATACCAATATGTGTCACATACATCTCCCCATATTTGGCTGAAATGCAAGTTTCAGTAAATATTGTGAAAATGGCTTTTTTGAAAAAATCTTCCAGAATGTTAGGATCAACCCATCATTTTGCAGTCCCTCCAGAATTTCGCTGGGATTTTTTGTGATAGTTGCAGGCTAAAATGTCTGATTTTGCGGGGCATTTTCCTAAAAGTTGCAATAAAAAGTTGCGATTTTTTTTTTTACTAAAATCAATAAAAACCATAACTTTTAATTTATAAACCAAAAATACTTACTAGTTTTGTAAGATAATTACCAACAAACATTGACATTCTCAAAAGGTGCTTTATTTGAGAACTTTGATAGCTTAT
>NC_051430.1:6013849-6016426 GCF_001649575.2 Kryptolebias marmoratus | reverse complement strand
GAGTGTTTACAGGACGCACAGTGTGATGTGGCAACACTGAGTCATGAGCCACAATGGACACCTCTGTGCTCCGGTTAATCATTCTTATCTGCGCTTAACTCTGGATGATACATACATGAGAACATGTTACAGATGATTGACAACACAGCTGCTGGTATTTACACCTCATCACTTTCTGTGTGGAGTATTTCTCCAACACGTCTAATCTCAACATGTTACGGAAAAATGTTAAAATACAACAAATTACTTTGTTAACTGATCTTTCTTTTATAGAAATCTATTTAGCTCTTGTCGAGACAAAAGTCAACAAATTTCATATCTGAGCTCTTACCCTAAATACACCAAATCCAGGAAAATCAGAGCGACAGATGCAGGAAGCCGTCGATTTTTGGCGCTTCCAACATTCCAGAGAATAAGTGACACCAGACAAGTTTGGCAAGGAAAAAGAAATGCCAGAGGGAGGAGGAAAACCAAGGTAGACCTCTGTCTACCTGCTCAGTATTTACAGGACCAACAGTGAAGAGGAGGGGCATCCACACGTGATTAAATACAGCAAAAACACAACACAAACTACTGGAATGGGGGGTTTTGCTCTTAAATTTAGGATACACTTCCACAAGTGTCATTACAAATGTTGATTTATTATGGTGTTAAGATACTGATGACTCTTATCAGTATTTAAGTGGATGAGAGTGGTTGAGAGGGTTTGAAAGTTAGGTTTTAAAGTTTAAACATTTCATTACTTATATTAAATTCTCACTAATTTTCCTTCAAACTAAAGTGCAGAATATGTTAGTCTAAACATGACCCTAGGAGCTGAGCCAGGTATAAAACTGTATATCAATTACCAATAAAATTCTTTAGCTTTAAACTCTTCCTGTAAATACATTAGTTCTTAAAAATGCTTTCCCAAGTCTTCTTGAACAATTTCAAGTACAAAGACTCCCTGTTCTACATGGCAACAGGCGACATTGACTATCGGATTTTCCCTTTTAAGCAACTGAACTTTGTTTCATCAAACAGATCTGTTTGATATTTTTAAGACTTCTTTCTTGGAAATAATTCTCTCTGGATTTTTCAAGCTAAAATGGTGAAAACCAGACACAGCTGAATCTGTCCCCAACTTCATCTGTGAGAATGCTCTGCATGGACTCATGTTTTTCCTCCATCCTTATTGGATAACACTTTCTCTATATGGGCTAAGTTAAAAGTTACAGAGATGTGTATGTTGATTCTACTTTTGCATTTTTTCGACAAATATTTTCTTTACCGAAAGAACATTTTTTCAGATACCTCCCAGCTCAACATTATGTCCGCAGCTCCTCCCCAGGATCCCCAGCTCTTCCTAACTCCTCGGATTTTAAAGTGTTTCTGCAACCTCTCCCTTCACTTAGAATACATTTAAATCTTTTTAACCTTTTAAATCCTTGCACTGTGTTGAAAACAGTATGGGAGACAGACCTAGAAATGTTGATTTCAGATGAGGTTTTAAAGAGGGTACACAGATCTTCAGTCTCTGCTCAGCAGTTTCATACAATGTTGGATTCTACATTGAGCTCACTATACTAATGCCAGGCTCACAAAAAGAAAAAAAACATGGCACAGTGTCCTCCTCTGTGTGAATGATGCCGACAGACCACTGATTTACATGTTTTGGAGCTGTCCCTCCATGAAGAGATTCTGCTCTGATGTCTAATATAACTGGAGAGGATATCACTCCTAATGTCTTAACCGACTTGTTCAGGATGTGTTTTATATTCACTTCACCCTCTCCTGCTAAAAAGTACTTAATAGTATTTACAACTCTGCTGGCCAGGAGGCTAATGGTGCTAAACTAGAAATCTGCAGCCCCACCTACAAATACAGGCTGGATTAGAGAGGTCCTTTATTTTCTTAAACTGGAAAAATCAGATGGACTTTGACCAGTAAGGCTGGATCATTTGAGATAACATGGAGTCCTTTTCTGTCCCATGATAAAAACACAGGATGCCAAATCATTCTGAACTGAGCCCCACAGAGATACATGTACCTATATGTAATGAGCATGGAAGTGTTTGTGCATTTATAGATCTTTTAGCCAAGTTAAAATTTTTGTTCCTTCTACTTGTTTGTTAGGGGTAGGCACAGAGGCAGTGTGTTGTGAGGGGTGTTTGTTGGTTATTGTTCACTTTAACTTGTTAAAAATGTAAGTGTTATAAAATAACATTTTTTCTGTCAGGGTGAGTCTTGATACAAACTCTAAACTTAAGGAAACCTGGTTATTAAGAGCAGCCGACAGAGAAAATCAGTCATAGGGTGGAAAGTCGAGGTTGGCGGATCTTAATGAAACTTTTCACACATGCATATTTAGGTATAAAATGGCACATCCCAAAGTATTTTCAAAAATATTACTTTGGTTGCCATGGAAACGGGCTAGGCTGAAAAATTGCCTAAATCAGCATTTTTGGTGTTTCAGACGGTCGCATTTTTAGCACTTTTCATGTGCAAATTAGAGACAGATTTGCTAGACCTATATATTAATGATACATATCACTGAAATCTGGAAGCTTTATATTTTTAAAAGAGGTGTAACATATA
>NC_051430.1:5997020-6012365 GCF_001649575.2 Kryptolebias marmoratus | reverse complement strand
AAAAAGGTCAATTAAATCTTTTTACACATATAAGAAAATACAGTATTTTTCTTAATATCTACTGAATATGAAGTCACCGATTAGGTCCAAACTCCGACAATTTAATTTTTAGTGAAGCGTGTTTTTTAACTAATTTGAGAGCTCGAAATAGGACCTTATTTTAAAAATTTGTATTTCAGAAAATATCTGTTCCAAAGGACAGAATGTTCAAAAACACAAAGAAGAGATATGTTTCTTCACAAAACGGTGTTTAAAAAATATTTAAAAAGTATATATAGTATTTTTTTCTATGCATTGAAAAGAGCCATTTTTGTCTTATTAACTTGCTGAATTTGAGGCGCATTTGGCCCCAAAACACAGCTGGATACCATGGCAACCACTTAATATTATGCCAAAATATTTTGGGAAAGATTTACACTAGCCAAGTACTATTCACACCCCCAGTTTTATTAAAATCCATGAGATGTCACTTTCCATGTTTTTCTCTGTCAGCTGCTCTGAAGACTGGTCTGGATTAACTGGTACTGGCTGTTGGCCTGCTCTATACCAGACCAACTACACAAAACTGTTTTCTATGGTAATTAATGAGTCACTGTTTTGTAAAACTGACTCAAGGATTTATTTCTTCATTTAGGTTTGGGAAAACGGCTCTGAATGACTAAATAAACAAAAAACAAAATCCCAACATCAACAATTAAGAATAGAAACTTTTATTGGAAAAAAAGTCACAGCAGCTTGGAGTTCTTCACTCACATTTTCAGACGGTTTGCTTTTTTTTTTCTTTACAAAATTAACACAATATCAGTTTAAAGAACAAGCTATTGTTACCTTCGCTCATCAAAGTAAAAAGGAAAATGTGTACTAAAGGATAAAGATAATAAAGAAAAGACAACATTGTAGAAGTGTCCATAAAACTAAAAACAGCATTAGTGCTGTCAATACAGGAAGACTTTAATACAGATGTTTGACATAAACAAAACATCTGAGAGAAGAAACACATGAAGGTTTTTTCTAACAAAGTGGCTTTTTTATGTCACAGTTTTAGACAACAGGCTCACACATCCACCAGTCTGGTAAAGAACCACTGAAGTAGATGCTGGTGCTGATTTCAGTAGTTTCCTGTGGAGCTGACGTCACTGAATTTTCACAGAACTGCAGTCTGATTGGGAACAGTAGTTTAGAAAAACTGCGATCTCAGTAAAAAGTCATGTGACATCATCATCATCATCATCACAACACACCTTATCACATACAACAGAAGACAAACAGCAACATGGAATACAAAGAGGACAGTGCAACAGTACACACTTTGTTGATATTTTTGAGTTGAGAAGCACTGAGGGAGAAACCTGCAGGAAGTCTGAAGGACCAAAGTTCTCCATCAGCTGAGTGAGAACCTCTAGAGCTGGAAGACTAGGAGCTCAAAAACCCTGAAATATGAAAAGGGTGAAGCTAAAACACTCTGAGGTTTTTGGTTCTATTAACTGCTACTGATTCTGGATCTAAAGGGATATTACAACCATTCTGAAGGGGGTTGGGTATAAAAGTTATGAACTGTTAATATCTTACCTGTTGTAGATCACTCTTTGAACAACATCAGTTCAGAGAAAGAGTTTAGTTGACAGGACTGAAGAGCTAATGGCTAGTTTGAATGGGGCCAAGGCCAAAGTGGATCACTGAGGTCTTTCCAACTAAAACACAGAGCTTTGCACTTGCTGCTTTAAGTTCAAATGTTCATTTTTCTAACACGTTTAGCTGTAATCAGTTATTTGATTCTTAAAAGAAAGCACATGAATGGTAGTGGGCGGGACTTCAAACCCTGCACCCCTAGTGCACAGACTCTGGTTCCAAAAAAATGCAACACGGCAGCTCGTGGCTGGGGCTGAGGTCTGGTATTATTATACAGTTGAAGGTAGGAATTCTGTGTGAGTAACTGTACTGTGACATTACTGGAAAGATTTCTAAAACAGCCTCTGCCTGAACTGCTTTGAAATCTTGGCGACTTGAGTCCTGGCCATATTCAGAGTAGCCATTATCTTATCAGTCTAGGCACAATTAGACCATTTCTCCAAAATGAGGTCATTTCAAGAGCTATCTACAACAGGTAATGTATTATTTGTCCATAACTGATGCAAAACACCAGTTCAAAATACCTATTTAACCAGGTAACTTGTAAGAAAGCCAGTGTCATCACTGTTTAAGAGATGTTTTTAAGAAAGCAAAACCAGTCAATATTAGCATTACTGTGCTCTTACAAGTCAAAAGAATCTGCTGAGTCCAACCAAGGCTGGACAGTGTGTCCATACCTGAAGCATTTGTTTCCAGTGAGTCTGATCAGAAGGCTGAATATATTTGCTGTTTGAGATGCCCAGCAGTTCATTTCTGTGCTCCAATGAAATGCACAGAAACTAAATGCTCCTTAATGTTTTAGACAAACAAGTGAGGATTGATGAAAACCCATCGTTTTGGTTAGCCACACACTGACATGTAACACCTCAGCTTCTTCCACTGGACGCTGATGGGAAGGCACCACTTGTTTCATGACAAGTTACATCACGTTTTAAAACTCTGAATGACGAAACAAACAGCTGTGAGAAACAAATCTGACATGATTGTAAATAAACCAGCTGCTGAAACAAAAATCAGCACATTTAGGAAGTTTACACTCTTATGTTGACATGAAAAGTTCAAAATGATACAGAACAGGCTGTGGGGGTAAAGAAATCTTGGTTCTAGCTAAGAATATGGAGCACTGGTTCGTCTGGATGTCCCTGAACCTGATCCAGGCCGATCAAAGAGGAGGAGTGTTGGGGGGGGGAGAAGCAATAAGCAGATCAGGAACAGAATAAATTAGGTTATTTTATAACTCACAAAGTTTGAGGATAAATTTAGTTAGAAAATTACATCCTCATGTTTTTACTTTGTAGTTGCTTCACTTTTTCCTACAATGCTTTAAAGAAAAGTCCCAGAACCTTGTTAGTGACTGCAACCCAACATCAACATTTGATGTGTGTGCTTCAAAGCAGGGCTTCTCAGTGTTTTAGTTGGTATCCTTGGTTTGATTGAACCACAAATGTTGCTTAAAAAAAAAAAAAAGAACGAAAAAAGCAAATCAAACAGGGCAAAATGACAAAACAAATTGATTGAACTCCTTTACGATTATTTTTTCCTCTTTTAGGATGTTTTGTAAGAATGTTGTTAATGTGCTCGTAGCAATTTTTATTTTATTTTATTTCTGTTGATCAATTCAAGACCCCAAACCTCTTGTTTTGTGAGCCACGGTGAGGTCCCGAGCCCAACTTTGGGAACCACTGCTTTAAAAAGATATTTGGAAGTGGTGTTCTGTAGATATGTATAAACAGTATCTTACCTGCTGTTGACAGCTCTTCAGTTGGGACAGGAGCAGTAAGCTAAGGCTAGTCTGAGCACAGCTAAGACCAAAGTCTGAGAATCTAAACCTTTGTACTGCCATCAATTTCATACTCATTTAACTTATTAAATGATGATATTCCTGCAGAATGTGACTCCAGGCTGCAGAGGAAGTGCTACAGCTGGCTGCTGCTGCTGCTTCTATTAGTGCCTGCATGTAAGTAAAGTATTCCATCTTATAATTGTATAATGAGAAAACAGCAGGAATGTAAAGGTCTGGAAAACAGGGTGTCATGAAACTGGAGACTGATGCCATTTTAAGACAAATGTAATCCTTATACTTTGGTCTCAGCTGTGTACTAACTAGCCATTAGCTCATCAGTCCGGTCAGACTTTAACTATTTCTCCAAACTGAGATCTTTTAAGGAGCTACAGTAAGATATTAACAGAACCCAACTTTAAAATACTCTCTGAGGAAGAAGGCTGGAGATGAGAAAACAGGATATTCCACTTCCTGTAGCTTTTCTTAATTTAAAATAGGAAAAACAAATATAAATGACTTTCCACAAGACTCTGAGCTTATAATGTTCACAACTGATTCCATCTGAGCTTTCCTGTAAAACTCCCGTTTGTGAATGTGTAGAAAACACTTCTGAGTTTGTGATTAAAAACGAGAAGATACACAAAAGACAGGACCAAAGTGACTTCTGTGAACATTTTGAGACAAAGACAAAACAGAACAGAAACTGATCACTTTCAGTTCCAGCATACTGAGTTTTAATTTTCTATAAGCCTGGATATTAAACTGCACATTCTGAAGTTATTGTGAACAAAACTCCATCAAACCTTGGACTCTAATCAAAGCCTCTCTATGTGATCAGAATACATGTGAATTTTAAATTGAAAAGGCAACTTGTGTGCACTTCCTGTTAGCACCTCTCCAGCTCACCCGCCATCTCTCTCTAGTCTGCAAAAGCACTAAAGCCAGGTTCACACTGTGCCATTTTCAGCTGTCTGGGACAAAACCTTTTTTTGTCAAAAATAAAATAAAAATCTTTGGTCGTGAGCTTGAATCAGCTGTCTGTGGTCGTTCCGAGCGACAGACTCACAGACAGACAATTCTGCTCTCTCACAACCAAACCCAACCTACGGCGAATATCAAGCAGTCAAAATGTTTCTGGGAAATTCCTGCAGTGTGACTGCTGCTCCGACCCGTGTACTCCCAAAGTCCTGAGCCAGCCACAGCTGTAAACTCTTTCATAAGCCTCCACCATCAGCATTTATCGTCCCAATGTTATTTAGAGCATAAACATCAGCACTTTAATGTTATCTTGGTGACATGCTTGATTCTCCTGTGACAAACAGTTGTACAGTCCAACAACTATTAACTCTGTCATTGTGCAGTGTGACACAATTACTATCAAGATTTTAGAATGTCAAGCTCTGCAAGTGATTATTGACAACTGAGAAATCGATCAGTGGGGTATGTCCAAGTCGTTTATGACGGCTGAAATTTGCTTAGTGCGGCATGAACCAGTTGTGTATGATGGTAGAAAATTGCTCCGCACAGAATTGTTCTGAAAGTTTTCTCATTTCCTGTTGGTGGAGACAGATGGGACATATCTGTCCGCCTGTGCTGAAGTTGAGATACAGTACGTTCCAAAGAAGGTCCAAATAAAACAGAATCAGGCTTTGCGCCTTGCTCATGATCTCTTTACCTGTTCAGCTCTTGGCTCCCAGCATTAGAGCCGTATGGCTGTTTAGTTGTTGTACAGCATGTTGATTTTTTTAGAAACAAACGTCATGAACCCAGTGTGGACAGACTCCTCCTAATAAAAGCGTTTGCGCTTGTTTTCCTTCCAGCGGCCGTAAACCACCAGGCCAACCACAACCAGCACAAAAAGGCCCAGGACGGAGAAGAGGAGGGTGAAGAAGATCTGGACTCCACTCATTCCTTCGTCCTCCACCTCCACTGTGAAATCAAAGAAGAACAGAGGAATCAGTCTGCTGCTGCTTAGTTTCAACCATTTCACATTGTGTTTATTATTATACAACATTTGGTAAAATATATAATAAAACAATGATGAAGACATATGGCACACAATAAATTGGTTTAATTAAAAATAGTCCTACACCAAGCCATCTTCCATATTTCGTTGAGATTTATATGAGGATCAAGATGGCGTGGACAGTTTAAAACTTTACTGAGTTTGATTTAGTGGTTTAGGCTCTAAAATTCAACCTCGCAAGTCAAGTTAAATTTATTTATATAGCACTTTTCAGTAACAAGGCGGATCAAGGCAAACCTAATATGCCCACCCACACTCAGTGATGAGCCAATACCATAATCAGCCAGGTATTGTACCCAGGACTGTAACCAGAGACAAGACCAGCACCCAGCTGATGTTACATGCTTGAAGCGTAGATCTCAGCTGCAGACACACAAACCTGAACAATGAGCTCCAACATGTCCTGAAGTTAGGCCATCTCTAGATCCGAGCTCCTCTTAAGGCTCCTGTTGACAAACTCCAAAGCCAGCTCGTCTTCTAACTTATGTGTCTGGCTGCTGGACATGCTGTGTAGGGTAGTCTGGTACCGGAGGCTGAATTTAACGGAGTTCCTTCAATGGAAGGAAAGCCTCCCTCCATGACCACAGTCTGTATGAAGGCTGGGAAAATGTACACCCTTTTCTTTACTGTGCAGCAGGCAGGAAGCCTCTCCAGCACAGTGTACAATAGTATTCCTGGTTTGAAGGTGATCGTCGGTCGTGGGGGCTCGCCCTCCGAGCACGTTGTGTGCGGTGAGCTCTGTCCAAGCCGGGTTTGGTGATAATTTCAGCTCATAGGTCTTCTATCATTACCTTAATACACTGTGGCATCTCTTCATTAGCATCCAGCTTCTTGGGGGACTCAGGCTCTGAGGTCTGATGGTGCAGCCCTCCTCAGCCAGCCCTGGCAGACCCGTTTTTCATCCAAAGTCTTGACATTTATTCCCATACGACTCTCAGGACATAAAGGTTCTGATAATTCTTCGAACATGTAGCCGTGGATAGACTTTAAGTGTTAATTAAAATATATTACAATTACATTCCTGCACAGCTCCCGTAAAACATGCTACTTGATGTGCGCCCACTAGAAGCTCCCCAGTCATCTTCTGACCTTATGAAACGATTCTGACTACCTTTATATGATCAGGAACATTTAACAGATGATAATATTTATCAGACTGTTAGATTAGATAAGGTAGGTTTGACCCAGGAGTATGTGAAGCAGATGCAGGACTGAAATAAAAGTGTGTATTCACCTGCAAACTGTCTCATGTTGTCAACTCTGGGGATGGTGAGCACCTCCTCCTCCTCCTCCTCCTCTGGAGTCTGCTCTACAGTCAGCTGGTACACTTTTATGGAGACGATGTCATGATTATCTAAACCAACAACGCAGTGATTAATATATCAATCACTTGCATTCAGCTCCTGGGACAAGATGCATTTCAGCTTTCCAAATAAATAATCATTTTGTTCAACACTGAACAGATAAAGCAGGAGATTCATACCTGACAGGTCTCCAGTAGCAGAGGAAGCACCAAAGTAGTAACCTGTTGGTAGCCTCAGTCCTGTGATGTCAGCACATTCTCTCCATTCCTGTTTCCCGTCTACATCCACCATCAGCTGGTGGAGAAGGGGGTTACAGTTAGCATGCCTCTATGACAAACATCTGTCATGGGAAATTATTTTATTATTCCATTAAATTTATTTCACATAAGCAACAGAGCCACTCAAAAGAAAGATTAAAGTCAAGACATTTCCAAAATTACGTGAAAATGTTGAGGGGAAAAAGAAATACTGTATCAAACTAAAGCCAGTGTGTCACTGAGCTGTGACTGAGAGGAGTTATTCTGAGTCAAGCAGTGAGCTGTGCAGCCATGTTTTGTGTGGTCAGTTTGTTAAAGTCACAGCTTTTCATGTAAAACTGAATTTTTTTTTTTGCACATTATTTTGTAAATGGCTTGCACTTGTATAGTGCTTTATCTAGTCCAAGGACCCCGAAGCGCTTTACACTACAGTCATTCACCCATTCATACACACATTCACACATTGATGGAGATAAGCTACATTGTAGCCACAGCTGCCCTGGGGCGGGCTGACAGAGGTGAGGCTGCCATCACACCGGCGCCACCGAGCCCTCTGACCCCTACCTGTAGGCAAGGCAGGTGAAGTGTCTTACCCAAGGACACAACGGCTGAGACTGACAGAGCGGGGGCTCGAACCAGCAACCCTCCGGTTACAGGACAAACCCTTACCTCCTGAGCCACTGCTGCCTCATCTCCACTCGCATTTCAAATTGTTTTGAGACTTTAAATCCCTCCCTAGACTCATAAGCTGCTACAATCTTCTTTTAGCCTCAGCATGGTGTTCCGTCTCACTTCAGCAGACAGCAGCACACCAAACTTCATGTCTGAGGTTGAAAGCCTCCTTTAAAATACTGAGTAATGATGTTCTAATGACGTGCACCTGATGTGATACAACCTTGTGTAATTTAGTCTTTTTAAGTTGAATTACGTATTCTTCACCAAAAACTACTTTTTGTTTTTTTCAAAGAACATTTTATAGAAAGTTTTCTGAAGTGTTTTCGTCAGTTTGAATTGTTTAAATAAATGGCTTGAATCTTTCTATATTGCATTGAGATTTAATTTACTTATGTTCAATATGTTAAAAACACAAGGTTGTAACTTTAATCCCATTCACACATTTATGCTTTAATATCAAAATTTAAACAACCAAAATACGCCGTTCTTATTTGTCTTTTGAGCAGCACTAATAAACTGTCGTAGGTTAGGGCTTCAAATACAAGCATTTCCCCCCACTTAACTTTAATAATCTGAAGCATTTTGTAAAATTATTGTTTTCAATAAATCTAAAAATCCAATTTAATTCTAGGTTATGAATGCCGTGTCATACCGTCAGCCTGTTTCTGAAGTATCTGAGCAGCAGAAATGTGTCATGTATTGAGTTGCGTGCCATAGCTGTGCAGCCTCCAAGCTCAGTGGATCTCCCATCGCGATCGTGGTCATATGACAGGGTCCCGTTTCCCAGCATCACTGATATGTACGGGAACGTTCTCTGCAAGAAAGACCGGGCTCGGGTCAAACATATACTGAAAAACAACAGCAGGAAAGAGCTACGGCCACTTCAGAAATGCTTCCTCTCCTACCATAAAGAAAACAGTCACCAGAGTGGGGTCATTATCTGCGTTTGAACACAGCTTTGTTGCATTTAAAGCTCCCTCTAATTTGTTCTGAACGTTCTGCTTAATGTTTCACAATTTATCCTTTTTTAAACACCCAATAGGAGGAAGAAATAACTATTCTGATGGATTAACAGTGCTTCTTTGTGATGTCAATACTGGAAAAAATGATTTCTTCAACTTTAGGTTATAAATACCTGAAGGCTGTATTATGAAGCAAGTTTAACAAAACTTTCTTCCCTAACCCCCCCCCCCAGAGATAAAGGGTTCTAAGATGGGTTCTGATTCTACTTTAACTCAGATCTTCTGCTTCAGTCTCTTGAGAGTTGCAAATTCACATAAAAATGGGGAAATCCTTCCTTTTGATGCTTTTTCCACTAAAAATACACCAAACAAAGTAAGAGAAATATTTTTTCTGGAAAAAAACAAAAAACACCTAAAAGGCCTAGCATTCCTTGAAGGAATGCAAATCATCTGCCACCTTTGAAATCTAAATTTTAAAACTAAAATCATCTTGTGTTATAACTATTTTGATCAAGCTGAGAAAATAATGTTATGTGCATCTGTTAGCGCTCAGAAAATGTGCTGAGGATCACTCAGCTATTACTAAATCATAATCTGTATTCTAAACTGAGCTATAAGCATCTTTGTGTTGATTGAAGTTGATTAGTTGGAATTGGTTTGACTCAAAAAGTTATTCAGTTGTGGATGCACATCCAATGATTACTTTTCATCAAAATCCATCCACTGCTTCAGGAGATATTTTGCTAACAGAATGTTGATAGCAATGCTGACAGCAATGTCATTATTGGGTTTGAGCAATGAAAGTCGACACGTTTGACTGAAACCTCCAAATAACCTCAAAGACTCAGTGTTATTTCTGTATCTGCAAGTTGTTATCAGGGATCATCTGAAACCTTCAAATTAAAAAGGTCTTGATTTCAGTTCTTCATTTAGGAATTATACCACTCCAGCAGGTTATATCAGCAGGAAGGTAAAAACCTAGACTAAATCATGGCTTTTACTGAATGTCAATAAATATCTCAAAAAGTTTGTTATGGTGTTAAAATACCTAAACTTTCTAGAATACATAATAATATGTAAAAACACCCAGCTCGCCCTCTTTGTTCCACATGGGCGGTTCCACTTTCACATCAAGCTCAGGTCCTCCATCAGAGGCCTGGGAGCTTGAGGGTTCTGCTCAGCTGTTCCTAGGACTGCACTCTTCTGGACAGAGATCTCTGAGGTTGTTCCTGGGATCTGTTGGAGCCACTCTTCCAGTTTGGAGGATCACAGCACCGAGTGCTTTGATGACCACTGGTACCACTGAGACCTCGACTCTCCACAACTTCTATATTTCCTCTGTCAGCCTTTGGTATTTCTCAAGCTTTTCATGCTCCTTCCTGATGTTACAGTCTCTTGGGACTGCTACATCTATCACTACTGCTTTTTCTGTAGCTTATCTGTAGCTCCAGCACCAGTTTTTTGGTGCTCTTTGTTCAGTTCTTTGGTGCTGGAGCTGGGGGTTACCGAGGTGAGAACAGAAAGAGCTGGTGTTTAGTGAGTTCTGGCTCCAAGTTAAAACTGGACCCGTTTGGTTTGTAAACCCTCAAAGGTCAGTGCTCAGATTCACCCCTTCACTATCTGCTCTGGAGGCATCAAATCTGTTCCAGATTGACAAAAACAGACACTTGAGTCTGATTTAGGGCTTAGTTATTAGATGTTGGTTTTTAGGTGGTGCCCCATAATTGATGTTCAATAATAATTTTATGAATAATTAATAACAGTCTTTAAACATGTATTAATAGTTGCTAATAACTAAAATACTTCCTACAACTCACTAAACTAATTGGTGAGCTCTTATTAGTATCTCCAACCCTTCAGTTTACCCACTCAGTTTCTGGATAAACTCACTGTTCCCCGGCTGTGGATGCACTCAGTTTGGTGAACGTCCTTTCTAGAAGAACCCCAGACTGGTTTGATCTGTCACACCTGACAATGTTGTTTATTTAAAACAGAAAATAGTATAGGACTTTATTTGCCCCCTCAATGGGGGGAATTTCGTACAGCAGAAGAGAGAAAGGTTACTCACGTCATGGTTCTTTTCAGAATTAGGGTAAGTATCCACAAACACACCCAGTCCAGTGAACTGGTTCATGTTGCCAAACACGGGACCTGCCAGCGATGGAGCAGCACAAACAGAGCAGTGAACAAACAGCAGACAGAAAAAAAAGAGAGAGATAAATTGTCAATTCCCACAAATTCAAAATGCCCAAAATGTACAGATTTAAATTTTTCTGTAAACTATTAAACTAAATACTTTTGGTTTAGTTTTGAATGTTTGAAAGAAGAAAATGCCTCACTTTTGCTTGTTTTTTTACAAGATCCAAGTTGATATGTAAAAACTATAACAGCTTTTCCCCCGTTGAAAGATGGCTCATACTGACACACACAACTAATATTTATTTAAATGTCACTCCTATATTAAGAGAAAAAAATGATGCATCTGTATTTGATAAACAGGCTTAGATGACCAGTACAAAGATGAATCTTCATTTAACCTTTAATTTACTTTTGAACCCACAGCTGAGCATGCTTTAAGTTTAACTGAAATATAAAAACAACAAATGAATTCAAAGAGTTTTCTCATCAATCCAGCTTTTTGAAAAATCTCTAAACACAGTTTTAAATATGATTCAGTCAGTAAAAACAAATCTTATTGTCAGTAGCAGCAAGTTTATCTAATCAGAACAACCAATAAGTATTAGCAAATAACAGGGAACAAACCTCAGTGTTTCCTCTGAGTTTAGAGCTTTTCTTTCTTTCTTTTTTTAAAGGGGAGCGGAGGCCGGCATGCCACTGCAAACACTTAACGGAATCATGATGTTCATGTGTGCCTGTCTAATCTAAACTGTCATTTTATTTACACATTTATGTACAAACACATGTATTGGGGGGAATGGTACACCCAAGTCATGATTTGGTATGTATATCAGTATGAGGGTCAGGGTTCCGTGCAAACAAGAAACAGAAACAAATGCCAAATGCTACTAATCCTAGACAGGAGGCGCTTCAGCTGAAAATATCTTCTTGCAGCTCATCAGTGTCCTTGTACTCACTTTTAAACAATAAAGAATAATGTCCTCCTCCTGATCAGGCTCAGATAACTCCTGCTGGTGAGTGGATGAGTTTTTCCTGCCTGTGCCTCTTCTCCAAACCAAAGAAGGAACTAGGAGCATCCATCCCAGTGATGTTTTAAACCCAGGACTGGACCAGTGTCTCGCAGGTTGGCTAGAAACATTTATTCTAGTCTTGAGGATTTCAATTTAGTTTTGATTTCCTGTGGACTCACTCAAACATTCAAGCCCCACAACATCAGTTTCCAGGACTAAGAAGACAGGTCTCTACAATCAGACACCCAACACTTCCTGTCACTGTCATCAGACTGTTAGCTTTCACTCCTTCCACCCACCTAACCACCACAGACCACACTGGCCTCACTCAACACAACTGCCTGTTTTCCACCCGTGTGTGTGTGTGTGTGTGTGTGTGTATGAATAACTAAGAAGAAATTTGATATTGATACAATGAGTCATACTAAACTTTTTTATTTAATTAAGTCACATTTTTTTCAGTACCTATGAGACAAAAGCTGATTTTCAACAAACCTTAATAACTCTGGTTCCCCTGACAGCTTCTTCATCTTCACCTGTTTAAACCCTGTGATTTCATCTCATCCTTCTGCTGCTCCTGAGCTTAAAAAGGATGCAACCATAAAGAACACAAAACCGAATTACTAAAACGATAAACCCTAACCTAACCCTCCCTTTGGAGGTTTTTTGAGCATGTCCCACTGGGAAGAGACCTCGGGGCAGAGCCAGAACTCCCTGGAGGGATCATATATCCTCTCTGTCCTGGGAACATCTTGAGCTCCACCAGGAGGAGTTGGAGAGGGAGGTCTGGGTTTGTCTCCTGGACATGTTGCCTCCCTGACCCGACCACAGACAAGTGAAATCATCTTCTTTCACTGGTCAATATTTTTGCATCTTGGCAAAACAAACTTTTATCATAAATGATCCGTGTTCTTACAAAATCATTTTAGAACAACTGAACCAGACTAAAAGGATAAATCTCTTTAAAATCAGGGTTTTTGAAGTAGCAGTGTCAGTCTACTACTGCAGAGACATGTGACACCAGCCTGTCCATGACCTCTCCACAACAACAGGTCACTTAACACAATCAATTTTTAAGTGATAAAACTGGTGAACTGCTAAAATGTTTCAAAATGAATGTTTAACCATCTCTTAAAAAGGACAAATCGGTAGAAATGTTAGTTATGCCTGATTGATTTCCACTTAACTTTGGGACAAAAGACATCTTCTTCATCTCCTCAGTTGTCACACATTGTTCTAAAACTCAGCAACAACTTCTTGAATACAAACACGTTTAAACGCAGCGTCCTCAAGATTTAAATGACAGCAAGACCAGTGGGGTTGAGGAGTAAACATCAGCACAAGAGCTGTATGTCACAACATCAACTACAAGTCCCAGCAGCTCTGGCATCATGTTAACGCAAAAAAAAAAAAAAAAACGCAGAGCAGACAGAAAAACTGATCCCTGCAATTGAAACTTTGAGCTTGGTTTGCTGTTACACCTCGGATACGGGACGTAAACATGTGATCAGATCATGAGACCAACTCTTCTTTAATCATGCTCACATTAAGACCTCTTACTCAACGTCTGAGTTTTGGTGAGTGCTACTTTCTGCAGTAAATTAAACCTGTTTATTAATAGTACTGCTGCAAACTTACCATTCTGCATGCGTTCTTTAGTGAGCCATACAGCAAGGCCATCACCATTAAAGTTCTTCTTTCCCTGGCCGTGGACTTTAAAGTGAACTTTGAGCTCCCAGTCGCGCAGAACAAAAGGCTGAAAGAAAGACACAGACAAGCAGAAGACTGGTTTGCATTCATCATTAAAAGAGGAAGAAACTGTGTTTTTTATGAACACTTTAAATACTAGGAGTAATGACGGTGTTCCCTCTAGGGGACTCACTGACATGTTATTGATCTTTAAAGTGTCCTGCTGCACAACATATTGTTAAGGATCATATTAATATTATATAATTATCCAATCCAGAACCTCAGACCTTAAGAGCTCAGCAAACCTCAATGAACTGAAGCAACGTTAGAAAGAACAGTGGGACAAAATTCCTTTATAATCATGTGAAAGACTGATCAAGTCCTACAGGGCCGGAACAAGTCTTTATCTCCCCCGCCTTACAGACAGCTTTATTATTTTGGCTTCATTGTTGTATAATAACAGCATATGTTGTGTGTTTTTGTTCACCTGAGGTTAGATTTGAATCATTTTAGAACCTGGTAAAAACCAGATATTTAAACCCTAGAACCGAACGATGGCAGATTTTCTTTCTTCAACGACTGTAATTCATCTTTCACATGACAGTTAAGGTTCTTTGTTCTTGAATAGTTGTGTAACGATGAGGCAGGATGTGGGAGATGAAGGTGTGGCTGGATGGGTACAGCACAGCTGCCTTCTGCAAACTGTTGAAGCCACTTACAATCCGACTCCACACAGCCCCCTGCCTGCTCTGCTGATCCGGGGTCAGCCTCACATAATCAGGCATCACCATGGCCGTTCCCATCAGATCCCACTGGGAGGAACTAGAGAAACCCAACCCTGCAAGACAGTAGAAATACTAAATAATTAAGGGTTTAGTCCGTAACTATTACTGAAACAATCAGATAATCCTGTCACAGTGGACACTCTACAACAGAACTGGATGTTTAGTGCACAAATTAATAAATGAAGTAAATAAATTCACTTTATTGCAAAGTGAACATCTGCTACATTCAAAATAAAGACAAGAAAGCTGATGACTGGATATGAATGACTCATCACAAAAACAACTAATAATTATTCAAAACTGGCCTCTAGCCTCTATATAGTGTTTTCTGGACTATAATGTGCCCTTAAAAGCCTTAAATTTTCTCAAAAAACCCTGTGCCTTATAATACGGAGCGCCTTAAATATGTAAGAAGTCGTAATGTTTTAGTACGACTTTGGTAAACTACAAAGCTGCACCGCTTGCAGAATTACAGCCACCGTGTTCAGGAGCATCGTGGACGAAAACATACTGCGCTTGACCATAATATTACTGTGTGTGTGTGTGTGTGTGTGTGTGTGTGTGTATAAGGACCCCAACATGGCACCTGTCAAGAGACACGCTTACGACGCAAACTTTATGCTTGATAAACGCCCAACTGTTAAACTCAGAGACTGAAGAAGAAGACTTTCAGGGATTGATGGATGAGGAATGAAAATATATGAAAGCATGTGTTGTATTTTACACATTATAACTGAACAATTTTGAGAGTTATTGTGAATACACTAATGTTTGATTTAGCGATATAAGACTTTTTTTTTTAACGTGTTACAGCTGAACAAGGATGAGAGTTATTGTGAATTACGCTCATTAACGTTTAAACAATGTTTAGAGTCATTGTTCACCCATTTATTAAAGTTTGACTGACTTATCTGACGGTTTTGTTTCATTTAACACGCCTTATAGTCCGGTGCGCTTTATACAGGTGCTGGTCATAAAATTAGAATATCATGAAAAAGTAGATTGATTTCAGTAATTCCATTTAAAAAGTGAAACTTGTATATTATATTCATACATTACATACAAACTCATATTTCAAATGTTTAT
>NC_051430.1:5979261-5995951 GCF_001649575.2 Kryptolebias marmoratus | reverse complement strand
ACTGATCGACTCCATGCCACGCCGCATTGCTGCAGTAATACAGGCCAAAGGAGGCCCAACTAAATACTGAGTGCTGTACATGCTCATACTTTTCATGTTCATACTTTTCAGTTGGCCAACATTTCTATAAATCCTTTGTTTTTATTGGTCTTCAATAATATTCTAATTTTCTGATATGATGAATTTGAGATTTTCATTTGTTGTCATTTGTAATCATCAAAATTAAACGAAATAAACATTTGAAATATATGAGTTTATATGTAATGTATGAATATAATATACAAGTTTCACTTTTTAAATGGAATTACTGAAATCAATCTACTTTTTCATGATATTCTAATTTTATGACCAGCACCTGTATATGCCAATAGTTTGAAAATGGACCATTCACTGACAGCGCATCTTATAATCCAGTGCACCATATAGTACGGAAAATACGGTAATTAAAAATAAATGGTATAAACTAGGGGTCCCCACATGTCAGAGTCTCATCTGAACCTGGATCAGTTGTTAAATTTAAATAGAAATACTAAATTCACTCTCTAACGTTTACAGTGATGAGCTTTAAGCAGCGCCTTGCTTCTTCCTGCAGGCCGGAGGATTCCTGAGGAAACAGCAGCAGGAGGGCTGCAGCCACGAAAAGGGAAAATTTGAGAGGGAAATCAGAGGTTTTTAATCCAGAGTAGATGGACTGCTGTGTGCTTTGTCTTCCTGATGAGTTTAAAACCAGTTTGTCTCGTTCACAGACAGCGGCAATTAAATCAGCAGTTGTTTTTGCATCACTCCAAAACTAAATGCAATTTATCTGAGCAATCCTGGCACCTAAAACCTGAATATTTGACCCATCTACTGCCTGACCATCCACCAACACATCTACTGCATTGTTTGTTTGTTTTGGTAATGACAGTCACCTGGATCATTAACATAAAAACATGTAATAATGTTGAAGACACTTCATGATGACTAAGGACAAAAGGAAAACAAAACTGACCTGATTTTAAAGCCGACTTCAGTTAACTAAAACGTAGAAAACAGGAACTTATCTAGTTTACTTCGTATTCTAAATGAAAATTAGAGGGATCAAAATATCTATTTATTTAATATTGTGCTTACAGTTGATCACACACTGGTATATTTATTTATTTTGATCCAGACAGACGTGTCTTTAGGTGGACCTGGGTGAGTTTCTATTAAAGACAGAAGACTTAAAGAAACGCCAACATGAGAACAGCTGCATTAAACTCTGCTGTGTTTATTAGGGTTAATCCTGAGTTCATGTTGGCTAAAAGCAGTTAGAAAACTTTGAAAACTAATATGTGTGCTTACGACGCGCCACTGGCTCGAAGTATGTTCAGCTAATTATTAACCTCAGGTGCTGACATGACCTCAGCGCTCAGGACATTCAGGGACATTCAGGGACATTCAGGAACCTTCAGAGACATTCAGAGACTTTCAGGGACATAAAGAGACATTCAGGGACATTCAGAGACATCCAGAGACATTCAGAGACCTTCAGGAAGCCCCGCTCCTGGTTCTCAGTCATGTCTGAGCTTTTCCAGCCGGTTTTAACTTACCGCGGTACGGCTTGACCAGAGAATATTCCCGCTTCATGAACTCCTCCGAGAAGTCCGGCTCGTCTGAAAACGACTGCTTCACCAAAACACAAACAACCACGAGCCTCAGCACCAATTCACTGACACTTGTCCTGCGTGACAATACACAGAAACTTCTCCGTCGAGTCATGTTTAAGTCGCTCACAGCGGCTGCCATCTTTACTCACTCGCTTTAAACTGATCACGTGATTTCAAAGAAGCCAGCTGACTGGTTGATACGTCATTACGTGCACCGGAAACCCCGCCGGAAACTCAAACAAGAGCGTTGAGTAACTGAAACTTTGATTTGTTATACAAACATGTGTCTATGATGCAGGATTAATACAGACAAAACTAAATGTCTTTACTATTATTGTTTTTATTCATTCGGAGACAGAAAATGTAGGTTCCCAAAATATTATTTTGAATTTAATTGATACAGTTTCGTTTGATGTTTGTTCCAAAATCCAACAAAACTGAGTTATGTCCTTTTCTCATGTTCTCAGGTGCAGGAAAAAACCTAAGAACATACTGCTATTTCATCCAACCACCAGCCATCCGTCCAACCATCCAATCATCTGTCATCCATCCACCCGTCTGTCTATCTATCCATCCATCCATCCATCCATCCAGTTTCTGCAGCTTTTCTGTAGTCGGGTCACAGAGACAGCAGGTCCAGAAGATAAAATGATAAAAATCCAGACCAACCTCTTCACAGAGACACTGAATAAATAAATACATTTCAAATTATTTAAACAAGTTTGTTTATCAGTGTTGCATCTCTTGTCACATGCCCGTTTTTATTAAAAAAAAAAAAACTCCTAAGATAACAGTGGTGTGGGAGGAGTAGCAGTGCATGACCTTTGACCTGTGTTCCTGAGTTATTCGATGAACAACACCACCATCTTGAGGCAGCAGAATCTGACTGCTTAAAAAACACAAATTTAAGTCATATTCAAAACAGTCATAATTATAGCAGCAATATTCATAACTGTAAAAATGCAAAACTTTATTCACAGTTTGCTATTAAAATACATTGTATTCCTATAGGGAATTTAATTAAACATAATGACCCACATCTGTCATTTTTGCAGGAAAATCTGAAGAAGTAATTTGTGTAAAGTGTCCCATGTTGTTTATTATCCCCCACCACTGAAGTAAATATTTGTGTGTGTGTTTGTTTGTCTGTAGTGTTAGCAAAATATTTCATGAAACACTGGAAAACACTGAATTTTAAATGAAATTCTCAAAAAGTAATCATTGGATGTAATAAATAATTCTCATCACAAAGTCATTAAATTAGTCCTTATCAAAGAGTCCTCACCACAGCGACCACCACTGTGCCCTCATTACCGCCTCCTCACCTCTGATTCACCACAGACAGGCGTCATGGCTGGTTACAAGGAGAGCTACCTCTGTAAGCAGCTGATCACATCTTACCAGCTTCGAGATAAACATGTTGGAGCTCAGATCTGCCCTCCCGTCTCTCTGTGCTGTTTTATACAGACTGCCAAACCACAACAAGGATTTTCTTGCTGACTTTTTGGCAGAAATCCTGTCTAAATATGACCGTTCAGTTTGTGTCTGGTAGGCTCACACTGGATCTTGTTTTAACACATGGTTTTAATGTTTTTAATGTGGAAATTTATGACGCTGCCTTTTCAGACCGCATGTCTGTCGTGTTTGACATGCCGCTCCCGTGTCTCGCGGTCAAACCGCGCACACCTTTTACATCTAAATGAACAAGACAGTGGTCATGTTGTTTTGTACCAGTGGTGCTTCCAAAGTCTGCGCTTATTTGGGTCCTTTAACACAACACCTGACTCACAGCAACAAACCTGTGTGAAACTGGACAGTGACCTTAAGCTCAGCGCTCAGGTCAAATCAGTAGTCAAGTCCAGTTTGTATAATTTAAGACAACTGGTCAAACCATTTCTGTCACAACATCACTTAGAGATTTTATTCCATGCTTTTATCTCTAAATGTTTAGACTAATGCAGTGCACTTTATGTTGGACTGAACCGGTCGTCACTCGCTTGGCTCCAGTTGGTTCAGGATGCCGCTCACCGTCTTTTAACTGGTACCAGAAAACGAGAACACATCATTCCAGTTTTAGCGTCACTACATTGGCTTTCTGTTCATGTCCGGATCGATTCTTTTATTTGTTTCTCCATGCCTGCGTGGTCTAAACCCAGAGTATCTGTCCGACCGGCTCCAGTTGTGTGTTTCCTCATGCCCGCTCATGTTGGCAGATCAGCTCCTGTTAGTGGTCCCAAAGTCACAGAGGAGGTTAAGAGGTGAGGCTGACTCACTTCCTGTTTTTAAGTCATCTCTTAAAACAAATATTTTCCGTTTGGTTTTTAACTCAGTTTGAGATGTTGGCTTTTATTTCATTTTATTGTTTTATAGTGTTACCTGTTTTGTTGTTTTGATTGTGTTTATTTAGATTTTATAGTTTTTATTCTTGTTTTGTATTTTTATGTGTTAGTGTTTTTAAAGTGCTCTATCAATAAAATTGTATTGTAAAACTTAAAATAAAAAAAAAAACACTGAATAATCATGTATTATGACAGATATTATGGCTTTAAGGTCTGTTGTTCTTTCTTTTCATAGTGATATGCATCAGAGATTTTTGTCTAAATCAATAACAGTTTGATCAACAGATTGATTTTTTTTTCTTTAGTATGCTCAGCATTTCAGCCTGCCCTGGTGGCTCTCATAAAACAACAGTGCTTGGTTGGATTAATGGACCGGACCTGGTATTGACATGTGATAAGTGCCAGGCTTGTGTCAAGATTCTGCAAGGAATCACAGTAATGCAGTTGAGGTTGATGCAAGTGGTCCCTGGAGATTTATAAAATGACAAAAGCAGGAATAGGAGAACAAACATAAGGTTTTTATGGGGTCCTTGGGATTTCCTGTCCTTGTCTCCTACAAAGCTCTCATTCATTTCCATCTAAAAAGTCTCAGAGTTCCAGCTGAACCTGAAAAACCTGAAACATCAGCCTCTAGCACCATTCCTAACACCAACTCATTACTCGTTTGTGTGTCCTGTAATCTGTAGTGGAGACCGACCCTTACAGCACAGGGCTTTCTGAATGCCCATAAAGTCTGCCCCAGCTCACTGAGCGGAGAGGAGCGAGGGGCTTCCTGCTGAGGCAGGCTGGTGCTAGAATCCATGCTTGGAGGGACAGGGGATATCAGGATATCTGCTGGTCACATTCAGCAGTCGTCTTTATTAAAACTGTCCACACCTGTTCAAGTGTAAAGAATCAGGAGTGGATGTTTCCCAGGGAAAATGAAGGCATCGCTTTTACTTCTTCATGCCTCATGTACAACCAAGAGATATAAACATTGAAGGCCTAGCATTCCTTGAAGGATGCACATCAGCAGCAGCCGTTCATGCTGGAGTTTTAAACTAAGATCATCTTATGTTGAGAAATAACTGAGCTGTACCTGATTTGGTAAAAACTGGTAAGAAGTACTACTATTCTGCTAATTTTAGCTTTAGTGTACTGTTTTGCTAATTTTGGTCTTTAGCAAAGGTTTTGTTATTATTTTTGCTGTTTTTTGTTTTTTAGTTAATTCTTGCTATTGACTTGCTGGTTTTAGCTTGTAGCTCCTGTTTTGTTCATTTTAGTTTTAAGGCAGTTTTTTTTTGCTATTATTTTTGATATTATTTTGATGGTTCTGCTGATTTTAAGTTTTAGTTATTGTCTCTTATTGTTTTGCTGGTTTTAGCTTTTAGCTGCAGTTTTGTTACTGATCTGCTGGTTTTCGCTTTTGGCTACTATTTTGCTAAATTTGACTTAACTATTGTTTTGCTAATTATAATTTCTAGCTACTGTTTTGTTATTGATTTGCTGGTTTTAGATTGTAGCTATTGTTTTGCTACAGTTTTGCTGATTTTAGCTACCATTGTTTGTTTAGCTACTTTTAGCTACTTTTCACTTACTTTGGCTTTTAGCTTCTGTTTTTGTTGGTTTTAGCTATCATTCTGTTGCAGTTTTGATAGACTGGTTTGAGTGACTGTTTTACTAATTTTACCTTTTAGGCACTCTTTTACTGATTTTAGCAACTGTTCTGCTGGTTTTAGCTTTTTTCTACGGTTTTGCTCATTGTAGCTTTTAAGTACATTTCTGCTCATTTGAGCTTTTCACTGTTTTGCTCATTTTGGCTTGTGTTCTGATCATTTGAGTTTCTGTTCTGACTATTTCAGCCTTCGTTCTGCTGTTTTTAACTTATGCTCTGCTAATTTTACTGTAACAAATCAGTTTCATCCAGCACTCAACATTCACACTGCATTTTCTCAGAAAATACACATTTTTCTAGTTATTATTTATCATCAGTATGGTCTTAAACTCCTTTGTGATTGCCATTAGCTACTGTAACTAGTCTCCAACAGTTACAGCCCAGTTTGGTTTAACCAACACTTTTATTATTGAACATCAGCAACGGTGTGTGGTGGTGGTGGGGTAGACTATCAGCAATGATAAAGATGAACAAAGCATCTCTGCTTCCTCATTTTGCTCAAAATTAAAGCCAAAATGTTTGTGTTTTTGGAGCCACTGGCTACACCCATGTGGGGCTGAACCCTGAATACTAAAATCCAGCCAACACACCCTTCCAACTTGCTAAAAGGCTATGATACTTTCAATCATAGTGTAACATGACACTTTTGACACAACACTCGTCCAATGTGGCGTTAACGTCCGGCTTCTTGTCCACTCTCTAATCATAATAAACTTAGTACAAAAAATAAGGAAACGGTGTTTGATTGACTATTTGTTGCAACAATGCAGTAAATCTTATACAAGAGGAAAGCATGTTTATTTCTCCTTAAATGGTGCCACATTTGATAGAAAAATGCATTTGTGGGTTGATCAGCAGAAGTAAGTATGTTGTTGGATCTTGTCTGCTAATGCCAAACAGCTTATTGTGCTATTAATTCTTGTTTGGTGTTGTTTACTGGATTGGATGATCCAATGAGAAACAAGACATAGCTGTCAATTTAACAATTCATTCATGTAACAAACCATGGCTTCAGTAGAACGTGGAAGAACAATAAACAGCCACAACAGCCTGGCACCTCCTCATGTTGTTCAGCACCTCCTCATTCCACAGCTGTGGAATGGCGTCCCAATCTCAACCAGCATTTGCTAAGCTGATCCCACAGGTGTTCAGTAGGGTTGAGGTCAGGAATGCTATTCCATCCTCTCCACTCCCCAGTTCTGAAGGTAGTCCAGAAACTGTCTTCTTGTGGTGTCATCTTCTTATGATTTGCCCACTTTGCCACTTGACTCTGCCATTCCCTGTTTTATAAAACTTGGCGTTCAATTTGAAAATGGTACTAGGGCTCAATCCAAATAATGCTGCAACTTGGTTTTGAGGAACACCAGCTTGGAGTTGCCTGATGGCACAGGCCCTAATCAGACCAGTCAAATGTAGAGTGCTTGGCGCAGACACCAAATGACCACTGCAGCAGGATCCATGCTCACAAGTGCTGCCATTCAGGCTCCTGAGTGGCAGCACCTTGGGTATCAGAAGCTGCTATCATGTTCTGTAGTTCTAGACAGGTGTTTGACTGGAAAACATCATCACACAGCTGATGATCAAAGCTAATTCTGGTGGTTTCTTAAAATAATCATATTATTGAAAGCTGTTAGCATTAATCATACTGCAGTTTTTTTAAATAAACATGACACTGAGTGGGTTAACACTTAATATGCAATGCAATGATAAGCTGGTGTGCCCACTCCTCCTCCCATGACAAGCCCCCAGTGTAAAAGAGCCAATGATTAAATAATGAGGAGATCTTAATGCTTCCTGTGGTAGGACAGGCCGTTGCTAATATACGACCACTTACAACTGACGATAAGTGTTGTCTCAGCGAGTGCAGACATTAACACCAGACAAACACCTCTAGACATAAATATTCACACGATTCAAACCAACACGCCTAAAAGAGCATTGTCACATCAGTCAGCTGGGCTGAAATATCCCCACCATCCTATTCAGATGCACTTTAATAGGCTCTTCATCCTCCCTGATCTTTGTGCTGACAAACAGGAAAACACATCTTCTTAATTGAAACACTCTTTTTCTCCCTATTGTCTCTTCAGCTTGTTACTCAGGCTGATTCACTGACAATATGTCACAGATACGCTGACTGGATGCAGAAAGTAACATTCTGTGCCATACTTTATAAAAGACAACAGTAAACACAAACTAAAAAATGTTGAAGGGTGCCAATGTAGCTCCTGCCTAAAACTCCAGCATGCATCATTTTTTTCTTCTCTAAAGCCAAATAGGAAGTTGGGACTTCCTTTTGCTATAATCTAAGCTGACAAGAGTTTTGATGTATAAATTGTAGAAAAAGAACCATAAAGGTCAATGGAAATGTTGAAGCTGCTGCCAGTCACTCATTTTGGTCTCTACTAGGGGTAGGGGTTATAATGTATTTTTAATGTAGACATGTACAATTTTGAATCTATTTTAAAATGTCAAAAGTCGAATATGTGAAGAACATCACTGAACATGATTTTTTCATTGTTTGGTTAGCCTCGGGTGATGCAGACTGACCAGGGTTCTAATCTTATGTCTAAAGTATTTGCGCAGGTTTTACATCAACTTGACATAAAACATTGCCATTCCAGTGCTTATCACCCGGAAAGTCAAGGCACTCTTGAGCATTTCCATCAAACCCTAAAAACAATGCTTCGCACATACTGTCTAGAATTTGAAAAGGACTGGGATGAAGGAGTGCATTTACAACTGTTTGCTGTACGAGAGGTGGTTCAGGAGTCTCTCGGCTTTAGCCCGTCAGACCTGGTTTTTTGATTTCTACACCTGATAGAAGAAGAAGTTTGCGTTTGTGTCACGTTAATATGCTGAAACCTTATATTGAACTTGCAGTTTCCCTACACAGACTGGTAGTTTGTGTTTCTAATGAACAATCTAGAGTACAGGTGTTAAACTCCAGGCCTTGAGGGCTGCTGTCCTGGAGGTTTTAGGTTTTTCTGCTCCAACACACCTGATTCAAAGGGTTTAATTACCTCCTCATCAAATCATCAAGTTCTCCAGGAGCATGGCAACAAGTCATTCATTTAAACCAGGTGTTTTAAAGCAAGAACACGTCTAAAACATGCAGGAGAGCGGCCCCCGAGGAATGGAGTTTGACACCCCTGATCTAGAGCATGCGTTAGCTCCGGGGCGGACGTACATGAGGAGCTGTCCAGTGCTGAAAATGAAAGTGACGTCTTTTCAGTGTCCGTGACTGGAGGAAAGTTTTCTAACTCGGTGGTCTTAAAAAATTTGCCTCTTTTGTTGTTCCACTGTGATTTTCCTCAGCAGGCTGATGTCATTAATTTGATCCAGTCTTATAAATCTCTGTTTGCGGATATTACAAATCAGACGAATGTGCTAAGCCATGACATTGATGTTGGTGACTCTAAACCCATTAAACAGCATCCTTACAGAGTAAATCCAGAGAAGTGATGTCGTCTGAAGACACAGATGAAGTACATGGTTGAACATGGAATTACTGCTGGAAGCAGCAGCGCGTGGAGTTCGCCATGCTTCTTGACTGTTGAAGCCAATGGAGAGGACCGTTTTTGTACGGACTTCAGGAATGTAAATGCGGTGACTAGGCCAGATTGTTATCCATTACCTCGCATGGAGGACTGTGTGGACCATGTTGGGGCGGCACAGTTCGTGACTAAGTTGGATTTGCTGAAGGGATACTGGCAGGTGCCCTTGACAGCACATGCTCAAGAAATCTCTGCTTTTGTCACCCCTGATGACTTCAGTATACAGTAATGGCTTTTGGGATGCGTAATGCTCCAGCGATGTTTCAGCAGCTGATAAATGTGGTTTTGTCCGGTTTACCTTTTTGTGAGACTTATTTAGATGATTTGGTGGTTTGTTCTGCAACATGGACAGAACATGTTAATCTTTTAAAAATGTTTTTTTACTTTGTCTGAGTGAGGCGAAGCTTACAGTTAATCTTACTAAATGTGAATTTGGGGGCAGTACAGGAGCAGAGAGAAAGCATAAAGTAAAGTATAAGTTGTAGTGAAAAACAATTTTGACTTGTGAGCAGCATAAGGTTCTAATGGGTTTTTTCCTGTGTTTTGGTTTTGTTTTATTCTTATTTAGTTTGTGTTTAGTTTCTGTCTCGTTTTGTGTTTTCACTTTCTCCTCCCTCCTCAGTCTATCTCTCTCTGTCTCTCTGCCACGCCCACCTACACCTGTCCAAGTTTTGTAATCATGTCACCTGTTCCCACTCACCTGATTATCCTCAGTGCTTTAAAACCCGGTCACTTTCTCAATTACTCCGCTGGTCCATTGCTGTTTGTTTGTTGCTGATTGTTGTTGTTTCGTTTCTGTCTGTCTTGCCGGTTCCTGGTCCTGTCCTGATCTCCTGTGCCTGTTAGAATTTCTGTTCCCATTTTAGTTTTTTGATTAAGTTTATGTTTTTTATTTTGTTTGCTGCCACGTTGGCTTTTTGTTTTGTTTATTCTTTAGTTTAATAAATTAATTTCTTTTATTATGAGTCTGCACACTGGATTCGTCTCCATCATCTCCACCACACATGACAATAATTTTATGTTTCTAGTGTTTTATATAGGAGACAAATAAACAAGACCCTTCCCTTTAGGTTTTGAGGAGGATATTCTGATCTCAAATAGAGTGAAAGTCAGTGAGAGTTTGGATGACCACAGTCTGCATTCTGGGGAGATTTTCTGTGATCCATTTAAACTTTGAAGGATGTTTCTGCTGTGAAGTCTGAGCTGTGGCGCTCCAAACAGGGCTGGCTTTTACTCACATCAACTAAATATTGTTGAGTATGTGGAAAATGTGTACTTTCACCAATTGTCATGCTGTAGTATTCCTGATCTTGGCACATGTTTTGATGTAATTATTATTTGGGTGTTTAAAGCCACAGGAGAAGTAGTAAATCAAACATTGGGACATAAATTTAAGAACAATAGCTGAATAGTAAAAAGGGTGCTTCCTTAACTATTTTTCACATGAAACTCTTTAACTTGGACTTTGCTGCATTGTTGTAAAGTGTAAGAGAGGACATTGATTCAGCCCTGTCTGATGGTGTAAGATGGACAGAGCAGGAAGTTGTCTGAACATTCAGGAAATGTATAATTGCAGAGTTTGCTTCTCCTTTAAAAAAGATTAACTTCCTTTCTCATTCTGGAGTGATTCAGAAAATTAGCACCAGTCTAACAACTTCTTTTAATTATCTTGAAAGTGAAAGCAAAGGGGGTTGTTACTAAGAGCTGCCTGTCACTTAAAGCCTTTTCTCAAGGTAGCCAAAGGTAAAATGGTTATGAAAGATTTGATTACAAATGATTACAAAATCTGTTTTAACAATATTCAATTTTTTTCATCTGACCTTAAGTCTATGCCTCATTAAATAGTTTGTAGTATGTGACAAAATGTGCAATCACTGGTTTTCAGACAATTTCCTTCAGCTGAACAGCGATAAAACAGAAATCATCCTCGTCTGCACTAAAAATTCTGTTTCAAAATCAAAAAATTTACTTATCCCCTTCAACAACTCGCTGCTAACCCCCTCCTCCGGTCAAGAGTCTTGGTGTCATCCTTGACTTCTCTCTCTCCTTCACTGCTCACATCAGTGATGTTACTCGGTCTGCCTACTTCCACCTCAGAAATATAAACCGTCTCCGTCCTTCTCTCACACCCCGCTCCACAGCCATCCTTGTCCACAGTCTTCTGACTTCACGGATTGACTACTGTAATTCTCTTCTTGTTGGCCTTGCCAACAAGCTTCAGATGGTGCAGAACTCGGCTACACGTGTCATCACTCAAACCTCCTCCCATAACCACATCACCCCAGTCCTGCAACAGCTCCATTGGCTCCCAGTCAAATCACGCATCACCTTTAAAATTCTGCTTCTCACGTTCAAAGCTATCCACCAGCTCGCCCCACCTTATATGTCTGACCTTGGACACATCTCCATCCCCTCCCGTTCTCTCCGATCCTCTTCCTCCTTAAATCTCCAAGTACCCTCTGCCGGCCTCTCCACGATGGGGAGCAGGGCTTTCTCCTGCTCTGCACCTCTCCTCTGGAACTCTCTACCATCGGACCTGAGAAACACTACCTCTCCCTGCATTCATGACTGCTCTGAAAACTCACCTCTTTAGATCAGCCTATCCTTCTTAATTTCATCTGTAATAATTCTACTGTTACCTATGTCTGCTTCTTTTTAACTGCATTTTCGCACATTGTCCTCTGATTTGTCTATTGTTGTAAGTGTCCTTGGGTGTCCTGAAAGGCGCTTTTCAAATAAAATGATTATTATTATTATTATTATAAAATGTGCAAGGATACAGTGAGGGAAACCAGACAATGACATAAGACATGTTCGTTTAAGATTTATAAAGATTGTTGTGTCACGAGGGGTGGTTGGATGGTGCAGGATTTGGACCCAAACTGCAGACACACAAGGAGTTTGAAAGTAAAACTACTGTGCTTAAAGAAAAGAAAAAAAGAGTAATTTAATTTTAAAAAAGGCTGACATGGCAGCAAAGCCTATATAACAAAACTCACAAATAACGGAGATACCAAGGCCCCATTTCAGAAAGTAGGCTTAACAAGCCCTAGGTAGAAGGCAGATACTCTGACTAAACCTTCCCCGCTCTGTGATATTAAGGATTTTCGGTTTCAGAACAGGTGGTATCAACTCAGTTAAGTGGGAGCGCGAGTATATAAAAAGCCCTTATCAATGGAAGGCGATTTACCATGGCAAACGGAAGAAAATAAGAAGACTCGAAATCCATATTGACATAAACTCAGGGAATTCGTCCAGAGAGCAAAAACCAAAACCACACACAAAGACAGAGCTAAAGGTAAGTGCGTTTTATTTTACAGGTGGTGCCAATATATACAGTGAGCTGGTCTCAGGAGTTGTCTGTAAAGCAAGAAGAACTGGGTGAGTCTCGGGTACGATTCTGGTCAGTGTAGTTCAAAGATGAAGGAATTAATGTCTCTTGTTCTCTTACAGGTCCAGGAGGTGATTTTCTGCGCAAAGGAGGTGAGGAGCAGTTCCAGAGCGATCCAGGAGATGACGAGCCAGTTCCAGCAAAGGTAAGTATCCGACAGGTTCCAGGTAAGTTCCCATTAAGGTCCGTAGGCTTGGTGTGGCAAAAACCTAAGTCGTAGGCAAGACAAAGAACGTAGTTAACATCAGAGCAGAATCAAGGTTAGACGCTGAGGCGGAGAATCTAACCCGGAAGGTTTGATGCTCCAGCGAAGATCTGATCTCAGCCAGAGGTTTAAATGCTGGATGGTCTCGTCAGTGGAATCAGGAACACCTGTGGAGTGGAGGTTAGTGTCGCCGCCCAAGGGCGGAGCTAAACCCAGATCCTCACAGTACCCCCCCNGGAAAAGGTTAATAGTACTGCCAGCAGGGCGGAGGCACAACTCCAAATCCCCACAGTACCTCCCACCTCAACAATCGCCTCTTGGCGATCTAGGACGCCTCTCAGGATGAGCTCTATAAAAGTCTGTAATTAACGTGGCATCGAGGATAAGGGACCTGGGAACCCATGTGCGCTCCTCAGGTCCATAGCCCTCCCAGTCCACCAAATAATGTAGTCCTCTACCTCTCTGCCGGACGTCAATAATGCGGTTAACCGTAAATGCAGGGTAATTGTCAATTAGCCGGGCGGGAGGGGGGAGGACGGTAGGCGGGCTCAGAGGACTGTCCACGAATGGTTTTATTTGGGAAACATGAAACGATGGGTGGATCTGCATAGCTGCCGGGAGGGTAATCGGACTGAGGAGGGGTTCAAAATTCTCTCCATGGGGAAGGGTCCGATGAAGCGAGGTGCCAGTTTCCTTGAGGTACCCTTTAACGGAATGTCCCTGGTGGAAAGCCACACCTTGTCGCCCACCTTGTATTTAGGTGCGTATCTCTTGTTTTGTTCCACTGATCTCTGCAGGACCCTCTTGGTCTGTCTCCATATGCTCCTACACCTCCGTAGATGGGCCTGCACAGAAGGAACAGCGATTTCTGGTTCAAAACTTTGAAATAATGGTGGGTTATATCCCAGGGCCGCCTTGAACGGCAACAACCCAGTGGCAGATGAAATGTGCGTGTTATGGGCGTACTCGATCCAGACCAGTTTTCTGCTCCAGGTGGAAGGATTGTCACTTGCCAGACACCTGAGAACCACCTCCAACTCCTGACTGCATCTCTCCGACTGACCATTTGACTGAGGATGGTACCCAGACGTGAGACTCACCCAAGCACCCAATCCCCTACAGAAATTTCGCCAAACCTGGGATGTAAATTGTGGCCCTCTGTCGGAGACGATGTCTACCAGAATCCCATGTAGGCGAAAGACCTGTGGGAGTGGGACAAAGTGAGCAGATTTGAAAAATCGGTCGACAATGGTGAGTATGACTGTGTGACCCTGTGATGGTGGTAATCCAGTGACGAAGTCTAGTGCTATGTGAGACCAGGGACGACTTGGTATGGGTAATGGCTGCAGTAACCCGGCCGGCGGTTGATTATTGTTTTTAAACCGGGCACAGGTGGAACAAGCAGTGACAAACTCTTTGACATCCGCAGCCAAGTTAGGCCACCAAAAATAACGGGTGGTCAACTTTAACATACGGTTAACACCAGGATGACAAGAGAACTGCTGAGAATGCAACCAGTCCAGTACTCTAGGCCTAACAGCTGTGGGAACATAAGTCTTGCCAGGAGGACCCCCTCTGGGGTCTGGCTCCCCCTGTTGGGCCTCTTGGATCTCCCTCTCAATGTCCCAAGTAAGTGCTCCGATGATTAATGATGGTGAAATGATAGGCTCCTACTTATCTGTGGAGCCTTCATGGGACCATAACCTGGACAATGCGTCAGGTTTAACGTTCTTAGTGCCTGGTTTGAACGTAATGGTAAAGTTGAACCTACTGAAGAACAGGGACCACCTAGCCTGTCAGGGGTTCAAGCTCTTAGCCGTCTGCAGGTAAGCTAAGTTTTTGTGGTCTGTCCAAATGATAAAAGGGACCTCACTCCCTTCTAGCCAATGCCTCCATTCCTCGAGAGCTAATTTTATAGCCAGTAACTCCCGGTTGCCGACGTCATAATTTCTCTCGGCCGGAGTGAGGCGCCGAGAGAAATATGCACAAGGGTGGACTTTGTTATCCTCTGAGGACCTTTGAGAAAGGATAGCCCCTACTCCTGTATCCGATGCATCGACCTCTACAATGTACTGTAACCTTGGATCTGGGTGGCGTAGTATCGGAGCGGAAACGAATCGAGCCTTCAACTCACTGAAGGCTGACTGAGCTTCAGGAGACCAGATGAAAGGTTGGTTTATGGATGTGAGTTGTGTGAGAGGGGTTGCAATCTTACTGTAATCCTGGATGAATCTGCGGTAGAAGTTGGCGAAGCCTAAGAATCTCTGCAAGTCGCGACGATCGGTGGTAGTGGGCCATTCGGCAACGGCTCGGATCTTTTCAGGGTCCGTTTGGTAGTATCCCTGTCCAAAACTAAAACCCCAAAAATTGACGGTGGTAACACTGAACTCACATTTTTCTGCCTTCACAAATAGTTCGTTTTCCAGTAATCTGTGCAGAACGGCCTTGACTTGGAGTTGATGCTGAGCAGGGTCCTGTGAATAGATCAGAATGTCGTCAAGGTAGACAAACACGGAAATGTTCAGAAAGTCTCTAAGAATGTCATTAATCAGGGATTGAAATACTGCAGGAGCGTTAGTGAGTCCAAATGGCATTACAAGGTACTCGAAGTGTCCGAGAGGGGTCTTGAAGGCAGTCTTCCACTCGTCCCCCTCCCGGATTCTTACCAGATGGTAAGCATTGCGGAGATCCAGTTTAGTGAAGATGGTGGCCGAATGAAGTTGTTGATGGACTGAGTCTATTAAAGGGAGTGGATACTTATTCTTGACGGTGATTTGATTAAGACCCCGGTAATCAATGCAGGGTCGTAGACTCTTGTCTTTTTTCTGCACAAAGAAAAAACCTGCTCCTAGAGGTGACGTGGAAGGACGGATGATACCAGAAGCAAGGGAGTCCTCAATGTAAGTCTTCATGGATTCTCGTTCGGGTCCAGAAAGGTTAAACAGTCGACTAGTTGGCAATGGTTCTCCTGGGATGAGTTCAATGGCGCAGTCGTAGGGCCGATGTGGTGGAAAAGATAATGCCTTAGATTTGCTGAAGACAGGAGCCAGATGATGATACTCGACCGGTATTTTGGTCAAATCTACCTTCTGCTCGGGCTCATCTTTAGAGCCTGACAGTGGTAGAGCAGACTGGAGACAGTTCTGCAAGCAAAAGGGGCTCCACGAGTCAATCTTCTTCTCTGTCCAGTTTATTACGGGGTTGTGTCTTTGTAACCAAGGGAACCCTAAAATCATCTGAGTGGTGGGTGCAGAGAATACTAGAAAATCACCACTTTCTCTATGATTACCAGAAACCAGAAACTAGCGATTTTATGAGTGATTTTGTTGATTACTTGCCCAGAAATGTCCATAACGGGAAGGGGAGAAGATAATGGTGTAAGTTCTAACTGTAACTGTTCCACTAAATCTTCGGAGACCAGATTTTGCTCGGCACCAGAATCAAATTAGGCATGAACCAGGATCTTAATTTTATGATTTAAGAGCGTAGAGTGGACAAAAAATCGTGACCCGAGGGGTTGCGAGAGACTACTCACTAGTACCCCTCGGACACCTAGTGAGTCTTCCCTTTTAAAAAAGGGCATCTGGCTCGGAAGTGACTCCTATCTCCACAATAAAAACACTCTCTACACAGCAAATTCAAAAGTGTTAAATGTTTTGGTGTTAGCAGACTTTGTGCAAAAGCAGAGTTAATTTTACACTTATAGAGTCACATTCTGTTTATGTAACTCTGGGATGTATATTATTAGTAGTTAAAATCCAGTGTTAAAACAAAGTGTTTACGTATCAAATCTAGAGGTGTTAAAATAGAATCAATAACTCTTTACTTCTTAACTCTGAACTCCACCAGCAGCTCGAACACTGAAGGAGTTAATTCACTGACTCCGCCCCAGAATCACAGATTCCCACCGAAG
>NC_051430.1:5976370-5978054 GCF_001649575.2 Kryptolebias marmoratus | reverse complement strand
AAACATGCACATTATTCAACGTTGTAATATGTTTTGTAACTATAGTGCACATTTTGAAATAAATGCATTTGAGAAAATCATTGCCTCTTTATTAAATGTTTATTTTACAAAGAATTTTTAAAAGTTCAAAACAATAAAGTACCTATTTAATATTAATTACAAATAACTCTTAAGAAATTAAAAGAAGTACTCTGTGAGAGTTAATATTAAAATCTAACACTGAATTAGTGTTAGTAAGTGTTAAATTATTAACTCCAGGAGATTTGATATTTGACACTTTATAAGAGTTAAGGTACCAACTTTCTGGTGTGGACCCATATAGACACTTTAAAAGTGTTGAAATTAAATCTGACAGTGTTAATCTGGGCCTCCTGGATTTGCTGTGTAGCTTCTAGACGCCTTAGTCTCTCTTCAGATGTTAATCTTGCTCTCCCCACCTGCATTGGTTCTGGTCCCATACCCTGGACAGTTGGTTCTGCCTCTGTGGAAACAACGTTGCGCCTGGTGGTGGTCGTCCGGTCTCCCCTCTCCCGTTGTCTCTCACGAAGACGGTTGTCCAGGCGTATGGTTAGGGCGATGAGTTCGTCCAGTGATCGTGGTTCATCCCATCCCGCTAGCTGGTCCTTGATGGGTTCTTGGAGCGCGTGAGTAAAGACTCCCTTTAATGCCGGCTCGTTCCATCCAGATGTAGCAGCCAACGTCCGGAAATCGATGGCGAACTGAGCCACCGAGCGTGGACCCTGTCTCAAATTCCATAACTTCTGAGTAATTTCTGTTTCTGTATATCTAACTCCAAAAGTCTGTTTAAATTCTTCGATGAATTGGTTGAAGGTGGCTAACTGGATAGCCCGAAAGCTATATCTTGCTTCCGCCCATTTTAATGCTTTGTCTTGACGAAGTCTAATTATATAAGCGATTTTTGCCGAGTCATCAACAAAAGATTGAGGAGAACGAGCGAACACTAATGAACATTGGAGGAGGAACCCAGCACATTTGCCAATCTCCCCAGAGAAATGTTCGGGAGTAGGTGAGGGAACCTCGTGAAAATGTCTGGAAGTGGATGTCGGAAGTGACGCGACTACGGAGACGGATGCGGAAGAGGAATCCGCGGTGTTGGGTATGAACGATGATAATTTCTGGTGTATTTCCTGAGTCAACAAGGTTAGTTGATTGAGGCGGCCTGTTTCGGACTGTTGTCTTTCACAGAGAGCGTTTATCATTGATTCGTGTCGGGCTAGAAAAGAAGCGGCCTCTGTGTTTTCCGATTGGGAGAAGGGTTCCGCCATCTCTACGGTGGCCCTCTTAACCCACATAAGCTAGTCTGATGACGTGGCAAAACGCAAAAATAGCAAGGAGCTAACTTAAACACGGTAACTTAAAGACTTCTCACGTGACTGGAGTTGGTAACGCTCTGGACTATTGTTGTGGCTGGAGCATTCTGACATAAACTCAGGGAATTCATCCAGAGAGCGAAACCAAAACCACACACGGAGACAGAGCTAAAGGTAAGTGAGTTTTATTTTACAGGTGGTGCCAATATATAGAGTGAGCAGGTCTCAGGAGTTGTCTGTAAAGCAAGAAGAACTGGGTGAGTCTCGGGTACGATTCTGGTCAGTGTAGTTCAAAGATGAAGGAATTAATGTCTCTTGTTCTCTTACAGGTCCAGGAGGTGATTTTCTGCGCA
>NC_051430.1:5974077-5974958 GCF_001649575.2 Kryptolebias marmoratus | reverse complement strand
CCGCCTGCCCGTGTCTCCGTAGGGGTTGGCCGTTGCGACGACGCCTCACCATCCCGTGTCTCCGTGGGGGTCGGCCGTGACGACGACGCCTCACCATCCCGTGTCTCAGTGGGGGTTGGCCGTGACTCCGCTCTGTTCCGCCGAGGGTCCGGAGGAAAGCTTCGCTTCGCTCCACCGAGGGTCCGGAGGGACGCTTCGCTCCACCGAGGGTCCGGAGGGACGTTTCGCTCCGCTCCGCCGAGGGACGCTACGCTCTCCTCTTCGCCACCGAGGGTCTGGACCGACGCCTCGCTCCGCTCTGCTCCGCCTAGGGTCCAGGGGAATGCCTCGCTCCGCTCTGCTCTGCCGAGGGTCCAGGGGGACGCCTCGCTCCGCTCCGTTCCGCCGAGGGTCCGGATGGACGCCCCGCTCCGCTCCGTTCCGCCGAGGGTCTGGATGGACGCCTCGCTCCGTTCTGCTCCGCCGAGGGTCCAGGGGGACGCCTCGCTCCGTTCTGCTCGGCCGAGGGTCCAAGGGGACGCCTCGCTCCGTTCTGCTCGGCCGAGGGTCCAGGGGGATGCCTCGCTCCGTTCTGCTCAGCCGAGGGTCCAGGGGGACGCCTCTCTCTGCTCCGTTCCGCCGAGGGTCCAGGGGGACGCCTCGCTCTGTTCCGTTCCACCGAGGGTCCAGGGGGACGCCTCGCTCCGCTCTGTTCCGCCGAGAGTCCGGAGGGACACTTCGTTCTCCTCTTCGCCACCGAGGGTCCGGACCGACGCCTCGCCTAGTCTCCGAGGGGGTCGTCGAGGATGCGGTCGTCGAGGATGCGGTCGTCGAGGATGCGGTCGTCGAGGATGCGGTCGTCGAGGATGCGGTCGTCGAGGATGCGGTCGCCTCAGCGCTGC
>NC_051430.1:5966460-5970409 GCF_001649575.2 Kryptolebias marmoratus | reverse complement strand
GAAGGAAACGAGAAGGCTGATAAAACGGCAAAGGAGGCAACGCGTAACCCTATTAGTTTTACAGTAAGGACGAGTAAATCTGAAGGGAAAAGTAAAGTCAAAGAAGAGCTGATGAAAATATGGCAGAGAAGGTGGGACGAAGGGTTAACAGGAAGGTGGTTTTATAAAATTCAGAAGGTTGTAGGAAGGAAAAGAAAAGGAAGAAGAATCAGGAAGGAGGAAAGAATAATAACATGGTTAAGGTTTGGTCATACAGGGCTTAATTATTCACTTTTTAAAATACAGAAGCATAAAACTGGAAAGTGTGAGTATTGTGAGAAGTTTGAAACGTCTTTTTGCTGTTTTTTAGGTGCTTAATAAGAAAATTGATATGGTATGGTACAGTTGAATAACTTCTGGAGTCAATTCAATTTAAGATGGCCACCACAAGTAATCAACCTTGAATTCCAAAATGCTATAATTCAGTCAGTTTTACGGGTTTTGAACTAGATTCTGGTGTGGCTGTAGCTGAGAGTCATTCTCAACACATACTCTGAACAATAAATATTCATAACATTCCAACTTTGATTACAATTTTACAAAAAGGCTACCACAAAATCAGACATTTTGGGCTGCAACAATCAGGGGGTGAATAATTATAAAACTAATTTGAAACACGGACCTGGATTGGACAGGATTGACTTTATATTAAGAAAAAGTCAAAAGGAAAAAAAAAAAAAGTCTAAAATTCCCAACCTGGTAAGAATTGAGAGGACTCTTCAGTTCAGAGATAAGAATTTCCTCTTCTATATTTGTTTATGCCAGCACAATGCTTTGTGTTTTCCCCTTGAGCAGAAAGAAACTATGAAGCTTTTCTGGGAGAATTTATCGGCAGAGATGTTGTTTTACAGTTAAAGCTCTCTTTAACATCCAGCCTTCAATCCATCCTTTGCCTCTCAATAAGCTAATAGCTCTAATGTGTCAAAATTGATTTCTTCATCCTCCTCCTTCCACAGTTCTGTCTTCACTCACCCTCTTATAAAACTGTTTTATGGGCCTGTTTTCACATAAACCTTTTATTTAGTGTAAAGTTTGCTGATCAGACAGAAAGGTGAAAGGTCATTACAGGAGCCAGTTCAGTGATGTTGCCAGTGGAACCTCTTTCAAATAGAATAAGTTAAGCTCCTCTGTGCAGACCTCAAGGTTGCTGACCATCAGAATCTAAGTGCTTGACGTCTCATTTTGATAACCTTGGTGTCTCTGGGTTGTTTTTCAGTCATGTTGTTTAAAGTGTAAGCCTAGCCTTAATTGTAAAGTCCAATAAAGTAAAATAAAAAGTCTAACAAAAGTTAAGAACTTTTGTAACTTTAGGACTGACTCCTGGTTCCATCCGCTGAAAGTTCATCTCTCAAGCCACCACTGAAAACTCAGGTTGACTTGGACAACAAATCTACAACATTTTCCATTTCAGTATAGTCTGGTGAGTCTGTACTTCTTGTCCTGTTAGGCCTAACATCTTTAGTGGAAAAATATGTCCACGTGTTTCGTGGATATGGATCAGGTTTATGACCATGTTCCTGAGGAAGTCTGTGGGAGTGCTAAGGAAATATGGAGTGATGTGTCACTTTTAAAAACTATCCAGTCTCTATACACCAAAGCAAGAGCTGTCTCAGCATTCTCGGAACAAAGTCAAGCTTATCCTCACTGTGGATTGGACTTTTCAGAACTGCACCTTGTCTCCAGTCCTCTGTTTGTGGTGTTCATTGATTGATCTCACTGGGTAGACATGAGGAGGAGGGTATCTGTTTTGATAACCTCAAAGAATTGCCTCTGCCTTTTGCAGAAGATGTGGTTTTGTTAGTCTCTTTAGGCCATGACCTTGAGTGTACACTGGGGTGGTTTACAGCCAAAGATAAAGTGGTTAGGATGAGTCTTTCTCTTTGCCCCTCTCCCATAAAGCTCAGATTGTTGTAGACCCCAGGTAACGCTTGGAACTCCTTCAGAGTGCTCACAGGTGTGTTGGTGGTCCCTCACTGTTCTCCTTCTTCACGGTCACTCAGTTTGTGACGATGGCCTGCTCTTGGTAGATTTACACGTTCCACATTCCTTCCATTTCTTGACAATGGATTTAACAGAACTGGGATGTTTAGGGCCTCAGGAATCCTTTAGTATCCATCCCCTGACTTGTACTTTTAATAATCTTTAACTGAATTAGGACGGACACTTTAAAAGGGAGTGAATATTTTTGTAATTACTTATTTTACTCATTATTATTTAATTGGTATTACTATGTAGACTTTTGATTTCACTTTGACTTTGAAGTTTTTACCTCCGCTAAGGAGGTTGTTTTCAGTAGCTTTTGTTTGTACACAAGATTATACAAAACAATATGAATGGATTTTCATGAAACTTTTAGGAAACATCCAACATGGTTGTTCCATGTTTGATGTTTCCTAAAAATGTCATGAAAATCCATGAAAGTAATTAATGTCAAACTGGACACCTCATGGGTGAAGGATGATATCTTTTCATTTAAAGGTCACGAGGTCACAAGTCAAAGTCACAGGTGACCTCTTTATTCCCTCCGCCATAGAGGTTATGTCTTCACTTGTGATGGTCTGTTAGTAAGATTACATAAAAACTAATAATGAACAGATTTCAATGAAATTTTCAGGAAATGTTGGGGTTGTCACAAAAAAAAACCAAAAATAACCAAAAGAAAATTTAATAAAATTTGATGGTGACCTGGATCAAACAACTACTTGTCATTGACACTATGGTCTTGGTTGTGTCAGGTTTGGAGGTTGATAGTTGAACCCAGGTAAACAAGGAGGTCTTGAATGAGAACAAAGTTTATGAAACAAAAAGGCTGTCGTGGCAGCAACTAAAACAACTACAAGAAAACACAAGGAACACGAAGGAGCAAACCAGACTGAAGTAAGAACTGACAATGCATGACTGAGAATAAGTTGAGAGAGAGGAGAATATCTGCGGTACAAGAAGATTACAAACATAGAACACCTGGACTGATTAGAAAGGAAACAGCTGAGCGGGTGAAGCAGAATCTGACAGCGGAAACTGAAAAACAAACACTGGGGAAACAGAAAAGTGACACACAAGGAATAAAATCGAGAAATGAACACAATGATATACCACAAAAACTGAGATTCTCACAGGTAGAGGTTTACACTCTCTGAATGCTGCTAGTTTTTTAAATTGTTTTTGTCAAAAGGTTCAATTTATATTGACCATAACTGATTTATGACAGCAATAAAACCATTAAATATCCAAGGAGGTGAATACTTTTTACAGGCACTGTACTTTTGACTACCCTGAAACTGTTAGGATGTAAGGTTTTTGTATTATGTTTTGTCTACATATTTCAGTTCGAGTTTATTGTTTGTGTTCTTCTTCTTCTTCTTTTCTATTATGGCGGATTGCAAGCAACTTTAAGGTGCATACCGCCACCTACTGTACACGAGTGTGTAGCAACATTTCTTTACATCTCTTAAATTCTATTTATTAATCTTGTATTTTTAAGAAAAATAAATAATGCTTTCCTTAGTCTAAAAATATCCTTTATGTTTCCATCATTTCCTAATATTCCTTTAAGACTCCATTCTTGACCTGTCCTTCTAACTATTCTTTTCAAATTCTCCCTTTCAGATTCATATATTCTACAGTCCATTAATATATGTTCTACATTTTCTTTCTCACCACATCCTTCACATTTATCATTGTTTTTCTTATTGTTTGTGTTATTTAGTTGTCTCTTCCTTGTGCCTCAGCCACCATTCACTTCACCTCAGTCACTCTCTCTCTCTCTCTCTTCCCTTTTCTCACCCATCTACACCTGCCTCTAGCTCCATAATCATCTCACCTGTGCCCACTTCCACTAATCACCCTCTGCCTTTAATACCCGGTCACATTCTCTACTTCGCTGCTGGTTCATTGTCATACTCTTGTCTCC
>NC_051430.1:5958553-5966382 GCF_001649575.2 Kryptolebias marmoratus | reverse complement strand
TCTTTAGTCTCAGGTCTGTTCAGGTTTAGTTTAGTTTAGTTAGTTAATGTTTTTTTTGTATTTAGTCTAGGTTTTGCTGCCACGTCAGCCTTTGTTTTGGGTTTGCCTTTTATTTCTAAATAAATTAGTTTTTTTTATCAACATGAGTCTGCGCTCAGGGTTCGCCTCCTTCACCCCAGTCCATGACAGAAACGAGGCTTTAAATGATAGGCAGCTCTTACCACTCTGGATAACAACATGTCGCTTCTTTGCTTTTTTCAGTTTAGTGTTGTAAATTGAGCCTGGTTGCACTTTTCAAGATAATTAAAAGAAGCTGTCAGAGTGCTGCTAATTTTCTGGACTCACTTCTGAATGAAGAAGGAAGCTATTTTTTTTAAAGGAGAACCAAACTGCAATTATACATTTCCTGTTCAGACAGCTTCCTGCTCTGTCCATCTTACACCATCAGACAGGGTGGAATCGATGTCCGCTGTTACCCTTTCCAACAATGCAGCAAAGTGCAAGTTAAAGAGTTTCATGTAAAAATAGTTAAGGATGTTGATACATAAGTACTGAAGCACCCTGGTCTTCTTTAGTTAAATCTTTTGACTTTTGATAAAAATGCATAATTAAAATAAATAAATAAAAAGAGTTCTTTGTTTTGTGGGACAGTAATCACTCTACCTGTGGTGAATTGGCTTTTTTCTGGGTTTTGTTTATGTTTTATTTTTATTTAAGTTCTTTGGTGTTTGTTTTGTTTCTATTCTGTTATTTGGTTGTATTTGGCTTTGTCTCGTGTTCATGTTTCATTTCCACTCTCCCCCAGTCACTCACTTGCCTGTCAGCCACGCCCATCTTCACCTGTCCCGACTCTGAAATCATTCCACCTGTTCCCACTCACCTCGTTATCCTCAGTGTTCAAAACCTGGTTACTCTTCCCAAACCTCACTGGTCCATTGTTTGTTGTTAGCTTTGATGTTTGTTTGTTGTTTGCGTCGCTCCGTGTTCCTGTTCTGTTTATGTCTTTTATTTTAGTTCTTGTCTGTTTGCTGCCACGTCAGCTTTTTGTTTTTGTTTGTTTCCTTAGTTTAATAAATTAGTTTTTCTTTCTTTAAAACGAGTCTGTGCACTGTGTTCGTCTCCGTCATCTTCACCCATCATGACACTACCAGCACCTACCTGCTTGGATGATAAAGTGCATAAAACCTGGCAGGAGCTTCTGGATGCCACTGCTCAAGATCTTCATGGCCAGACCCCCTCTGTTTCTATGCCAATTTCTAAAGAGAACCACAAAGCAGACAATGATAATCATTTCCAGAGAAGTACAAACTTCTTAAAGAAGGAAAGCCTGTGTCCTCTAGAAGTCATTTATTAACACTGGCTTCTGACTTTGATATGACTTTGTAATGATGTTTTTGATGATTGTAATGTAATTCTACTGATGTTTTATTATGTAAAACACTTTAAATGCCTTGCTGCTAAAATGTGCTATAAAAATAAATTTTTACTTTACTTTTTTACTTTGACAAGGTGCCAGACCTCAAAAGAGTGAGGGGTTGTCTAAGACACAAGTTTAACACACACTTAGACACACTTTGGATCACTTGTAACTCTGAGTGTTAGATTTCTTGATATAGCATGTGATCACAAAACAATATTTTCAAGTTTGACCAAAATGGCTACAATCCATTCCTTTTCCTGGTACGATAATCTTAGCCTAAAACTCTGGCATGAGAGGTGGTGGGTGATATGCATAATTTCAAAGAATGTTAGGCCTTCTGAATCTTTATTTAAAACAGTTTGATAACTGTAGTAATAATACTTCTTATTAGGATGACAGAGTAGATTTCACATCCTTTTGGCCTCCTGTTAAACTCATCCTCCTCTGCAAACTTTCTGTGCAGCTCATGCAGCCTGAACATGACCCTCACACACACACACACACACACACACACACACACACACCTACACACACAAACACACACACACACAACACCAAGCAATAAAAAGATTGTAACCAAATCTACAGCCTGATCCAGGACAGTGGGGGGCGGGGGGTGTCTCAGACATAAAGAGGAGATCCCTCCCTCCAACATCAGATCGGGGTGGGGGCAGAACTCACGGAGCGTCTCTTAAAGGTCTTACAGGAAACTTTGGTTTCCACGCAGGAACTGAACTCGAACTGAAAGTTGTTATTTGTTTTGCCCGGAGAGCATGCGCAGCTGCTGCGTCCCCGGAGAGGTGCCACAGACGTTTCCATCTGGAGTCGGGACTCTCCTGTCTCTGCAGAGTTCCGTCCCACCCGGAGCCTCCGCGGTCCTCTCTGTCCCGTCCAGAGGTTCTGGACTGCTCGGAGATGTTTCACGATGAACCCAGAGTACACCTGAAAGCCGGCGACCTCTGGAGACGGTTCCACACGTGCGGGACAGAGATGATCATCACCAAATCCGGGAGGTAAATATGAAACATGTCCATTTTACGCGTGGCGCAGCGCGTGGCGCGTGGCGCGTTCTGATGTCCCCCTGTGGCCCCGCAGGCGCATGTTCCCGCCGCTGCAGCTCAGGTGCACCGGGATGGACAGCAAAGCCAGGTACATCCTGCTCATGGACATCGTGGCTGCTGATGACTGCAGGTACAAGTTTCAGAACTCGCGCTGGATGGTGGCCGGGAAGGCGGACCCGGAGATGCCCAGACGCCTGTACATCCACCCGGACAGTCCGGGCTTGGGGGAGCAGTGGATGTCCAGGGGGGTCAGCTTCCACAAACTGAAACTGACCAACAACATCTCAGACAGACATGGATTTGTAAGTTTGGCTTTTATTGAACAACATGTTGAAAGTTTAAAACATGTTGCAGTGTCTAAAAACAGTCAAACAGTGATGGACACACAGCCTTCTACAGGTAATGTAACCTGACAGATACACAGAGACACAGCCATTTAATTTCTTAATTATTTGTGTCAATGTAATGAGTTTCCAGGTGGGGCTGACTGAAGGCGTGTGGGTCTTCAAATTCAACAGAACTTGTAACATAAACAGAATCTGGAAGAATGTTAACTTGAATGATGACCCTGTTGTTCGCTTCTGACCCACACAACAACAACAACAACAACAACAAATTATTTTATCTGAAAGAGCCCCAAAAATATTTACAGTAACACCAAGATCATGATGTAAACAAAATAAAGCATTATAAAAATCCAAAATTCTGAATTAATTCATGTCAATTTACACTAAATAATATGAAAAGTTGTAACTAGTCAAAAATCAGCATAATTTCTTTAGTCCTTTTTTACCACCAAACATCTAACACTGAATTCTTTCACTAGACTGGAAAAATAAGACACACCTAATTTCATCTGATTTTTAAAGCATTTTATATTTTTATGAGAAAATAATGTTTTTTCCCCACTAGCTTTCTTGTCTTTGGATCAGAAGATGAAAAATGAATGTTGAATTGTTTTAATTAGAATAAGACACAATAAAACAATTCAACATTCATTTTTCATCACCTGGTCTAAATCAACTAATAATATATATTTCTAAGAAGGCTTTAAAATCAGATACATTTAGGTGTGTCTTATGACTCCAGTCTAATAAAACAAACATTAGTTTTTTATCACCTTGTCTCAAGACATAGAAGCTACTGAGAGAAAAAATGCTTCAAAATCAGATAAAATGTCTTTTTACTCCGGTCTAATGAAAAATTCAACATTAACTGTTGTTCAGAAGTTCACATGACGTAGAGGTTATTTAATCATTGGTTCAGTGATGTCCCTAAGTGAACCACTGTGTTTAGGAGGAGGGCCGACTCACATCTGACTGCAGCACCGGGTCAAACGGCAGGAAGACACTGCTGACTCCATGGGCTGCTAATATCTAATATCCAGCCTAGACACATTAACACCAAGAAGTCCCCCTCGTGGTCTGCTGCACTTCCATTTTGTGGAGTGAGCGCTCAGCGTTTTTTACTTGCTTGTGTTTTTGGTATTTGCTGCATCTTTCTATGTTTTTGCTGCTGTGTATTTTCTGTGATTGCAGCATTTTTCTTTTTGCAGTTTTTTTTGTTTCATTTGTTTTTTTGTGCTTGCATGGTTTGGAGTTTGCATCATTCATGTGTTTCAGGCACATTTTGCTGTTCGCTGCGTTTGCACCTGTCGGCCACCATACTTTTTAGATAAAACCATGAAACTTCAGCAAATGTTATATAATGAATGCACTAAATATTAATGAGTTCACTTTTTATTTAATTAACTATTAATAACTTTTTCCCAGTCAAAAGATGGAGTTTGTTGCTGCATTACCAATGAGAGGAAATTTTTACATGACACTAAGTTTTACTGGGCTTAGAAAAGTATCCAATCAGCTGATATTTAGTGTCTTGGTACAACAAAACATGACTTTACTATGCTTGATGTAGAAGATTAGTGTTTCAGTTCTCTGCCAGCATATATTCCTTGTAATCTAAAAGTTTGTCTATAAAAAAAAACCCACAAAGTTAAGATTATTTTCTATTTGTAGTATCATTTGAGAACACTTATTTTTATTTATTTATTTAGCAATTTTGAGATCAGGAATTATGCTCTTCCAGGCAGTTCTGCTCACTCAAGTTGATGTTGGAGAAATTTGTTTACTTTTTGCAACTTAGTCAGTTGTTGAGCCCTAGTTTAGAGTTTTCCATAGAAAATAAAGCTTAAATAAAATAACCAAGTTAAAATGAAGTGAAAATAGCATAAAGATAAAATAAGAATACAATTTAAATAATAAAATAAAATAGAACAAAAACATTTTGGATCAGTTTCAATTGACATGAATCTTTAAAATAAAATGTGTTAAAGAGGGATGATTGTTGAAGGTTATCCTGGTGTTCTTCCTCGTGTTAAAAATCAGATTAAGTTGAAATGAATAGTCAACTGAAATAACATTAATCTAAAATTACACAAGTTATTTACAGAGTAAGGTTAAATGGTGATAATATTTCTACAGGTATATTATTAAGAAATAACCAAACCTAATTTGAGCTTGATTGAGGTATTTAATTAGGAATAATTTATGCAAAGAAATAATTAAGCGTGTCAGTGGATTGTTTCTTTCTTAGACATGTTGTTTTTCTGTAAGACATTAACTTGACCATCAGATGGTGCCAAAGCTTTCATTTTTGCAGCGTGGACTGAGGCCAGCACAGAGAAGACATCAGATAGAGCTGCTCACTCATAGACCCCAGCATCTCAAGAGATGGCAGCTTAGTTTTGCAAAACCCCTCCTCAGAAGCGCAGTGCAGCCTTTAGATGTTTGAAATGAATGTACACTCATTCAGTTTCTGGGGTTTAAACCGGAAAACGCAGCTTGTCACACTTTTAAAACACTATCAGAGCTTTAAAACGCCACTGAGAAAGAAACTGCTTAAACCAGTTCCTCGTTAGAATCTTTTTGAAGCCACTCATCTAGTTTTAGCAGTCTTGCTTGTTTACCAGGGCTGTAAACAGTTCTAATCAATATATTTTACATTTTAATGTTTGGATGGAAACACAAAGTCTGTTCCTTTGAGACCTTCCTGTGAATCAGATGAGAACAAGAAAACCTTTGACACCCCCCCCCCCCACACACACACACACACACACACACACACACACACTCACACACCTCTCTCTCTGTAGTTATCAAGACAACCACAATCAGTATGAGGTAAGGAGATGACAGCAACACATTGTTTCTTCATGTTAAATTAATAACATGATTTATGAACAAACAACAGTTTTTATTTTAGCTTTTAATGAATTGTTAAACCTCAAACTAAAAGATTTTATTAACTACAAAATCATTGAAGGAAGATGCAAATTTGTGTCAATGCATATGGTGGGGAAAACTGCTGGGATTTTCTTCTTGTTTCAGAACAATATGCATTTAGTTTGGACTAAATGATTCCTAATGTACTGTAAAACCTACAAAACAAGCCAAATGTCAGTGTTTTTTCATGAAGTAATTCCTTTACGTTGGTTGTTTTTAATAAAAAAAAATTGACTTAATTTATTCATTTATTTTTGCAGACAATTCTCAACTCAATGCACAAATACCAGCCCAGGTTTCATATTGTGAAGTCAAACGATCTTCTGAAGCTCCCGTACAGCACGTTTAGGACGTACGTGTTTACGGAGACACAGTTCATCGCAGTCACAGCTTATCAGAATGATAAGGTAAGTATCTGACTTGCTCCTCAAACTCTGAAAAACAAAATTCACAGAAAATTCACTTTGAAAAATTCTCCTTTAATGAGCAGATCACACAGCTGAAAATAGACAATAATCCTTTTGCAAGGGGATTCCGAGACACTGGGAATGGAAGGAGAGAGAAGAGGCAAGTTGTTTCTGAAGTTTCTGCATTATTCACAGTATAAGAACAAGAAGAGCCAGTGTGCAGGAGAAATGCTCAACAAATTTCCACTGTGCAGAAATATCTAAGAAAATAACATGTCTAAGGGCTATCACCAAGCATGAAGACCAAGGAATTCTCCACTCAGGTCAGAGACATTGTTGTAGAAAAGAAAAGATCAGAGTTGGGTTATAAAAATTACTTATTTCTTCTTTTGTAAGAGGTTCTAAAAATGTGAGTAGTTTGCTGTGGCCTGTAGACAATGTTCACACTAAGCCAAATTATTTTGTGGAGTGAGCTCAAAGAAGAATCTGAATAATTGAAGAATCAAAGTAGAATTTGACATTACAAGAAACTGCCTAGAACAGATTGAACAGCTGTGTACCCTCTTTAAAATAAAACCAAACAATATCTGAAATCAGCAGTTCCAAGTCTGTTTTCCCATACAGTTTTTAACACAGTTGAAGAATTTAAAAGGTTAAAAATATTTAAATATTTGGAAAAATGGGCCACTCTCATTGAGGAAGGTTGCAGAATCTCTTCCAAATCAGAGGCATTAGAAGGAACTCGAAATTTTGGAGATGAACCACAGACATAACATCAGGCTTGGAGGTATCTGAAAAAATGTTATTAAGGGAGAGAGAGTTTATTTGCTCACTGTTGAAAAGAAGCAAAGTTAGATTCAACATACAAATCTCTCCAGGTTTTTTACAGAGACTGAAAGTTTTGCCCATTCTTTGTAAAATACAGTAGCTCAGGCTCAGTCAGGTTGGATGGAGAGTGTTTGTGAACAGCAGTCATAGAGTGCCACAGACTGCCACAGATTCATAGTTGGACTTGGGTCTGGACCATTCTAACATAAATGTGTTTTGATCTGACCTTTTCCATTGTCGCTCTGGCTGGATGTTACAGGTCGATGTCCTTCTGGAAGGTGAACTAACAGGTTTTCTTCCAGGAGTGTCCTGTAGTTAGCTCCATCCATCTTGCCATCAACTCTGACCAGTTATCTGTGCAGCAGAAAAGCTTCCCCACAACATGCCACCGCCATGTTTCACAGTGGGGATAGTGTGAGGTGCAGTGCTGGTTTTCTGACACACATGCCATTTTTCATTTAGGCCAAAAAGTTCAGTTATGGTCTGATTTGAGCAAAGCAACTTCTTCCACAGGTTTGTTGTGTCCACATTGGCTTTCTTCTTGCCACTCTTCCTGTCAGGATTGTGGATGATGGAGACAAACCCAAATTGCAGACTTTAAAGAAACACTAATTTATTAAACAAAGAAACAAACGAAAACAAAAGCTGACGAGGCAGCAAACAAACAAAAACTAAATTCAAAAGCTTAACCGGAACAGGAACTTAGAAAACAGGAAACCTGGAGCGAGGCAGCAACAAACAAACATCAAACAATAGACAAACCTTAGACAATGGACCAGCAGAGTGTGGAAGGCAATGACCAGGTTTTAAAGACTGAGGATAATTAGGT
>NC_051430.1:5951494-5957743 GCF_001649575.2 Kryptolebias marmoratus | reverse complement strand
AAAGAAACACTAATTTATTAAACAAAGAAACAAACGAAAACAAAAGCTGACGAGGCAGCAAACAAACAAAAACTAAATTCAAAAGCTTAACCGGAACAGGAACTTAGAAAACAGGAAACCTGGAGCGAGGCAGCAACAAACAAACATCAAACAATAGACAAACCTTAGACAATGGACCAGCAGAGTGTGGAAGAAAATGACCGGGTTTTAAAGACTGAGGATAATTAGGTAAATGGAGACAGGTGACGTGATTACAAAGTGGGGACAGGTGTAGGTGTGGCCGGGAGATAAAGAGAGACTGAGGAGGAGCAAATGAAACATGAAACAAGGGACAAGACAGAAACCAAACAAACCAACAAACTAAATAAAAACAAAAACCATAACACAAAAAACCCAAATCACCACACTTCCATAAAGGCCAGTTTGGGGACTGCACAACTAATAGTTGTCCTGTGGAAAGATCCTTCCACCTGAGCTGTGGATCGCAGCAGCTCTCCTTGCTCCTCCTGTCAGTTTAGATGGACAGATATGTTTTAGTTGTTTTGCAGTTGTGTTGTACTTCTTTGTACTTCTATGAGATGTTCAAAGCTTGGGATATTGTTTTATAACCAAACCCTGCCTTAAATTTCTTGTCTGACTTGTCTGGTGTGTTCCTTGGTCTTAAAAATGTGTTAAATAACACATTCTGTAACAAACCTCTGTGACCTTCACAGAACATTAAATTACACACAGGTGGACTTCATCCATCAATTTACTTTACCTATATTTTTACCTATTGTGGCAAAGCTAGTGTCTATCTCTAGTGGTCATTGTGTGAGAGACGTGGTACACCATGATCAGGTTGCAAGTCCAGTACTAGGCCACATAGAGACTCATTTGGTGACTTCTGAAGGCAATTGGCTGAAGTGGACAAATGCACATCAAATTTTTTGTTCCATCCATCCATCCATCCATCCATCCATCCATCCATCCATCCATCCATCCATCCATCCATCCATCCATCATCTCCTTTCTGGGTCACTGAAAAATATTTGTTTTACTTGTAATAAATTTTGAAAATCATATATAGTTTACTTTCCACTTCATGTGGTACTTTGTGTTAGTCTCGCACATAAAATCTCAGAAAAAAAAGTGTGTGGTTATATTGTTACTTTGAGGGCAATGAAGACTTTTCCGAGGCACTGAATCTACTTTGTATTTTTTTAACAGTTGTCTTTGGTTTTGTTTTGTTTTTTCAGGAAACTGCAACAGCCCAAAGACAAGCAGACAATTGATATAATGAGTGACTCCAAAAGGGATTTATCTCCACAACATTCAGACATCAAGTCTTCAGGTGCAAAAATATATGACAAATATTAATGTAACACTTTGAAAAATCTTGCTTTTTGCTGTTGTTGTTTTACTTAAATAATAATTATGATTTCCATCAGATGCATTTGGAAGTGACAGTGACAAAAACTATATTTCTGAGGAGGACCCTGAGCCAAAGGTGTTTAAAACCCACCATGAAAGAGAAGTTTCCATAACAGCAGGAACACTGAAACCTGCAGCCTGGGCCCCTAACAGAAACACAAATCCCAGAGAAAACCATGAAGTCAGAGCAGTAACTGAGAGGGCAACTTACTGTCAGTCACAAAACCCAGAGAAGGAACAAGTTCTGACACGATGCAAAAGTTTCCTGCACAACTGTGCTTATTCTTCAGACTTATGCAGACCTCTGTGGGACCTGAATATGTCTGACAGTCTTTTCTGCATGGCTCACACCTGGTACAGCTGCGCTGCAGTTAATGGAGCTGCACCATGTGGCCTCAGACAACCAACGCCTGCCAGCCTTCAGCAGCAAACAGTGGTACAGGTACATCAAACTGGCATAGCTATGTCATACTGTTACAGGTACATTCACAATAGTACAGGTATATCATACTGGTATAGATGCATCATACTTTTACAGGTACACCACACTGGTACAGATAAATCTTTCTTGTACAGATATGTTTTACAGGTACATTCAAACTGGTACAGCTACATCACACTGGAACAGGCACGTCACAGTACAGCTGTGTCACATGGGTGTAGGTGCGACACAATGATACAGGCATGCCACATTGGTACAGGTGTATTACAATGGTACAGGTACACCATACTGGTACAAGTATGTAACACTGGTACAGGTACTTCACAGTCACTGTCAGAGGCATTATAGGTTTGTTTTGAGCTGTGGTGGGCAAAAGTGAGTAAAAGCCACAAGGGTACACTCAAAGTTAGGGTTCCTCTTGAGCACATGTGGCATATTAGTAATGACATTTAGAGTATAAAACTATACACAGCAGCCAACATGAAATTTAACTTCATTACAATTCTGTGATAAAGGAAATACAGCATGACTGTGGCAGGTGGTCTGTCTCTAAGAGAATGTGGAGACAGAATCAGTCCTGGCACTTTTCAGCAACAAGGCAGTACAGTGTGCTTGTGATTTACTTCAACATCCATATTCTGACTGATTTTTTACACTGTGTGCACAATTATTACGCAAGTTGTAGTTTTGAGGGTTTATTGGATTGTTGAATAACTACAGCGCTCTCTGTCAATCCAAAATGTTAATAAACCCCTCAAACTTAAATATTTAAGAAATTAAAAGTGAGTTTTTGGCTTTCTTTGGACAATATCTATGTGTGTACGATTATTAGACAGCTATTAGTGTGCAGAATTATTGTGCAACTGAATTAAAACTGAGAATTTTCCCATCTCACTTCTTTATCGTCATCTGTTAAAGGGAGAATAATAAACATACAACTCAAAATTGACAAATAAACATTTATGACATTAAAAAAATAAATCAGTGACCAATATAGCCACCCTTTTTTTCAGTAACAGTTAGAAGTCTTCCATTCACGGAGTCTGTCAGTTTCTTGGTCTTGATGATCAACTTTTTGTGCAGCAGCAACCACAGCCTCCCAGACACTGTTTTCCTTCACCATAAATCTCCCGTTTAAGAAGGGCCCACAAGTTCTCAATGGGGTTTAGGTCTGGTGAGGAAGGGGAGCACTCCATTATTCTTTCATCTTTAAGGCCTTTACTGGCAAGCCACACAGTGGAGTACTTTGATGCATGCGATGGAGCGTTGTCCAGCATAAAAATCATGGTCTTCTTGAAAGATGCAGACTTTTTCCTGCACCACTGCTTGAAGAAAGTCTTCTAAAAACTGGCAGTAGGTTTAGGAGTCGATTTTGAGTCCATCTTCAACCCGAAAAGGTCCAACTAGCTCATCCTTAATAATACCAGCCCATACCAGTACCCCCCTCCACCTTGCTGACGTCTGATGCGAAGTGGAGTTCTGTGCCCATTACTGATCCAGCCACGGGCTCATCCATCTGGCCCCTCAAGAGTCACTCTCGTCTCATCAGTCCATAAAACTTTTGAAAGATCTGTCTTCAGATATGTCTTGGCCCAGTCTTGATGTTTCAACTTATGTCTTGTTCAGTGGTGGTCAGGTTTCAGCCTTCCTTACCTTGGCCATGTCATCTTGTATTTCTGGGGACTCCAGGTAGGGTGCAGTTCTGGAATATGACAGCACTGGTAGATAATGGGTTCCTGGTAGCTTCACGTTCGATTCTTCTCAAATCTTGGGCAGTTAATTTACGTGTTTTTTGCGATCCTGTTGACTATTTGCAGCAAAACATTTGATGGTCCTGTGATCCCACCCCAATATCTTAGCAGTTTTAAGAGTGCTGCATCCCTTTGACGACTTCCTGTGGCAAGTGATAAAAATGGCATGTTGCACAAGTAGAGGAATTTGTAATCATGTCAACAATAGTCATTTCATAATGTTAAAGGTGCTCAATGTTCAGTGTATAATACATTAGAAACTCAAAAAGAAAATGTAGATTTTTTGTAATTTTATTGTGAAGCTGCTGTTGTGCCCTTTATGAGCGTGTAGGAGTAAATATATTTAAGCACTGGATGTTTGAAGAGAATGTCTGTGTAAACTGCTGAATTCAGCTGGATGCATAAAGCATTTTAGGTGACAACTCTAAATGTTGTCCATTTGACACTTTACAAATAGTTTCAAGCAGAGCTAAAAAAAAAAATTATTATTATTTCACTTTTTTGTCTCTGGTCACTGGAAAAACAGTATGATGTGGAAAAACAGTATGAAGGCAGATTTATGTTATCATATTTGACTGAAAAGTCTGTTTTCTGTTTTTACAGGACATGATGAGTTTTCCTCCCTTTGGGGGCTTTGTGTTGTACCCTTACCCCAGCACCCGTCCATTGTTGGCTCAGCACCAGATCCAACAGTCCAGACTGGATTTCAGTTCCTGTCCGAGTCTTTACAGGCAGAATTTCTTCTCCTCTCCAATCACATCTGCACCTGCAGATCCAGCTGTGGAAGGCAGATTTACCCGCCTCGACCAAGTGTTGCTTTCAGAACAGACCATGTCAGCCGACTCGAACAGAGTGGACTGCAGCTTGAGCCAGACTCCAGAAGGGGGCGACTAACTCACTGCTGCTGCTTTAAATCATCTGCATTCAAGTTGAAACTTTTCTTTTTAACTTTTTTGTCGTTATTCAAATTTACAAACAAATAGGCATGAACAAAATGTTGCCGGTGCACGACCTCGGCTCACTTCTGGTCTTTTTATCCCAGGGGAGGGAGAACTCAGAAGAATTACCCTTTAAGGATGCCGCTACAAAAGAACTAGAGTTTAACTATTTATTCTAATAAGGCAGAGTATTAGCACAAGACCAGCGCTGGGACTTCGATCTGCAACATCTAATGGATGAAGCAGAAGAATCCTGGTACAAAGGAAGTGTCTAGGCTCCGCACGTTACAGAGGGCCAAGCACAGCCTCACGTGCTGTCACTATTTTCTCATGTGTAGCCAGAACTGGCTTTAACTGATACAAACAAGTGATTCTGTTGGTGTGGTGCAACCTGGTCGTGTCAGGGTGTGGCAGCAAGACAGAAGGCAGGGCAGAAGACAAGCTTAAAAGACAAGCTTAAGACAGCCATAAAAAGCTGTTGAGTAACTGATTTTCCTCTTTTTCTCTTTAACGCTTAATTTTACTTTAGGACATATCTAACAAAAACAAACATAGCATTGTAGAAAACACAGATAACGGACAAGCTATGAAAATATTGTAGAACAGTGTAGATAGTAACATTTGACAACAAATAAATCAAATAACACCAATAAAGATAACAATAAGATCCCATAAACGTGAATTTGCCAATTAACAATTTAAATAGCACTCACGCTTGTGTTGGGGACCCACAGCATGACATTCATTTGTGAGGTAAGCTGAACTTTTATTCTGGAGGTTACACCTTTACTCTGACGCTACTTCCTTTCTCTTCAAGTAGCAGCACCTTTTCCCCTGCACACAAAACCCACGACTCTTCCCCATTCTCCCCATGGTGGCCCTCTAATCTCTCTGCCTGCATGTGGCTGAAAAGGTGGAATAAAGACAAGAAAGGAAGAAATTTATATGAATTACAAAAATCAGTAATAATAACAAAGACTTGTAGAGAAAAAGCAGGAGAGAAGACTTCAGCTGCCCCTGTACTGGAGGCAACAGCACTTCTGCCAAAAATACTCAAAAATAGGAAATAATGATGAAACTGAGGGTAGGTCATACCTGTCTAATTGTCATGCTGTATGTAACGGAGAAGGAGCATTGACAAATGTGAGAGATGTGGAAAAAATTATGTTCAGGGCTCTCAAGTTTTGGTCTGAGCTTGGAGTGAGATTTTAAGCTGCTAGAAGTTGTTAGATGACATCATCACCTAATTTGCATATTTGGTGATATTGATCAGACTGTAGGAGGGAGGAATATCAATGTTGGCAAGACAAAAAATGAGTAAAAAAAACACTCAAAATATGTTTAGAACTACAAATTAACTTTATGAAATAATCTTATAACTTAATTGCTTTGCCTGATCCCGCATTACATAAATTAATTTCTTAGAATATCAAATTGAACCAAAAGACAGTTTTGTGTGATGGAATTGCCAGCATTCTACATTCAACCGTCCACTTTTATTCAGGGTTAGAACCACAGGGATTTATATTACTACTACAGAGTCAGTGAAAAAACAATACATTCAAAATTATATTTACATCCCGCTTTGTGATCCAGGATGGGATCAGCGGCAGCTTTGCACACGAATGATTCATTTGCAAAGTGGACATGCAGAGGTGCAACTACCTACTTTCTGAGAGGTATGCAGACACATTACCCCCCCCCC
>NC_051430.1:5935554-5951422 GCF_001649575.2 Kryptolebias marmoratus | reverse complement strand
ATGGCCCATCAGAACATCTCTGTGGGTCATTCTCCACCATGTACTGCTTCAATGAGTCCCCCACTTCCTGTGGTGAAGGCCATTCAGATGGATCTTCAGAGTAAGACCTTGCCCCAACCCTCTCCTCTGCACCTCTGTTCCTCCTCATCGTCATCATCTTCACCTCTCTTGTCCACATTCTCCTCTGTGGTGATTGACTTGCCATGTCTGCCGGCACTAATTTTCCCAAAAGGACACAGTGGTGGTCAGCAGAAATTCAAACCCTCCTGGGCATCTAGGTTTTTGTGGCCTCAGTAGCTGAATTATTCCTACCTGGTGTCATCTCTGCTCTCCTCTACAGCAGCTGATCACTGACCTCATGTCTGTCTCCTTCATTCCCTCTCTGTGTTCTTCTTTGAGTCACATGGTCAAACAAGTATTATTTAATAGCTTTAAATAAATTACACATCTTGCTAATGCACTTTTTAAAATATAAATAATATTTTGATATTAATTACTTGGTATTAAGTGGCTGTTCCTACACTTCCAGCTCATATTGGACCAACCTGTCTCCTTCCTGTCTGTCCTGATTTTTTCCCTCCATCCTCTCAGCTGAATAACATGAACTTTGTGTTCAGGAGGTTTAAAAAAATACAGCAGTCAAACCACATATAAAAACATGAAATCTTCATTTTAAATTATATCCTTGTTGGATATCAGTTACTGATTGGACACTTCATCTGATCAGATTTATCAGATTAATCACAGCAGCTCTGTAGAGTTATATCCCAGAGGAGACATTTAAACTCCCAAGTTCTATAATTTATCTGCTTTATGATTCACCATCGAGTTCAACAAATGATTACTGTCTGAACAACAAAATAACACAAACAAGTTCCCTTATTTTTCCTGTCATGATCTGTTATATTGTAAATACTGATCAGTAAACAGCTGTAACTTGTTATTTATCAGTATTAGTAGCTTTAGTTAACCTAAACATTTCCAGGCCTCCTCTTGATGCTCAATAGAAATTCCTGCTGTCTTTCAACCACTTAGAGAAGCTTTCTTTCATGCCTTCATCTTTATCTTTCTGCCTCTTCAGTTTTCTGCCTCTCCATCTTTAGCTCTCTGTCAACAGATGACAACATGCGTGCTCAAGGGGAGCGAGACAGGAGCGGAGGGGCCCCTGATCAGTGACGTGTCTCTGTTATCAATCATACCATTTACACGCAGACAGCTGGTAAATACAGAAAATACAGACCGGATTTTTTTTCCCGTCATCTCTTTGGCGCCCCCTCTAACACCTCCCTATGCGCCACACATACTGCATACCCCATATTTTTGTGCCACTGTGGACACGGAGTGGAGCTGGTCTCCTCCTCCCGCATGCTCCTGGCATTCTGATGTCAACAGGATGTGACGTCATGTATCTTCTTTGTGAGTTATTTGGGGTTAAAGTTGCAGGAAAGTTGCGGTGTTTTGGACAAAGTTGCAAAAAGTTGCGATTTCGCGAGGTTTGCTTGATTTTGCGTTAATAATTGCGATCGCAACATCGCGAAATCCTGGAGGGTCGGATTTTTGCACTTCTGCTGGAAAAGTAGAACTAGAAACTATACTCTCTTTGCTTTTTTCATCACACTATCAAGAAATAAAGAATTACAATAATTATTATTAGTGATTGTTGATTCGCGCATGCGCAGATACCACGTACTGCCGCCGAGATGTTTTGGGTTTTTTTGCCGCCGAGATGTGATAGACATCATAAAGAGTAGACCCTGCATGGGCTGCAGGGGCACAAGATGCCTACAAGCTCAACTTCTCTCCAACTACGTATTACATTTGTAACAATGGAAATATTCTGTTTAAGATTAAATCACTTTAATATAAAAACTGGGAGGATAATGGAATTATGCTTGTCCAACATCTGATAAATCAGTGGTTCCCAAACTGTGGGGCGCGCCCCCTGGGGGGGGTGCAGTGCCATTGCAGGAGGGGCGCAGAAGAAAAATAAAAACAGTGCCTGACTAAGCATAATGAAGAGGTTTTTTACCCCATTTTGCACAGAGGCTTTTTTCAAAATGTATTGATGATAGCAAAGTTGAATATTGTTACAAATAAAATAAAGAAATATGTTTGAAATAACACTGACAGCAAAGAATCATCTTCTGCAGTATAGAACTAAAAAAAACAGTTACACAAAAGTGTTTCACTGTAAAGATGGTTTGTGTGAAATAAACTTCAGTGGAGTCTGAAAACAAAATATGTGTTTATGTCTGGTTGAACGATGTGTGCCCAGTTGTTTTTCTTTTCTTTTTTTTGTTTTGGGGGGGCGGGATTTTATTGTAATCCATAGGGGGGCCCAGGAGAAAATCTTTGGGAACCACTGTGTTAAATGATAATGGAACTTTCATGTCATACACTGAATTTCTGACCAAATTTAACATACCTGCAACACCTAAAGACTATGTTATAGTTTTTGATGCAGCTCTTCAAAGGTACAAAATCTGATCATTTATCCAGGGACCAACTTAGAAGCTCCATAATGTTAGGTGGAATGGAGATCACTAAAAATATGTTCCAACAAGCTTATAAGAACATGCCTACAGAAGATTGCTTTACCTCCTGGTAGATTTATTTGGTTCACTGAAGTTCATTGAAAGCAAGTTTGGTTAAATGGGGAGACATTTTGCATAACAAATAAAATTAAAGAGGTTTCATATAAAATTTTTCATAATGTATACCCTGTTAAAAAAATCACTGGAAAGATTTAAACTTGATATTGACTATTCTTGAACATTCTGTGAACTACATATGGAAACAATTTCTTATTTATTCTATCAATGTACTCATACAATGGCATCTGGACAGATGTTCAACAGCTCATACGACTGAAAACTAGAAAAATAATTCAACTTGCAGAGAAAGACATTATACTATGCTTCGATGATAAGGGCAGGGATAAAGACGATCTACTCCATCCAACTTCTACTCCTCCTGGGAAAATTTCACAGTAACAAGAAAAAGTGGTCAAACTTCAAGCCAAACAACCCACTTCAGCAAGGAACTCTACCATTACAGCAACACAATTAAAGGACTTGAAAACAAAAAGGCAATGAAAACCATTTCAGTTCTAGAAAAACTTAATGGGAATTTTTGTACATAACCTGTAAATATGTTTTTGTCTTTTTTTAGATATTTGAATACTATTTCATTTGTACTGGTTAATATACCGACAGGCAGACAAATGTTTGTAATTTTGAAATGTTCATAGCAACTAATAAAGAGTTCTTTAAAAAAAAATGCAGGGGCGCAGGAAATACCATAGACATTAATACGTAGACGCCCCATAGAATGCTGAACGGTGTTCCTACGTCGGCACCATCTTTGTGGAGGCAGGAGTCGGAGATAGTAAAATGCCTCGTACATGTGCTGCTTGGAATTGTTGTAACCATTTAGGTATCCAAACCAAATCGCTTGGAATTACCTTTCACAGGTAAGTCTTAACAAGTCTCTTGATCGTATTTCAGCCATAGTCTGCATAATTTTCACCATTATAACAGTGTTTTTGGAGCGTAACTTGTCAACTTTATGGAAAATACCATAAATTCCTGCACAGAATTCATTAATTCGTTTAATGGTATTTACTTTAGTCTGCTCATGGTATTATATCTAATAATCAAAATATATACAGTTAATTATTTAACAGATCAGTTAACATATCCGTAGTCGGAAACTGTTAATAGTCTGCAATGATATTGCTACCAACTTTTCTCGTTTTCAGAATATAAAATCAATGAATTATCTTGGTCAAAGTCGCTCTTAAACATCATTTTTATTTTATGAAATTACTGTGTGTGTTTGACTAACTGTTGTACGTTGTATAGGTTTCCAAAAGAGAGGAGAGAATGGGAGCTCGCTCTGAGAAGGGAAGGGTTTTCTGCCAGTTCATGTTCAGCGCTCTGCAGTCAGCATTTCAGACCTGAGGACTGACAGAACAGGTCAGACAGTGAGGATTAGAGATGGGGGTGTTCCTTCTGTCTTCAGCTTCCCAGCTCACCTTCAAAATAGATTGGAAGTCAAATGGATGCCATACTATGCCACATTTTCTTTTCTGAGTGTGAAGAAATTGATTGTTTTGTAAAGTCAAGTTAACTTTATTTTCATAGCACATTTCAACAAAAAGGCTGTTCAAAGTACTTTACATTATAAAAAATATAATACAATTAACAAAAAAAAAAGAAACATTACATTACAGTGGCAAACTGAAGTTAAGTCATAAAACTTTGTAATCCAGACCCAAATTAATCTATGTTCCAGTTATTATTGATCAAAGGCAATCGTAAACAAATGGGTTTTCAGTCTTTCTTTAATAGAACTTAGTTTCATAGAAGTTTGATCCAGATTAGAGGTGCAAAGAAACTGAAAGCTGCTTCTCCATGTTTGGTTCTGGGGATGCAGAGCAGACTAGAATCTGAACATCTGTGGTTAGGAAGGTTGATACAATGACAACAGGTCTTTCATGTATTTTCACATTGTGTAATGTGATTTTATTTTTGTTTGTTGTTGTTCTTCACTTAAGCCTGTTTCTACCAGAACAACTGAGACCCCAAAGAAAGCTCAGGAGGCTCTATCAGTGGGCTGCTTACAACCTGTCCAAGACACTGATGAACCCCTGCCTGTATTCAGTGTTGTGAGTATCGGTAATGAACATTCCTCAAACAGTTGTGCATATCCCTTTTTAGTCCCAATCTTTTGTCATTCCCACCACCACCACCTCTGTCACTCCTCTCAGACATCTTCTGACTATCTTTTGTATGTACTAGGACCACTCCAACACTCTCACTTCATCACCTGATGATCTGAGGGCCAGACTCATTGATGCTTTGGATAGGGTTGAGAGTCTGGAGAGGGAGAAAAAAAATGCAATGGCTCGAGAGAGGAGGGCAAAAAACAAAGTGTGCAGTGTTCTTGAGGTACTTAGAGAGAAGTCACTCATAAACGATGTGCAGAAAGACAAGCTTGATTCATACTCCAGTAAAATGAAAATACCAATATGTAGAAAATCTAAACCAAGTGGAATTATGCTTTGCTGTCTTTGATTAGACTTTCATGTTATTTCAATTGTCCTTAATAATGACCTTATGCTAACTGAATTTCAGATCTTCCTGTAGACCTCCTGTCAACAAACAGCCATGAGTACACCAAAGAGCAGGAGTTTGCAATCACTCTCCACTTACACGGTCCAAAGGCTTACACCTATTTAAGAGAGTCTCTTAAAATTAATCTCCCACATCCACATACCCTACAAAGGTATTGTTCATGTTATTTGAAGTCATGTTTTCTATACCAGTTGTACATTTTTATTCCTTTTGTGACTGAACAAAGTGAACTGCAGAAGCACCAATGCTACATTAATTGTTAACATTATCACATTATTGTTAACATTATGAATAATGGTAAAACAATAAATAGAGACTTCCTCCTCCCTGACTTGAATATTTGTTCACTGTGTAATGTTCAATATTGCTTCCAATGATGAGTCATCAGCTTCAAATATCCTGATCAAAATAAATAACTGCTTTTTCTTTTTACTAAGGTGGATGAGTTCTGTGGATGCAAAGCCTGGCCTCAACATGACCATGTTGGACATGTTGAAAAGAAAAAAACAGCAAGATCCACCAAGATATGAATATGTGTGCCTCATGTTGAATGCCATGGCAATTAAAAAACATATCCAATATAATCCTCAAACTCACAAAATGTCTGGATATGTTGACATGGGAGATGGTGTAAATGAGACTGACATTGCCACTATAGCTCTTGTCTTTATGGTGGTTGGTCTCCAAGGGCATTGGAAGGCTCCAATTACTTACTTCCTGACCCAGTCCCTCTCCCCAGAGACACGGGAGGCACTACTTGTGCATGCATTGTAGGAACTGCATGAGCATGGCATAACAGGGGTCTGTGTCACAATGGATGGCCATGCCTCCAATGTAAGCATGTGCAACAGACTTGGATGCCAGTTAAAGGGAAACCCTACTGAACCCCTAAAAACATTCTTTGATCATCCTGTGACTGGTGAGAGCATGTTTGTGATGATGGATGCTTGTCATATGTTGAAGTTGGCACGAAATATGCTGCAAGCAAACAGTCCAATTACTAGCTCAACTGCACAAATCCACTGGAAGTACATCCTTCATCTAAATGATGTGCAGACAAACAATGGATTGCACATGGCCAACAAGGTAACTATGGCTTAAAGTGCTCAGATGCAATTTCTAATTTGGAGTATAGATCTGTTTCTAATTTCATGGAGTAGTTAATTTAGTACATTCACAGGTTTCCAAATCTTTTCTTGTTTATCCCAAAGGTAACCGACAAGCATGTGAATTTTGATTCACAGAAGATGAAGGTGTCCCTGGTTGCACAGACCCTGAGTCGCTCAGTAGCAGTAGCTATGCGTACTCTGAGGGACCTTGGGTATTCAGTTTCTACACTGTGATGCAACAGCTGAATTCATTGAGGTAATAAAAAACAATATTAGCACAATACAAACATAACACTTTTAGTAAAATACATAAACAGTAGAGCAGTTTAGATTGTTATAGCCACAGGCACTGGCTTTTTGTTAATTCAAACTACTTGCTTATAGATAACTGACAGGCTCTTCAACATCCCGAACAACTGCAGCCCTCATGCCAAAGGGTTCAAAGCCCCCTTGGGTTCATTGAACTGGGCAGAAACAGTGCAGTTCTTGGTGAAAGGCAGGAACTACCTGATGAGTTTGGTGATGGCAAATGGTGTAGCCCTTCATCAGTCAAAGAGGTTTTATGAAAAGTTTGAGCATGTTTCTGACATCATGTTCAAATGATGTCCTCTTTTAGGCTGGGTGATTTAAATGAAATTAGTTACACACCATGAATGTAGCTCATCTCACTGCACTTTCAAATTTAAATTTTTGACCAGATACTTGTAATGATATTGAGAGAATATTGTAAAGATGACAACTGGTGCTTTCACACAATACTGCTCTTTGCTGGAAGGCAGAATATCTTTTACCCACAGCTAACAGACTTACCTTATTTTAATCGCCCAGACCTATTATGTTCTATTTTTCTACATCATACATTCTCTAGTTCTGATGTTTTTTCAGTTATCTGTTTTGTTTTTGTTGGACTTCAGTGCTTTCAATTTTTCAGGCATCACTACAGTATGTATAAGAACTTTGTTTTCTGTTTTTTTTTGTTACATTATTGACCCGTTTTCCTTTCACACTTATAAATGTTAGTCATTCATTGTTGTCTTGAAGTAAATTGTGAGGATCTGGAGTTAGCTCCACCTATGGGCGGCACTACTAACCCTTCCTTCCTCAGCTGTTCCTGATTCCCTTGATGAGCTGATCCAGCATTTAAGCCTCCGGCTGGTTCCAGACCATCTCTGGAGCATCAAACCTTACTGGTTGCTGCCTCGCCTAGAGGGTCATTACCCGACGGGAACTTACCTGGATTACGTTTGGATTACTTACCTTGCCGGACCGCTGGACCTCTTACCTTCAGGATCATCTTGGAAACCTTCGTCACCTCCTTGACGCCACGAACGCCTTCTACACCTGTAAGAAAAGAAAGACATTATTCACAAACTCATCTGTTCTCAACACTAAAACCAAGACTTGTACCCGAGACTCACCCTGCTCCTTCTTGCCTTCCAGACTGCTCCTGAATACCACCACTGTAGATACCTGCACCCTGTAAATAAAACCACTTACCTGCATTCCTGTCTCCGTGTCTGGTTTCGGCTTTGCTCTATGGACAAAACACCTAGTTTATGATATAAATTTTCTATGTGACGATAACATTGACAGAACAATTTCTTGTGAAGGTACCTATCTGTCTTGGGATTTATCATCAACATCGACACCCTGAAGTTGATGATTCCTGAACAGCTTCAGCGACAGCGGTACATCTGCACCTATCGCTTTAGCCAAGATCACTTGGAGCTGCTCTTTAATTCAATCAGGGCATCAGGTTGGAATTTCAGTTTTTGTTTTTCACCTTTGGTTTGTTTGTATGCATGCATGCCCCTCTGTTAACAGTGTCGTCATTACATCCTCAGATAGACAATTATGTATAGCTTTATTTATTTATTTTAGTTTTCTTTCAGATAAAGTTAAGTCCAACTAGGTAATATGTGAAAGTGTTGAGTCTGTGCTTTTGTTTTCTCAGGAGGTTGGAACAATAACCCTTCAGCAGGCCAGTTCCAAGCCATTTTCAGCCGCCTGATGGTGGGGTGTCTCCAAGTGCATCAGGAAATGTGGCAGTACAGGATGCGACTGTGTTTCTGCCAGCTTTAGAAATACCATCTTCCTCCACTGCCAAAGAAACCAAAGAGCTGCCATCCCCTTTCGCAAACACTACTGCAATTGTGCGTGACCACAGTTATCAGCCAACTTGCTTTGGTAGCCTTGTTGACAATGCTCTTGTCTACATCTCAGGGTTTGTGGTTCGGCAAATTTTAAAGAAGCAGTTGTGTGATGTATGCTGTGGTAGCTTGGTTACTGATGCTGTACCTGCATCACTTTATCAGAGCTACCACTTACTCCAACTAAAAAACAAAGGGGAGCTAATGATTCCATCTGAGGGGACTTTGAGTGTAATCAGATCAGCTGAGCGTTTCATTCGCCAGTCTGTGTCCGGGCAAGCTGTCAACTTGTCCTATATCAATCAGTTTGTACGGACTGATGTTGGAGCTGAGGATGTGTTTGGTCTAGGTGAGCACATTCAGGAAAGACAGTGTGGAATTGATAACCATCACTATGTGCTGATGTCACTTGTTGTTTCTGTGTTCCACAAGCTGAGACTGTACCACATTGACAATTTAAAAACAATACAGTTACAGAGTGGCAACAGTAGGAAAAGAATGTGCAAAACCATTCTTTTTAAAGGATTTTAGAGGTCTTTCTTAAACAAAAAAATGTATATAGTGTACATAACCTGTGTTTATGTGTGGTGTTTAAAATGATTTTTGTTGCCTCCAAATGGCCAAAGAAATAAATGATAATAAGATGTGTTTATTTAGTTTGTGTGGAGGGGGGTTAATCCAGATTTATTGTTTTTCATATATTATTTAAATGTAACATACTTAAAATGAATTTTTTTTGTAGGTTAACCAAAAAAAAAGTAAAATACGAGTCACACATCTGTTGTGACAACCTGTGATTGTTGTTATTTAAGTAATTTCTAAGGAATTATGATCATTTGTAAAACCAACTGCGTTATAAATGATGACCACATTAAAAAGTAAACACCAGTAAATAATAAAAACTGTAACAAGATCCTACACCTTTTAGACCAACCTCAAAGCTCCCTTTATGTCCAAGATCCTGGAGAAGGTTGTCTATTACCAGCTGATCTCACACCTAAATAAACACAACCTTCTTGAGGTTTCAATCTGGCTTTACAGTTGCCTTCCACGTTTAGGCCGATGACACCCAAATCTATATGTAGCTAAAACAGGATAATCTGACTCTGTTAACCAAATACTGGACTGCATTGGAGAAATCAAGACGTGGATGTCAGTGAACTTTTTACACCTCAATATTTGAAAGACTGAGGTTGTGTTGTTTGGGCCCAGTACTAATCTGGGTCCTTGAACACAACATCTGACTCACACAGCAACAAACCTGGGTGTGAAGCTCGACGCTCAGGACGAATCAACGGTCAAGTCCAGTTTTTGTCATTTCAGACAACTGGCCAATTTCGTGTGCGTTTTGCTACTCACTGTAAGGATCTGGAGTTAGCCCCGCCTTGGGGCGGCTCCACTAACCCTTGCTTCACAGGTGATCCTGATTCCACTGATGAGACCTGCCAGTACTTAAGCCTCCAGCTGAGACCAGACCTTCGCTGGAGCATTGAACCTCCTGGGTTAGACTCTCAGCCGTAATGTCTAATCTCAGTGTTGTTGCTATGCTAACTAATTTCTCCTTGTACCTTGTAGGTTTTTTGCCACGCAAAGACGCTCATACTTCACGGAAACTTACCTGGATTACTGGATACCTACCTGGACTGGATTACTGGCTTCTCGTCGGCTGGATCACCTGGAACACTTTCCTCACCTCCTCTATGCAGCTGGACACCTCCTGGACCTGTAAGAACAAAGACATTATTCAACCACCTTATAGACTCAGCTGATCATAAAATTGGTACCCGAGACTCACCCTGCTCCTCTTGCCTTTCAGACCGCTCCCGAACCTGGCTCACTGTAAATACTCTGGCACCTGTAAATAGACTCACTTACCTTTTGTTACGTCTCCATGTCTGGTTTTGGTCTCGCTCCTGGACAAACAATTCCTGTGTTCATGTCAGAATGCTCCAGCCATAAACACTTGTCCAGAGCGATGCCAGATCCAGAACTGGGTGGGATCGAATAGGGTTAGGAAGGAAAATATCCTTGTTAAAACTCCATATTTGGACTTTTCTCTGGTCATCTTTGTTTTTTGCCACGTCCATAGTAAATCTTATGTGGGTTAGGAGAGTCACTTCCAAGATGGCGGACTCCTCTCCCCGAACTGAAAGTACCGAAGCAGCTTCCTTGTTAGCTAGGCACGAATCCATGATTAACACACTTTGCGAAAGACAGCAATCAGAAACCGGCTGTCATGATCAATTAACCGTACTTACGCAAGATATTCATCAAAAACTATCATCGTTAATACCCCACACTGCGGATTCCTCTTCCGCTTCCGCCCCAATAGCGTTGTCACTTCCGGTGCACACTTCCGGACATTTTCGCGAGGTTCCGTCGCCTACTCCTGAACATTTCTCTGGCGAAATTGGTAAGTGTGCTGGTTTTTTACTGCAGTGTTCGTTAGTTTTTGCTCGTGCTCCTCATTCCTTCTTAGACAATTCATCTAAAATATCCTACATTTTATGGATATCCTGCTTTTCTCTCTGCTCCTGGTGGAAGGCGGACGTGTTTCTTTTCTCTCTGTCTCTCTGACTTCTGTACTGCCCCCCGCCTTGCTTTTCGGAACTTCTCTTTTACATACTCCTCCAAACATTTTTGGAACTATGGATCTGGTCAGCTGGTCTCTCAACGCAATTGATCAAATTTTCTCGACGGGAAGGCTGACCAAAGGAGAGCCAGCTTGCCTGAACCAAAACAACTACTGCTTGTTTGTGAATTCGGCTCCCCCTAGACTGACCTTGGTCAGCTATCTTCAAATTTCTCCTGGAACTATGTAAACAAGATGTCCCCCTCTGCCTACATCTCTGTGTTTGTCCAGAGCTCGCTGATATTATTCCATCATTATCAAAGACAATGGCCTCTGTGACGTGATTCATGGACCTATCTGCAAACACACACACACACACACACACACACACACACACACACACACACCACACCGTCTTCTCACTGCCCATACATACAAATACACACACATACGCACACTTTGCTGCTTCTGCATGTCTCCCACTCCCCCCCTCCTCCTTTCCTCTTTCTCTATCTTAGTATTTACTACATCGACTGTTTTAGTGGGCCACTGGTACCATTTAGAAATTCGGTACTGTTTAGTTTAGCTTTATCTTCCTGTACACTTAGTTTAGTTCTGTACATTTAGTCATGCTTAGATCTGTTTAGTTTAGCTACTATTTTTGACTGTCTTAACTCATGCTTACATATGTCTGGTTTTACTTCGGCTGTATAGCGGGCCTGGGGTACTTTTAGATAGTTTGGTACCGTTAGTTTTAGTTTTAGTCTTACTTTTAGCTTAATTTAGTTCTGTACATTTAGTCATGCTTAGATCTGCTTAGTTTAGCTTAGCTTATTTAGACAGTTAGTTATCATTGTATCTTGTACCTGTCTGTAATTTTGTTTCTGTAATTTTGTTTCTGTAACTCTGTCTGTAATTTTGTTCTGTGTTGTAAAGCACTTTGAGTCGCCTCGTGCTGAAAAGTGCTATATAAATAAATGTACCTACCTACCTACCTACATAATCGGGCTTCTCAGGGACAAAGCGTTAAGGTGGGCCGAGGCAAAATATAGCTTCCGAGCTGTCCGGCTAACTCCCTTTGATCAGTTCATTGAGGATTTCGAGCAAACATTTGGCATCAGATTTAATGAAACCGAGATTACACAAAAATTGTGGAACCTAAGACAGGGTCAGTGCTCAGTGGCCCAGTTTGCTATCGATTTCCGCACTTTAGCCGTTACGTCCAGGTGGAATGAGCCAGCGTTAAAGGGGGTTTTCATTCACGCACTTCAGGAGTCTATTAAAGACCAGTTAGCAGGATGGGATGAACCACGATCGTTGGATGAGTTAATCGCTTTAACAATCCGCCTGGATAACCGTCTCCGGGAGAGGCAACATGAAAGGGGTAATAGGACGAGCGCCCCGGGACGGAACGCCATAAATGTGGAGACAGAACCAGTTGTTCAAGAGATGGAACATGAACCTATGCAGGTGGGAAGGGCTAAGCTAACCTCAGAAGAAAGACTAAGGCACTTAGAGTCTAAGGAATGTTTTTACTGCGGAGATAAAAACCATTTCCGGGCCGAGTGTCCTCATTTAAAAGGACAGACTCACTAGGTGTCCGAGGGGTACTAGTGAGTAGTCTCTCGCAACCCCTCGGATCACGACTTTTCATTCATGCCACAATCATTAACCGTCAGATTAAGATTCTGGTACACGCGTTAATAGATTCAGGTGCTGAACAAAATCTCATTTCTGACGATCTTGTTAAACAGTTGCAGTTAAAACCAGTACAATTATCCTCACCCCTTCCTGTTATGGATATATCCCGTCAGGTCATTACCCGAATTTGCTGCAAGGTCTCCCATCTTCAATTCCTCACTTCCGGCAATCACAGAGAGACAGGAGAATTTTTAGTGTTTTCTGCCCCATCTACACAAATGATCTTAGGTTTTCCCTGGTTACAAAGACACAACCCCGTAATCAATTGGGCGGAGAAGAGAGTCGACTCATGGAGCCCGTTTTGTCTACAGCACTGTCTTCAGTCCGCATTACCAGTTTCTAGCACTAAGAGTGAGACAGAGCCAGAAACTGATCTCACAAAGGTACCAGCCGAATACCATGACCTTGCTGCAGTGTTCAGCAAAACCAAGGCTTTGTCCTTACCACCCCACAGACCATACGACTGTGCAATAGAGTTACGTCCAGGGGAACCCTTACCTACCAGTCGGCTGTTTAACCTCTCGGGCCCTGAACGTGACTCCATGAAGTCCTACATTGAGGACTCGCTCGCATCCGGCATCATCCAGCCATCCACGTCTCCTCTAGGGGCAGGTTTCTTCTTCATGGAGAAGAAGGACAAGAGCTTGCGACCCTGCATCGACTACTGGGGCTTAAATCATATCACAGTAAAGAACAAATATCCACTACCCTTAATCGACTCTGTTCATCAACAGCTTCATTCAGCCACTATCTTCACCAAGTTGGACCTCCGCAACGCTTACCATCTGGTAAGAATCCGAGAGGGGGATGAGTGGAAAACGGCGTTTAAGACCCCTCTTGGACATTTCGAATACCTCGTCATGCCATTCGGACTCACAAACGCACCTGCAGTCTTCCAGTCCCTCATCAACCACATTTTAAGAGACTTTTTGAATATTTCTGTTTTTATCTGGATGATATTTTGATTTATTTCCAGGATCCCTCTCAACATCGTTCACAAGTTTAAGCTGTTCTACAAAGGCTGTACGAGAACCAACTGTTCGTGAAAGCCGAAAAGTGTGAGTTCAGCGTCACCACCATCAGTTTTCTGGGCTTCATCTTTGGACAAGGCTACTACCGCAAGGACCCGGAAAAAATCAGAGCAGTTGTCGACTGGCCCATCCCCACCGACTGCCGACAACTGCAGAGGTTCTTGGGATTTGCAAATTTCTACAGGAGATTCATTCAGGACTACAGCAAAATCGCTACTCCTCTCACACAGCTAACCTCCACAAAACAACCCTTCATCTGGTCTCCCGAAGCTCATCCACCTTCGGTGAGTTAAAGTCTCGTTTTGTCTCTGCTCCAATTTTACGTCACCCTAACCCTAAGTTACAATATATCTTGGAGGTAGACGCCTCTGACTCAGGAGTAGGGGCCATCCTCTCGCAGAGATCCTCCGAGGATAGCAAGGTTCACCCGTGTGCCTATTTTTCCCGCCGCCTCACTCCGGCAGAGAAGAATTATGACGTCGGCAACCGTGATTTACTAGCCATAAAGCTAGCCCTTGAAGAATGGAGGCACTGGTTAGAGGGTTGTGAAGTGCCTTTCATCATCTGGACTGATCATAAGAACCTGGTCTATTTACAAACTGCCAAGAGGTGAACCCCCGACAGGCTAAATGGTCTCTGTTTTTCGGGAGGTTCAACTTCACCATCACATTTAGGCCAGGTTCAAAAAATGTGAAACCAGATGCACTGTCCAGATTATGGGCTAGCCCTAACTCCTCTGAGGAGGAAGAACCCATAATTCCACCTTCTTTAATCGTAGGTGCTTTAACGTGGGATATCGAAAGGGAGATTCAGGAGGCCCAACAGGGGGAACCTGACCCTGGAGGGGGCCCTCCGGGGATGACTTACGTCCCAGCAGCAGTTAGGCCAAGGGTCCTTGATTGGTTGCACTCCCAACAATTCACTTGCCATCCAGAAATCAATCGTATGATTAAGATTACCACTCGTTATTTTTGGTGGCCTAACTTAGTAGCTGATGTCAAGGAGTTTGTCACTGTAAAAGCAGTAACCAACCCCCAGCCGGTTTACTGCAACCCCTAGCTATCCCTAGCCGCCCATGGTCTCACATCGCTTTAGATTTTGTCACTGGTTTACCCCCCTCTCAGGGTCACACTGTTATACTCACCATTGTCGACAGGTTCTCTAAATCCGCTCACTTCATTCCTTTTTCCAAGTTACCCACAGCCCTGGAAACCGCCGAAATAATCACGCAACAAGTTTTTCGGTTGCACGGGATTCCCGTTGACATTGTTTCCGACAGGGGGCCACAATTTTCTTCTCAAGTGTGGCAGAATTTCTGCAGGGGATTGGGAGCTAGGGTGAGTCTCACGTCAGGGTACCATCCACAGTCCAACGGTCAGTCTGAGCGCTGCAACCAAGAGTTAGAGGTGGCTCTCAGGTGTTTAGCCAGCGACAACCCATCTACCTGGAGTAAAAAACTTGTTTGGATTGAATATGCCCACAATATGCACATCTCCTCAGCCACAGGATTGTCTCCGTTTGAGGCATCTTTGGGTTATAACCCCCCACTGTTTCCAAGTTTTGAACCTGAGCTAACCGTCCCTTCTGTGCAGGCCCATCTACGGAGATGCAGAAGTGTGTGGGGACAAGCCAGGAGGGCCCTTCAGAGGACATTGGAACAAAATAAGAGATACACGGACTGTCACCGCTCCTCTACACCTAACTACAAGATGGGCGATAGGGTTTGGCTGTCAACCAAGGACATCCCGTTGAGAGGCACCACCAAGAAACTGGCGCCTCGCTTCATTGTGCCATTCCCTATTGAGAGGATTCTAAACCCCACTTTAGTCCGTTTGACTCTCCCGGCCTCTATGCATATTCATCCATCTTTCCATGTTTCTCAGTTAAAGCCAGTGGTGAACAGTCCTCTGAGCCCTCCTACCGTCCTCCCCCCTCCCGCCCGGTTAATCGATAATCAGCCTGCTTTCACAGTAAATCGCATTATTGACGTCCGGCAGAGAGCCAGGGGACGTCAGTTTCTGGTAGACTGGGAGGGCTATGGACCTGAGGAGCGCACATGGGTTCCTAGGTCATTTATCCTTGACCCCACGCTAATCACGGATTTTTATAGAGCTCACCCAGATAGGCGTCTTAGATCACCTAGGGGCGATCGTTGGGGGGGGGGGGG
>NC_051430.1:5933024-5935279 GCF_001649575.2 Kryptolebias marmoratus | reverse complement strand
ACTTAAGCCTCCAGCTGAGACCAGACCTTCGCTGGAGCATCGAACCTCCTGGGTTAGACTCTCAGCCGTAGTGTCTAATCTCAGTGTTGTTGCTACGCTAACTAAGTTCTCCTTGTACCTTGTAGAGTATAAGTTATGTTATCAATGTGAGCAGCCAAGAAGGTGACACCGTAGTGTGGAAATAGTCCTATCGCCCATTTTTCACCCAAGGATATTCTCCAATGATAGGACTCAAGATTGTGAAATTGTGCTAACGCTCTCTTTGGTCTATTACCAGGAATAGAGGTGGGTTGGACATTGTCTGGTGGAACACCGCGCTGCATGGTAAAAAGTTTTAGAAACGCCATATAACAACAACCAGCCGAACCGTATGGTAGAAATATGTATGCCCTACCACCACATATCCACCAAAGATCCTTAAAGTTCCCTATGGTTACATTGGCTGGAAAGGGTTAATTTTCAACTAACAAAGTTCTAATCTCTTGAGATGCTGGGTCCTGAAAAGTCACTCTTTGAGACGTTCTGTTACCTGCAGATTGTTTGTTGTTAAGTGGCATCCAATAGTTATCACACTCTGATATTCCCATAAACATACCTGCATTTCCACGTACGCCATCTGAACAGAAACAAGTCTTGGCTTTACTAGCTGTTACTTTCAAAAATTCGGGATACGATATCTGCCCTTGCTCATGTTGATCAATCAAATTGATGTATGGTAATGAGGTGAGCCATGTACACTCCTTTCTAGGTTTAAATAGACCCTTTGATGTTGATAACCAAACATCTGTTGCTGCCTTTTGCTGATAAGCCAACCAGGATAATGCATAATTTTGGCAGTCCTGACTCAATGGCTCCGGTGTCGTCTCCATAACAGTCGGCCATGTGTTTGGTGCGGGAATTCTCACCATACAAGGACACTTGTCCTGAGTAGCCAATCTTACTGAATGTGTTAGTTGCTGGAACCATATGTTTTTGCTCGCCCATGGATCGGTGATCTGTAATGCTGTGGAATCAAACCCAAATGCCTTCCATTTTGCTTCTCGTCGACATAATGCATGAAAATCAGCTTTTGCTTCGTCCGGTACCGTCTCCTGATCAAAGGTCTCACTGTCAGTTGCTTCATCAACAGCATTGGGGACATGTGTTGACACTAAATTATCCCATGTCCAACCGGACGCTTGGGTGGGCAAACTTGGAGTGTTTTCAAAGTCACTCTTAGCTGTTAAGATAACTCTAACCTCTGCAACAGGTGTTGGGACTGTTTTAGTAGTAGTGGATTCTGTTCTTGTCTCTTTACTAACTGAGTCAGGTGTCACTTGAGTGGAGGGTTGTCTTGTAACCTCAACCGATGTAGTCTTACTGTCAGTCTTTTCCCACTTGGAAGCAGTAAACTGGTGAGTCCTACTTCCTGCCGTGGATAAGGGAGATGATGTCAAAGTCTCTACTGTTATTACCTCCTCAAACACCCTCTGTTTGGTACTGGTGCTCTGGTTTAGTGCTACTAATCGCACCTGTTTCACTACAGTTAGAAGTTTGTCAGGAAGTTCAATACCCTCAGGTGGAAGATCTAAATACATGCACTTATAGTCCCCTTGGTCATCTATGCTAATAGATCAGATATAGAGAGAACAGTCTCCCTCTATTACATGTGTTTTTACATCATTAAGCAATGTGTACTTCCTGGGACGGGAAGTGTCTGACAAATGAACAAGTCTCCCATGATTGTCAATCCACTGAGGCCTAAGATGTCTTTCCAAGTTCCGTTTGGTACACTGGCACAGAAGTAGAGCCCACTTGGTCAGGGGCACCTCAACTACAGTTCTGATACCTTTTTGGCCTGGTCCTTTGGCGACTTGGCCTTGGTCCGCTTGATACCTCTGGTTCTCTTGTTTGTCCTGGGATGTTGTTGATGCTCTCTGGACTCTTGGTTGAACCGCATTCTGGAAAGGTTGGCTCTGTTGTGTCTGGTACATGCTGTAAATCAATGGCATCAAACCCCCTTTCCTGTTCGTGGATTGGGAAGTTCTCCCCAGCGCCATTGGGGCCTGATACATCAGAAACAGGAATGTCTGGGCCATCATTAGGCCCATTCGGAAGTTGATCTTGTCCATTGTCCTGTGTTTCCTCTTGTCCTACTGAGTCCTCGGCTCTCTGTACCTGGGGACAAGGTGTGTCTTCTGTCGGTGCTTTGACACAATGTGATAGATGATACCACGTAGGAGAACCTTTAACTTGCACTGCTGTCCCTGTGCTAC
>NC_051430.1:5923948-5932924 GCF_001649575.2 Kryptolebias marmoratus | reverse complement strand
AATAGTCTGTGCTCCCTTTTTCCTTTCTCTTCTTGTTATAAAATTCTAGTATCCCTTTGTTCATAGACAGCTGAATCAAACATTCTATTCTTTAGGTCACAGTGGGGNTGGAAAGGAAAAAAGAGAAAGACAAAAGACAAAACTTTTCTACATGTTAGGCCTTTAACACATTAAAGTATATTTTTGAATAAATTCCTGCTTTTTCCGCAGAGAAACAATGCCTCTGTAGAGGTTCTTTTTAAAGTGTTATGTTTTTAGTCTCCTACAAGTAAATCTCTGGTGTTCCTTTTTAGTCTTTGGGGCCTTAGTTAAATGGATTTATGGCTTGTGCCTGGCCTCACCTCCAAAGGCTAGATTTCTTAACAAGATGAATTTAAAATATGTTTGTGTTTGAAGCCAGTGCTGTCTTATGTCTTCTGTTTCACAGTGTCAGTGGGTTTATGAATCACACACACAAACTCACATCCAATCGTTCCATTTTTGAGAAAAATGGTTGGATTTTATGCACAGACATACCAATTCTCCTCATTTTACGATGAGTGAATTTTATTTCATTCTCACCTAGAATTTGCGTGATAAGATCAAGCAGTAAATTACCGTCCGAGTACACCAACACAAAAACTTATAGGTAGCAGTGATTGACTGCACTGTCAGTCACACACCCACTGGTAAGACAGCACCCAGCATTCTTATAATGAAAGTATATATATATATATATATACAGAGAGTCCAGCTCTGTACCGGGCCTCCTATAAACAAAGATTCAAGGCCACGTTGACCCTTAAACACACATTACTCAAGAAACTGTCTGTCCTTTTTTTTTTTTTTCTTCACACACATAACAGAGAAAGACAGTGGGCCACACACGAACACGTATAAACACAGACTAACGGACGATCGTGCACTTTTTCTTTTTTTTTCTCAGCTTTTCCCGCTTTGAAAAGACTGCAGTCGACTCTTAATCAAAGTTGCCATAAATCGAGCTCAAATTTAAGTGGCCAAATATGCGAGCTCGGACAACTCCACAAATGCTAAAAAAAGTTTGAGTGATTGTTGCTTTACCGTTTTAGCTCTGAGAGACTTACATACGACAGACCTAAACATCTTCGCAACACTCTGGCTGACTAACTCGGAAATGAGCAACCACGCTAAACCGACAGCAACTTTAACTCATGCGTCGTCAGATTCAACAACGGAACCTCAGGCTTGCCTACTGACAAGGCAGCTGTACTTACTCTTAAAAAACAACACAGGAACCCTGACCTATGTCTGCAGCGCTCCCCCCTTTTTTATATATTTTTTTCGTTTTCTGTCTCACAGTGGGGCTGCATAAGAACACTGTCATACTAACATGTAAACTTGAATTCTGCCTCCAATTTAGGCACCCACGTATAGAAACATTATTATGAACACTATTAATTTGGAGTTTAGAAAGTCATAAAATCATTAAAATCATCGCTGCCCCCCACACAGACACTAGGAAGCTCTGGAGTGGTCGACCTCACCAAGGTAGTAACTCACCGTTTCCGTCGGCCGAAGCGGAAAGGCACAGCACAGCAGGTGAAGTCGATCAGGCCTCGAGCTAAAAGACCTGTTTCGTGATGCCAATCTGAAGTGTCTTCAAAGTGGTGGAGGTTCTTCTGGTCCTCAGCGGCGAAGTGAATGATCACAGAAATGACTCGACAGACATAAGTTATTCTTGAACAGTGAGAGTTTATTCAAAATAACAGAGTCTGTGCCGAATCGGGACTTCTGGTCCAATCTGTGAAGATCCCCCGTTTCTCCGGGGCTGCTTGTTTTTATTAACCTTTACCACACCCAGTTAGAGTAAAAAGACACCCACGTCCCACTGGGACGGACCTGAACAATACATTCAATTTCATTTATGGGGATAAGCTAGGGTCTTCAGACATGCAACAGATAACTTTCCACATTTGCAATCCATGTACTAGCTTTTTGACAACGTGAGCGTAAGAGCCCACGATTTGCTTCCTAAGAAGGAATTTGTGGCTGAAGACAGTGTGTCTCAAAATGGGAGCTCAGGCCTCATGGCCTGAGCATAGATGCAGACCAGTTACCTCACTGGAATCCAGAGAGTCCAGTCGAAAGAGGGGAACCCCCACACTCAGTTCCACAGCCGTCATACAAACCGGCTCCGCCTCTTCCTGCACCTACTGCAGCACGCTCTGGTTGCCCCCGCTCGCTCCTCCGTGTCACCGTCCTGTCCTCCTGTGGGGCACAGACAACCCTAACCAGAAGCGTTGTCCAAACAAACAAACCCGCTGGTCTTCTTCAAGCCCTCCACGAGGCTCCCAGCAGACATCAGTGGAAAACAGTACTCACGGATAAGGGCAGAGTTCCACCTCTGCCCGCTGTCAATCCAATGCGTCGTTTTCCACTGATTGTAGTCGTCATCCCCAGAGCCACCCGATCGATCCGGCTCCTCCATTGTGCCACACACCACACCCGGCCGTAATCGGCTCGCTTGGTTCCCCTCTCTCTTCATTCCCTTTTTCTTTTTAAATGTTCCACCAGCGTCTCTGACAGGTCCGATATGCGTGCTAATAGGCTACTTCCCGGCACGCCCTCACAGGTGTCCAGCATCAGTCTTTAATCCTTCGGAGTCCACAATGGATAAAAAAGAATATAACATGCAATAACAGAAAAATACACAACCATAAACTATTTACAAAGAAAGATGCACAACAATAAACTATTTACAAAAATCACACTTTACAAAATGAAAACAATTTCCACTGTGTGACATATGCAAACTGAGCTTTTGCTGAAGTTTGAGAGAAAGATTGAGGAGAATACTGCTACTATTAATGTGAACAAGGGAAACACTGAGGGGCTGTAGAAAAAAGTCAGTGAGCTCCAAGAGGAAAACAAACGGCTTAAAGAATCTGTGTCAGAACAAGCACGATACAAAAGGAGGTGGAATCTGAGGTTAAATGGCCTGGCTGAAAAAGATGGAGAAGATACTAGAGAGGTTGTTATCGGTATTTTGACACGAGTGGTGCCCATCTCAGAGGAGCAGCTTCGCGGGACGGTTGACACTGTTCATCGCTTGGGAAGGAAGAGTGACCCCGCCACTTCAAACAACACTCCGCGGTCAATAATCATCCAGTTCGTGGCAAGAACGGTTCGAGACGATGTTTGGAAGAGATCCAGGGATGCCAGGGTCTGTCAGGAGATGCGTATCCAGTTTAAAGACGATTTCTCCAAAGAAGACAGGNGAAGCTCGTAAAAAGCTGTGGCCGCTGGTTCGGGATGCCAGGCAGAGAGGGCAGAGAGCTTTCCTGAAGGAAGGATACGCTCTGATCAACAATCAGAGAGTCGACCCTTCATAAACACTGGCAGAGCTCTTCATTCTGAATGAGTATTGTTTTGTTTCACCTGATAAGTCTTAAAGGTAAAATGCACCTTTTTCTGATTGTAGTTTGGACAAGAATTCTCACTCGTGCACTTCTTATGATTTAGTGTTCTACCAAAAAATTCTTCAGGTATATTATCTTTTATTTCTTTAAATGCCAGGGGGCTAAAAAACAATGTGAAACGAAAAGCTGTTTTTCTTTTTTGTAAGGAGCAAAAAGCTAATTGTGTTTTCCTACAAGAAACCCATTCTGTTAAAGATGATGTGAATTTTTGGACGTTTTTTCATTATTGTCAGTAATGGAGTGTCACACTCAGCTGGTGTTATGATTCTGTTTAACAGATTTCCAGGTAAAGTTATTAGTCATGCTAGTGATACAAATGGGCATTGGCTGACCGTGATAACAGAAATTAATGAGGAAAATTTTATCTTAGTGTGTGTCTACAGTTACAATAAAAGAGGCAAAAATAAGAATTTGATATCTGATTCATGTAAGCGTATTACAGATAGTATGCATTCTTATTCAATGGATAAAATTATAGTTGGGGGTGATTTTAATTTGGTGCCCGATCTATGGTTAGACAGAAATTTACCTGGGGTCCAGTGTCATAAATATGATGACCTGATTATTTGATTGAAGAATAGTGCAATAATGCGCGGTGTCCCAATTCAGCAGCCACATCCTTCGATGGACCTGGCCTACCCGGTCGACATCGGCTGGGTCCTTCGAAGACCGGGTAGACCAGAAGTCAGCGGTTGTGAATTGGGACGGTCTAGCCTTCAGATTTACCTCGGTGTATGTCCTGTCGCCTAGCAACCGTAACAGTGCGCAACCAAAAAAAACATGGAGAGAAAAAAAGATTTAACAGTTTTTTTACTACTTTTCTTATTTTAGAAGAATTACATTGTCTCCGCCATTATGTTTTATATATTTTACTGAGAGATCATCATATCTGTCAGGATTCAGACTATTTCCCAATAGAGCAGTTTGGCAACAGACAGACTTGGAGACCAGACGTAACTGTAAGTGATCTTATTTACAGTGAAAAGGAAATGTACGAGTGTGAGCAGGAGCCAGGACCTGGAAAGCAGAGGACGTCGTGAGTGAGACAGTCTTTCAGGAAGTGAACAGTAAGTATGGCGCAGGTAATATTTCCAGTGAATGTTCTTACGGGAACTGTGAGATCCAGGACACGGAAGAGAGGATGAGGTGAGTATTCTCCAGTGGAGGTTTGGTGGTAGTTCCAGGGGGTTGCAGGTGAGCTCCGTAATTCCAGGTGGCAGCAGTTTCGTGGGCAGACAGGCACTGGTGAAACAGGTGAGTACTTAGCTTGACGGTGAGTTTCGGATGCAGACCAGACTGGTTCCAGAGTGGACAGGTAATCCTATGGCAGGTACAAAGTAAAAAACAAAAATGAAGGTCACAACAAGGATTTTCAAATAGCAAAGTTTACAAAGGCTCTGCACTTTACCACTTGGCAAACAATGCTCCAGCGCTGGTCTGGTTCCCACCACAGCCTTAAGTACACCTGATCTTCTGATGAGCCTGATCTGCTGCAGGTGTGGAAGGAGTGGCGACGAGACATCAATCACCTGCCCAAGATGGCCCACCAGGAAGTGCTCACACACACAAACCTCCAAATCACCACAATATCCAGGTAACTTAATTTTTTTTTTGTCTACAAAATTTCAAGGAAAAACTGTTAACTTAAGCTAGTTTCATGGATAATTTCAGTGACTAAAATACTACGCTATAATGCAAGGGTGTAACTTTGTGTTGAAAGTTGATGGGGACGGCTCATGGGGAAAGGAAGCTACTACACCTGCGACAGGATGCCTTTTTTTTTTGAAAAAATAAAGCCAAAAAAATGTAAATGGCATATATTAATTTAATGCTTACAGTTGAAAACATAGCTGTTACAATATTCACTAACACATTTTGTGCAGAAATATCACATAAATGTAAACTTAACAAGTTTCCCAAAAGAAGCGGATACAAGAGACAAATCTACTAAAACCAGTCCCTTCAGGATTTCGCAGGCATTTTTTGTGATTGTTGCGGCTAAAATGCCTGATTTCACAGGGCATTTTCCTAAAAGTTGCAATTTTTTTTTTACTAAAATCAATAAACAACCATAACTTTTAACATATAAACCAAAAATACTTCCTAGTTTTGTAAGATAATTACAAACAAACACTGACATTCTCAAAAGGTGCTTTATTTGAGAACTTTGATCGCTTCTAAACTGACATTCAGACCATTTCTGGATTGTCTCTGGTCTGCAGCTCTCCTCACATGTTTTGCAGACACAAAGTGTTTGTCGATGCGTTTATGTTCCATGATTACACTGCAGGACGTGCAAAACAGCTGCAGCTGGGGAGGAAACTGGTTTGCTGAAATCTTTGTGGGCAAATGTGAAGCATTAGCGCACATTTTGGCTTCGGTCGCTGCTCCTGCACGCTCCCGGCATTCTGATGTTAACAGGAAGTGACGTCACGTGTCTTCTTCGTGAGTTATTTGAGGTTATTTTGTATTCAACCATAAGTATTGGGTTAAAGTTGCGGTGTTTTGGACAAAGTTGCAAAAGGTTGCGATTTCACGGGGTTTGCTTGATTTTGCGTTAATAGTTGCGATCGCAACATAGCAAAATCCTGGAGGGTCTGTAAAACCAAAAACAATTAAAGCTTTCTACATCAGAAACTGAACAACAGGAAAACACAGATTCATAGATGCTAATGAACATTTCTGTATAGTGTGCAGGAAACACTTCACCCTCGGATATAGTGCAACTGTGATTTTGATTGTGATTAACAGCTTGACACACACAGTAAAATGTCTGAAATTATAGTGCACAATAACATGTTTTTGTTGGTGCAAGAGTTTTAAATCATGATGTTCACTGAGCCCATGAGAGCTGGATTCAATAAATGCCAAACTAATACATTTTACCATTTTATAAAATAGAATATAACACTGATCCTTAATTTGCATACATTTCCATGGCAAGTACCCCTGCCTTCCCTCTGAGATTTTGACATCAAAATTATAAACCTAAACTTTGAAAGAAGTCTCAGCACAGACTCATTTACAGGTGCCAAACACCTGCCTTCTTCTGTCACTCATTGACACAAACTGCTGACATATTTGATCAATGTCTACATTGTCTAGTTTTGTCTGGTGGACATGGCACACAGCTGCATTGTTAAGCCTTACTTGAGTCATTGTTGATCTAAGCCATGTCTTTAGCCTCCTGAGAGCACCAAAACTCCTCTCTGCTTCAGCTGAAGACATTGGGTTCACCAAAAGCAATCTGACAAGTGTTTCCACTTGATCAAACAACCCTCTGACTTCTGTTGTCATCTCTCTGAGTAATGTGACCACTTCATCACAGGACTTGCAAGCATACTTAGAATGAAACATGTTCAACTGAACCTTCAGACTGTGGCTACTTAATTCTGGATACTGGTCCACAGTTTCACCCACATCTCCAGAAAGTAAAATAGCCACAAGTTTCTCCAACACATTTAAATCAGCCTGAGTGAATATCTCCTGAAATTGCATATCAACAGTGTCAAGCATGTGATAGAACTCAGCTCTGTAGTGCTCCTCAGCTGTCTTGGGACAGTGTTGGCTTGCATCATCACTATAACGCTTTGGTGGTCTTCTTTGGTGAGGCATCTTGATTTCTTTTAAGCCAAGAGCATCTACCATTTGTGTAGCCTCATCAAAAATATCATGAAACTTCACACCACTTCTTTTTTCAGCAAGGCTGGATCTCACACACCCAATAGCTTCTCTCATCCCAGAAATAGTCTCAGTGTGTTTTTCAATTGACCTGTTAAGACATTCCATGTCGTCAACAACCAAAAGTGACAAACGAAGTCCCAGAACAGTGTTGCCTTTTTGAAAGGACCATTTGCCTTAACATTGCTTGATGCCATATGTTCCAAGCTTTCGAGGACAGATTCATATGGGCTTAGAACAGCAGTAATGGCTTTACCATGGACCGTCCACCGGGTAGGACATAGTGGTCTAAGAGAGATGCTTGAACCTTCTGCACTTGATGCAGTGGCAGCAAACAACAACTTAAATTTCCTTGACTGCTTGTTTAGAGTACGTAACTCATGAATGAACCCATTGCAAAGCATCTCGTACAACCGGACTGGCCTGGCAAGCAGCTTCAGTGTTGAGGTTGAGGCAGTGGGCTCCGCAGTGAACAAACAATGCCATTGGCTGCATTTTCTTTAGCTCTGCTTGTACTCCTGAATATTTTCCAGACATATTTGCAGCACCGTCATACGTCTGACCACGTAATGAAGATACAGGTATATTTAGTCATTGCAGTACATCAAGGGCTGCTTTTGCAATTTCTGCACCTGTGGTTCCGGGAACCTGATACAACCCGACAAAAACCTCCTGAGGTACTAAGTCATGATCTGCAAACCGAAGACAGATTGATTCTTGCTCTGTACCTAAAATGTCCTGTGTTCCATCAATGATGAGAGAATACTGCAAAACAGGTAAATATTGAATAGAAATTTCTCTCACAATGGTATTGCCCAGTAACTGCAATATCTCATTTTGCGCCTTTGGGGATGTGTAGTCATGATACTGTGAAAGCCAGCGAGTGAGACATGCATCACCCTTAGATTTAAATTTTAAAATTTGAATCAAGTTGCCATCTTTGGTATCATGTCCTGTTATTGCTAGTCCCTGCCTGGCTAAGTACATTACTAACCCCACTACATTTTGCAAGCAGTATTGTGCCTCTTCTTGCTGTTTTGCAACAGCACTGGACATCAGAGCATCAACTTCTTTCCCTTTTTGTGCATACACCATAACTTTGACTAAGCTCATGGTGCTTAAATCTTGTGGTAGCATTCTTCCAGTTTGTAAACCCCTTAATCAAAAATGCTGCATCTGCTTTTTTAAACAAAGTACTTTTTTGAATTGTGTATGTTTTAAAACAATAAAGCAAAGAATGCCCTTTACTTTATCATTGTAGTGAAGCCATGGATGGTGTTTATACCACCTGTCCTGAAAATGCAACATTCTATTTGAAAGTTTTTTAGTCCCATTGACTTTGTAATTTGGTTGATTTGGTTTCGTGAATGTATCAAAAAATCATATCTATCCTTTGCTTCAAGACTGCAGCCTCTCCCTTTCTCCTGGCTTTCATCCTCAGATTCTTCGATGTGCTCTACCGATGAATGAGTTTCCTTGAGAATATAGAATTCTAATTAATTTCCACTATCTTCTGACAAAATGCCAGCTGGTGTTAGTTTAATGTATTTCACATTTTTCTGCCTGTCTCATCTGTGAGCCTGACTTTGCATCTGTCCCTGAATTGGCTGGCATAAGCATTCCTGTGCCCTGTGAAAATATGCATGCCAAACAAGTCATGAAGCGTCTTAAATATTCACAATAATTAAAACACTGCACCGAGCACCACACATTACAAATCAAAGAAACAAAATAAATATGTTAATTTTGTAGAACATTTATTTATCCATGCAAACACTTATGGTCTATTTTAGGTCATTTTTTAAATTTACTTTACTTGTAAATGTGACCAGGACTGGGCCAAGATCTTATGGGG
>NC_051430.1:5920317-5923848 GCF_001649575.2 Kryptolebias marmoratus | reverse complement strand
TATTGCATTGACATAAAGACTTCGATGAAGGTGTTAAAGTAAAACATGTCCAGTTTAGATTTCATCTGAGCAATGAAAGACTCATCACGCCATACCTGCTCAACAGTTATTGTTGTAAGCGTGTCAGTGTCAAAGTCACACCATTCCAATCCAGTGATTGCCAGCTGACCCTGTACCTGCCAGAAGTATGTGTGTGAAGTCTCTCCTGGCTAAAATTGGGTCCTAATATTTCCACAAGTCTCTCTCACCTGTGAGTCTGAGTCCACAGCTGTCCCTGAATTGGTTGGCATGCTTGTGGCCTGCTGAATAACACATATACAACAATAGAACTTTAAAATGTTCTTTATCTCACACATCTCTTTGAGAATACTTTTGCAACACTGTTTGCATTTTTACCTGTAAACCCGTGGCATCTTCCTCTGAGGAGCCGATCTGCATTGTATTTGTTGCCTAGTAGTAAGAAAAAGAGCCTGCATTAAATGCTACTGTCATGTTTTCTTACTCATTTTAATTCGCCCAATAAACTTACACATTGCTGTTGTTTGGTACAAAAGCTCCGGATGTCAGGTAGCTTTTTTGGTGGCATTTTTTGCCAACCCTGAGTCCTTGAACTTTGTAAATTAGAGCAAAACACAACGTAGCTTTTAAAAAAGCTATCATTGTAGTGAAGTGAAGTGAAGTGAGATTTATTTATATAGCACTTTTTGGCAACAAGGTGATCCAAAGTGCTTTACAACAGCAACAACAACAGAATCAAACACAGCAGGTATATAATCAAACACTGAAGAAACACATCAATCATGTATAATCTAAATGAAATATAGGATAATCTAAATAAAATCACAAAACCAGACATATCTAAGCATGAGCTAAGACTGTCAGGATCGGGGAACACGAAAAAGAACCCTGAGCGCAGACTCATAATAAAGGAAAAAAAACTAATTTATTAAATAACAAAACAAAAAGCTGACGTGGCAGCAAACGAAAACAGAAACAAAAACCAAAGGTACGGTGGGGTAGGACATCAAAGAACCAAGGCACGGAGAACAACAACAACCAACAGACGACAAACAATGAACCAGCGGATAGTGAGAGAAGTGACCGGGTTTTTGAATACTGAGGGTAACGAGGTAAGTAGAAACAGGCGAGTGGGGATAATGACTGACAGGTGGAGATGGGCGTGGCAAGGAGGACAAAAGAGTGACGGAGCAGGAGTGAATACTGAGCAGGAACACAAACAGGAAAAAAACAAACTGAAAACAACAACAAGAATAAATAAAGAAAACAAAACAGAAAACACAAAAATCCAAATCCTCACAAAGACAGTCAAAATAGTAGCTAAAATAATCTAAATAAAATCATAATCAAATGTAGAAATGTTGATGTAAAAACATTAATCATGCATAATCTAAATGAAATATAAGATAATCTAAATAAAATCATGAATCTAAACATATCCAAACATGAGCTAAGACAGTCAAAATAGTAGCTAAAATAATCTAAATGAAATCAAAATAAAGTTAAAGCTGAACTAAACAACAATCAGGAGTCTAACAATATCTACAGTATGAGCTAAGATAAAGTAATCTTAACTAAATGTACAGGAAGGCTAAATAAGCTCAAACATGACAATGCTAAAACTAACGGTACAGAAGACTTTCTAATGCCCCTTTTACACGGGCTCTAAAAGTCCCGGTTCCAATTCAACAGCTGTCCTACTCCGCGCAACAATCGCAGCATCCAGAGTATTTCTTCCACTGCGCCTCTCTTCCTGAAGTCTCAGGAGAATCCCCATAAGTTTAAAAAACAGCAACAACACAGGGCCAACGTTGTCCATAGCGCTTTCGTAGTTTACACAACTTGCACCAAGTTTCGGTAGAATTACACAGAGGCCATTGTCTTTGATAATGATGGAATGTTTATCAGCCAGCCCAGAGCAGATCCACAGATGTCCTTAGGCAGGAGGGAGCAGAGCATCTTGTTTACATAATATCCGGGAAAAAATTGAAGATAGCTGACCGAGGTCAGTCTAGGGGAGCCAAATTCACAAACAGTAACTGTTTTGGTTCAGGCAGACTTGTTTTTGTCTGCCTTGAAAGTCTTGCTGATACTTCTCAATGATAAATCCAAACAGCTAAATTCCAGGACCATTCTGCCTGATTCGAGCAAGCAACTTCCTCAAGATGTAACCCATATTATGAGTTCCAGAACCGCAATTCAGTCTGCGGTCCTGTAAAAGGATTGCATCCAACTTGCGATTCAGCTCCCATAAAACCGTTAGCTACCGGTTAAATTTGGCGAACACCGCTGCGTTGTTCTCTCTCCTCCTGTCTATCACATCTCAAAGTGAATGATAAATCCAATCACGGTGGGAGTAGCAGTAGCGGGGGGTTTTGGAGGGAAGCGACACATGGTTTTTTATGAGGGGGGGGAGGGGGGTGATGAGGAGAAAGCGAGAGGCAGAAGATTCTTTTTTTTTCTGAGGAGCAGCAGAGTTATTGTTTTTTTTTTTTGTCGGGGTTCGTGGATGGTGGGCAGCGGGGAGATCTTTTGTCTTTTCTTTCTGAGGAGCGGCATGAATGGGGTTTCAATCAGATATATACAGAGCACAGAAAGTAAAAAACGTGTACGAAATATTGGTGGGGACTGTCCCCTTCAGGTCAAGGTTGGTGGGGACATGTCCACACCAGTCCTTCAGGAAGTTACGCCTATGTCATCACCCAAAGTTTTAGTTTAATTTTAATGGAGGCTAAGGTCAATTAGCTGTGGCAGCCATCTTGAATGGAGTTAGAGCCAAAAGGTAATCAGTTGTACCCATAGAAGCACAACTGATTAATTCATAATAATATTTTTCTGTTTGCACTATAGCAGCTTTTTATTAACAGTTAACAAAGCTAACGTTAGCATGTTAATCTCTCTCATGTTGCTAATCGTCTCTATCGTTTCTGTCGTTTCTATCATAATTGTATCAATGATTCATGTAAATATTTCATAACATAGGCTACGACGGATGTATTAGTGTTGTCACTTTGCATACATTCAGTCTATATAAGTGATAAATAATAAGAAAAAATAACTATTTTGCGAAGAACCTCCGTTTTGCGACATGACGCTGCTTTACGTGTGGGTTTGCGACATGCTTTACGGCAGCAGCTTTCTGTGCGGCGCCGTGTTTTCACCATAAGTGCTGAAAGATGGAGACNGCATGAAGTATCAAACCTGGGGTCGCAACAAGTAGAGACAGCTAGCAGGCAGCCCAAGAAGAAAGACTTACCAAAACCAGGGGGACGTCTGTGATTTGGTTCAACACGGATATATTCAACACGGATACATTTGGTTCACGGTCCGACACGGAGCAGAAAAAGGTAACATGCTAACTCTGCTAATGCTAATGCTAACTCTGCTAATGCTAATGCTAACTCTGCTAATGCTAATGCTAACTCTGCTATTAGACTGTTTTCTCATCTGACGCCAACACAACAAACCTCTTCTATCACTTAAAGAAGAACCACGAAAAAGAATATTTAACAA
>NC_051430.1:5908395-5918267 GCF_001649575.2 Kryptolebias marmoratus | reverse complement strand
AGCAGCAACTCGAGCACATTGCTGCCCCCTATATGTCAGGAGGACAAATAACACCTTTTCTGTTCAAATTGCCAACCCGCCACAGTGGCGTGTGTGTTGATCAAATTCACCCGCCACTTCAAATATTTACCCGCATTTGGCCGGTGGCGGGTGCTAATTTCCACCGCTGCTGGGAACCACTTGTAGCATCTGTGTAAAACACCAAAGCTGTTCAGCATACCAGAAACTTAACATTTGGGACAGACTGATTTCTTCTGCTACTCACCTCATCAAAGGCAAAGCGAAGGAGGCAGAGACGGGCGGAGCTGAGCGAGTAGAGCGCTGCGTGACACGTTCAGGGACACTTGGAAATTCCAGTTCTTCATCACACTACTTAATTAGGTGTGCAAAAAATAGCAAACGTGTGTTTGCGTGCACGTATATGCTTAAGAGTGTAGGGAGAGTCTCCATGTCAGTGTGTGCTAATAATGGCAACGCTTCTTGCCGCTCCTTTTATTTTTGCTTCTGTGGCATCCCACCGCTGCTTCATCCAACCTCTCCTCTAGAGCTAACGTCCTGTTGGAGAGATGGGCGTCATTCATATCTACCAGTAGTTTTCTGTTTAAATGTACCATAATACATTTAAACAGAAAACTACAGGCACAAAATACATGCATATTATATTAGTAATTAGATCCCAGTACTAATATAATATGCATGTATTTGTTGCTAATAATTATAATGTAAATTTGGTTTAATTATTTGCTTCAGATCTGAAACCGGCAATATCTGATGTGGTAGGTTTATCTCTTTTTTAAAAAAATGTCAGAATAAACCGATTCCTCTCCCAAGGTCTACGACCTGTCATAAAGCCATCATAACCCAAACACAACGCAGAAAGTAACGGGCGAGTAAACGGCTGTGCGCGAGACCGGCTTGAGACCGTTCTAAAGTTCCAACGGATATCCTGGCATTCAGCGGCTGGACACTAAGTAGCAAGGTAGGGAAAATATTTCTTTATGTTCAGAACTTGCACAAGTTTAAAGCTTTGAATTAATTTATTTGTTTATTGTACATTATCGAATTAACAGGCAGTAGTACCTGTTTATTTATTGTTTTTATTTTTTAGTTTTTTTAAATTTTGTTGTTAAAATTCGGGGTAACCGCTCGGCCGTTGGAGGCTTGACCGTTGTTAAAAGCCTGGTTAAAAAGTTGTAAACGTTTGCCTTGATATTTAAAATATTTTGTATGTTTTTTCATTATTTTTAAATATATCCAAAACGAGGTAAATTCAATCCGTTTGTAACATTTTAATTTATAAATTTATGTGAGAGTCAAACTGGGTCCTCCTGCAACTTCCTCAGTCTGACAGCTTATTTATAAGAAACATCCAAATCTGGTACAGAATATCAGCCCACCTCACTTTTAAGGCTGTGTTTGTCCAATTGGTTATTTTTTAATGGCAAATAGGTGAACATTAAATGCTATTCTGTATTTTAATAAAAAAATACTAGTGTATTGCTGCTTGCTGTGCTTTAATTTGTACATCAATGTCAAAAACATAATCATAACTCTGTTTAAAAAGTTTTGAGTTTTACATTCTCTTAATGTAATGGCTAACATTTGTTTTCTATCTTAGCTTGTATCATCTCTGATCTGTTCAGCTGAGGTTTTTAAATCCTAGTTTAGTTTATGTTAGCTTATTATCAGTTTATTATATCTTAGTTTGTTTTTCTCAGTTTATCTTTTGTATGACTTGTTTCAGATACGTCTAGTTTAGTTTTTGATATCCTATTTTCCTAGCTGTTTATTTTACTTTTGCTATTATTGAGTGTGATGACTTTATATTTTGTGTTTCCATGTTGTAAAGCACTTTGAACTGCCTTGTTGTTGAAAAGTGTAATAAAAAAAGCCTTTTGTGACAGCATTTTAGACAAAGATTGTATTTTTTGAGAAGTGATCACGTTATAGCCACTTCAGTTAAACAGGTAGAGAGGTCTGACTGTGGATCAGTTTGAGTCAGATAATTCAATGTAGAAATTTTGAATGCAGAAATATAATAGCCTGTGATATATTGTGATTCAAGCAGTCCTCTGCAATATTGATATTGCACTCACTGTTATTGCAACAATACATTTTTGATGTATTGTGCAGACCTAACACAGTGTACTTACACAATACACACTTTAATCTGAAGTTTTGGACAGCGTAATTTTGCTGGTGATGTCTGTGAAAATGTAATGATTATGTATCTTTATCATGCCGACATAAAATGTATTTGGACCTCAGCTTATTGGTAAGAAACCGACCACAATCTGATGCAGAACCTCACCAACCTCACTTTTTCTTTCATTGCCAAATAAGTGAAAATTAAATGGTGTTCTGTATTTTAACAAGTTTCCAGGGTGCTATTCAGTAGCTAAAGAATAAAAGTTTAAATTTTTAACAGCACTACAAAATGGCTGACTCTGTATAAAGGTCACTATGTATTGAATGAGAGGACAATCTGAACACAGTCCAGTTTTCCTACTAAATTTATCACCAACTTCGTAGTAAGCACGATTCCTCATTGTTAGGTTGTTTGAACTGGATCTCTTAAAAAAAAAACGTGGTCAAGTTGAACAAAAGGTTACTAAAATGGCAGGTGGTTTCAAACACACTTTCAGTGACAACAGAAGTTCTTGGGGTCACAGAGGGGCCAGCTGCAGACACACTGGAGCTCCTGGTTCTGGACCAGGAGCCGGTGCTGGTTGAACAACAAGTGTGGGAACCTTTAGAAGAACTGTTGAAAAAAGACAAACTGTTTGTGTCTGTGGAAAAGTAAAAACAATCCAAGCAGTAGAATCTCAAACAGAAGAATAATGTTTTTTATTATAGAATATCAAATATGCGTGTAAATAGTTTATATAGTTCTTATGAAATCTGTTTTATTTATCGAAATATGATTAGATTTTAGTATTCTCTTGGGGGGTGGGTTTCAATGTATTTATAATGTTCTCTTGGGGAGAGGAGAGGTTTCATTGTGTTGATTGTTGGTGTTGTTGTTATGAAATATTGACTGTATGAATTAATTTGTTGTTTGAATCACAATTTTTATTATAATAATAATAATTATTATTATTATTAAATCATCAAATCATTTAGTCCTAAATCCTGTTGCATTCTTAAAACACAAAACAAAGTTTGGGACACTTTATAGCCAACTCTGTTAAATAGAAGGAAGATCAGTTTGAGTCAAACAGTTTAATGTCAGATCACTAATGTACAATAACTGCTTCTATTAACCAGTGCAGGAAACCAGCCCAGCATCCACAAACACACTGCTGATGTCGTGTGTTTGTGGAGAAAAGGGAGGACAAAGGTGTCGAAGGACAGGTAGTTGAAGTGGCTGTAGCAGCATGGGACTCATATTCTGCTCTGCTAATGTTGATTTTAACCTGCCAATTCTAATTCTGCTAGATTCGGCCATTTTGTACTCCTTAAAGTTTCCTTCAGCTTTGTAGACATATGGAGCTGAAATGTGGTGTGGCAGTAGCTGAGACGGAGCCCTATCGCATACTGATTGCTAAATAAAAAAGTCAAGATGGCCGCCAAAGCAAACAGGATCAGAGCTCAGACCAAAACTTCTGCGTGCTCTAACTTGGCAGCCATGTAATGTCGGAAGGTCAAACATCACAGCTGGACTTCCCATGGGTCAGGGATCAATGCTAAGGATTTCAAGGTCAAAGGTCAAGGTGACAGGAGCCAGTGTGCTGTAACTCTGCACCCATGTATTGTAGCAGGGTCAAACTTCATGGCTGGACTGTGAACACATGCATTTCTTTTACACATTTAAACCAAATCAGTGCATGGTTCCTGTTTGTGTAATAATACAGTACTGTTGGCAGGGTGGTCTAAGCAACAACATGTCTTCACTTGAAGATGCAGACACAAGTACTGCTGAGCTCACTAAAGGAACTTATTTAAAGTTAAAGTTTCTTGAACAAAACCTAAAACATAAGAACAAACCTTAAATTAAATCATCTGAACAATTTATGAAAACATAGAGAAAATTCAATTTCAAGAAATTCAAACAAAGCAAAACAGAAACTACAAATAGCAGAACAATCCTTAAAACACCTGAACAAGCCTTAAAAACAGCAAAACAATCCTGAATAACAGCAGAACAACCCTAAAAAATAGCTGAAAGAACCTTGAAAACATCCCAAAAAGCAGAACAAAACCTAAAAACAGCAAAACACATAAAACTTGAGAAAAAAAACAACCTCTTAAAACAGCAGAACAAACCATTAAAACAGCAGAAAAAACATTAAAACAACTTTAAAAACCTTGACATATCTGAACAAAGCCTATGTGTTGAACACAAGCTGAAAATACACACACAGAAACCCACACAGGACTGTGTGATGTCACACCTGAATATTCTGAGTTCTGTCACCACGGCAACGCAGCACGAGACGAGAGTGACATCAAAAGTTTAACTTTTTTAAACAGTGATATTAATAAAACTATACAAGATATCCAAAAGCTGAATCATACAGTAAGAGTTGAATGTCTTATGTTTTCTTCAAACCTTGAATGGCGTTTCTAGGTGGAAGTTTGCTGAAGTAGCGAGCTTTCAAACAGCAGGAAGATCTGACAGTTGGAAACGGAATTTCAATGTATTTCAATGAGAAAAAAAATTGCTGAAAAACCTTAATATTTTAAAAACCTTAAAAGATATCAATACCAAAAGTCATAGCACCCATCTCCTGGATGAGCTGAACAATTTGAGACCTGACTGGCTAAAACTGCATAAAAATTGCGGGATGAGTTAGATGCCGAAAAACGTACAGATAGTTAAGTAATAAAAAAGTAACAATAAGAAAGAGAAAGAGGAAAACGGCATTCACACAATTATTGTCAATTACTAGTTTTTGTGACAACTTTATTTTAGAAATTTAAAACAAAAACAACTTTTTTCAAGAACAAAAAATATACAACCAATTCATTTATTTGGAGCAAATGGCTAAAAACCTTTATTGTACAACAAAACTGAATGTGGTTTCATATCCCTGGTTCCATTTTTAAACAGCTGGGAGGAATTTAATTCTTTGCAAAGTGTGACTTTGAAGTGGCTAAGATTCCAGTTAAACTATCACACTTCCACAAAGTTCTTCATTTCTGGAAAATGATATTTCAACATTCCTACAGTTCCTACAGTTGGTAGGAAGTCAATATTCAGTAAAAAATTGGTAGAAAAAAGGCATTATTTTTGTAAAGGATCTTTTAGATTGTAATAAAGATCTTCTAAATTTCTCATCCTTTTTTGGAAAAAATAACATTAGATGTTGTTATAAAGATTTTATGGTGGTATGCAGAGCAATCCCCTTAGCATTGATTCAGTTAATCAAAAATATCATTATATATTCAAAGGTGACAGTTCTGATGCCCACATTAAAATTGAATGACTGTAACTTAGTTACTTCACGTGCAATAATAAGATTATCAATGAATATATGCGACAAAAGATTTACTATGATTATAACAAAGATTTCTGCAAGACCTCCAAAAATGAATCATAAAACCAAAGTTTCTGCTCATTCTAAATTTGTCAAATGGCCTATATGCCCTCCCAAAGTGAAGGAAAATCATTTTAAAATAATAAATAAGATATACCCTGTAGCCATGTTTCTTGAAAGAAGGTTCAAATTTGATGTTGATTTGTGTGCCTTTTGTAAATCAGAAGAGGAATCCCTGGAACATTTGATTTTTTTTCATGTCAATACTCACAAAGTTTTTGGACAGACATCAGAAACTGGATCAATCTGAAACTGAACATTCCTTCTTTTGATGTTGATGCCATTTTATTTGATGTGGAGAACATAAGCTCTGCTTTGTCTGATGCCATAAATGTAATTGTACTTATAGCAAAGTACCACATTCATTGCAGTAAGTGGAGGGATGAACAAATTGAAGCCATACTATTCTTCACTAAGTAGATTTAAAAAAATGGAAAACTGCTAAAATCATCTCACAAAAAATCTCTTTAAATCTATTGTTTTAAGTTTCTCATATAGCCTTGCTCCTTGTGCAATTTTTTTATTTTTTTGTAAACCCCCTATGTAGTCAAATGTTGTAGTGGCACCCTTCAAGAGAGTTTGTACTGTATCTTGTTACATTGTTCTGTGTTCTGTTGTTAATTTTTTTAAAAAGTGGTCGGCTGCAGTTTGTTGTTTTTGTGCATGCGCAAATCAGCAGTACGTGAGTAAATCCCACCCCACCCGCATGGCGCACGCTGCTGTGTCGTTTAGATTTACGTTTGTTTTATTGAATGTTAAAGAAATAACAAAAATAACAACAACATACTCACACCAACAAGTCAATAAACAAACCATGTAAAAAAAACCCACATCTTCTAATATTAACAACTTTCAATCTGGTAACAAGATTCAAACAATATTAAAACAAAGAAATCTTAAATTAAACTAGAAAGTTCCTGGAGAAACTTTGACGGGGACTGCCATTTTGTGCATTTAAACTGAATCAAGATGGCTCCAAGGGCTGATCAGTTGTAGACAGGCATCTTAAAGGGCTGATCTTGGACACATGACGAGTCCAGCTGTGAAGTTTGACCTTGCTGCTCTATACAGTTTCACAGCTAGTGCGCACAGGCTTTATTGACCTTGAACTCCTTAGAATGGCTCCCTGACCCATGAGGGTTCTAGCTGTGATGTTTGTTCTTCCTGCTGTATACTGTAGCCAAGTTAGACCACACACAAGTTTTGCTCTAAAATTTTTACCCCGCTAGCTTTGTCGGCCATCTTGATATTTTAACTTTGCACTCAGTATGCAATAGGCCTCTGTCTCAGCTACTGCCTTGCTAAATTTCAGCTCCATATGTCGAAAAATGACTGAGTTAAAGCTGAAAGAAGGTTTGATGATTACAAAATGGCCGACATTGGCAGTTGTAGACAGGCATCTTAAAGGGCTGAGTCTTGACACATGAAGGTTCTAGCTGAGAAGTTTGACCTTTCTACGTTACACAGTGTCCGAGTTAGAACACGCACAAGTTTAGCTTTCAATTTTTTACCCGCTAGCTTTGGCGGCCATCTTGATATTTTTGTTTAGCATTTAGTTTGGGATGGGGCTCTGTGTCAGCTACTGCTGCACTAAAATTCAGCTCAAAATGTCTAAAAATGACTGAGTTAAAGCTTAAAGAAATTTAACAGTCAGTGAACATAAATCAACTGAAAGAAGTGGCAGCCATTTTGTTTCTGTAACCTCTGCTTTATTAACAGAGGGTTTGTCTGCCTACTCTGCCCGGTAACAGCTTCAGCCAATCAGAAGACAGCTGTTTTTGTCAGTTGGTGCTTTAACTGTCAGTTCATGTCTCACAGAAATGACAAAGTCTGAGGAGTACACGCCGAACAAACAGTCGCTGTGCCAAAACTAAAAGGCAGATTGAAAAAAGTCTTGGACTGTGAGTGAAAGGACAGATTGGTTCTCATTAATGTAAAATTTCACATTTCTACAATGCTTTATGTCCGAGACATGACGAGTTAAAAACATTCCTCACAAGACATTTACATAAACGATTTAAGACAACAAATCAATGAAGAAAAATCATCGCACTCGGCCTTCTGGGGCCATTTGACGGAAAACTATAATGCCTGCAGCAAAAGTAGACACATTGACTGAAAGAAGAGAAAAAGGCCTCTGTTTTGATANTCACTCTTCTGTCTGTGTGAAGTGCTTTGAAGCAGTGTCATTCATGAAGCAATTGTGTCAGAGTGGTTCAGTGTTTCAAAATGCTTCAGTTTCACCATCACTACTGAGGAGAGGTGGTGGCTGACAGGACTGGAGCTGATGAAGGGATTGAAAACAAGTGACTAATTATATACTGGGAATCAGGGCCAAAGCCAGATTTTAAAAAATACTGAGGTCAACCACTCATTATCCCCCTGCACATCAGTTACAATGAAGACCAAAACTGAATTAAAATAGAAGCATTTATTTAAAACAAGTGACTTAAATGTGTATATGACATGTATTTGTGTGTGTTTGTAAATGCATGGGGATCAGCCTCATCTGAAGCTACAGAGGACTCAGGGCACAACCATGATGACTCACTGAAATGACATGAATTAGTTTATATGAATGTTGATTCAAAACAAAACTGAAAAATCCTCCATAAACTCATAGTTACTCCTCCTTTCCTGCAGAAATAAAAACTGCAACTATATATTTAGTTGAAAATTTTTTTTTATGTAAGAGCTGCTTCTTTTAAATTGACTCAATTTAAAATTTATTTGACTTTTATTGTGTGTTTCTTGATGTTTTCAATGAATTTGTTTTTGTAGATTCACCAATTTTTTTTTTTTTTTTAAATACGAGTCACACATCTGTTGGGCTGAAAAATCACCTGTGAGTTTTGTTATTTAAGTCATTTCTGACAAGGCAGGACTTGACAGGATTCAGACTCGCAACACAAAAATTAAGTTTTAAGGATTTTATTATGGACAGACTAGGAGCAGGACCAGAGGCTTTGAACAGCGCACTCATGTGACCGTCATGGATCGGGACCAGAACTGGTAAGTCCTCCTTAGCTTGGTGGCTAGGTGCAGACAGGCTTGTCTGAAAGGGGCTGAGGCGAGAGGGATAGTCCCGGTCCAAGCAGAAGGTCGTTACCGGTGGGTCAGAGATCAGAAGCCAAATCCAAATGGGGAGAATCCAAAAGGCGAGGTCCAGATTAGCGAAGCAAGGTCGGCAACCAGAGATCAGAGTCCAAAGCAGTATCAAAAAAGGGGCAGGCGAGAGACGTGGGCCGTGGAACAGGCAAGGACATGGAAGGAATGCTGGACATCTACAGGCTGTGAGGCTTTCAATAATCTGGTGGTGAGTGTCTGGGAACTGTGAGTATATATGCAGTCACGAACAGGTGAAGCAGATGAGACTAATGGCGTAGGCATGGAAACAGAGGCGTGTCTTGAGACTGGGAGTGGGAAGTTATGTGGCTGTGGCATGACTAGAGACAAGAGGCGTGGCAGGAACAGATGGAGCTGTGACAATTTCTAAGGAATTGTGATCATGTGTAAAACCAACTGCGTTATAAATGATGACCACATTAAAAAGTAAACACCAGTAAATAATAAAAACTGTCACAAGATCCTACACCTTTTAGACCAACCTCAAAGCTCCCTTTATGTCCAAGATCCTGGAGAAGGTTGTCTATTACCAGCTGATCTCACATCTAAATAAACACAACCTTCTTGAGGTTTCAGTCTGGCTTTACAGTTGCCTTCCACGTTTAGGCCGATGACACCCGAATCTATATGTAGCTAAAACAGGATAATCTGACTCTGTGAACCAAATACTGGACTGCATTGGAGAAATCAAGACGTGGATGTCAGTGAACTTTTTACACCTCAATATTTGAAAGACTGAGGTTGTGTTGTTTGGGCCCAGTTCCTGCTGGTCCCGAAGTCAAAGAGGAGGTTAAGAGATGACAGAGTGTTTTCAGCCGCTGCCCTCAAACTGTGGAACGATCTGCCTTTACAGATCAGACTGGCCAACTCACTTCCTGTTTTTAAATCATCTTTTAAAACACATATTTTCTCTTTGGCTTTTAACTCAGTTTGGGACATTGGGGTTTATTTAATTTTTATTGTTTTATGGTTTTGAATGTTTTATTGCTTTGATTGTGTTTTATTTGATTTTATAGTTTTTATTCTTGCTTTGGAGTTTGTCGAGGTCAGAAAAACTCACAGAAACCCGGAAAACCTGCTAGACCTCCTCACTCGAGATCGAAAAGATGCATGGAGTCAGAGAGTCAAAAACAGCCAAAGAGTCTGCATTAAAGCTTGAACAGAGTTTATTTACTTTCAGCGCTGAAAGGAGACGCCTTGCCAGAA
>NC_051430.1:5891456-5908295 GCF_001649575.2 Kryptolebias marmoratus | reverse complement strand
TCCTTGGTTGATCCATAGTTTTCGATGACAAGCCAAAAACCAACGCAAAGCAAACAACACAAACTATCTCCATCCAACAAAACCCACAAACGTGTCGATACATTTTCTGTTTATAAATACAATTTGGCGCATTCACAACCAAACGACACAGGAACTGTATTGGTCACGTGGTTTTTATTAAAGAGATATGCGCACCGACACGGGGCTTCGCCTTGTTTTCCTCGGCACATGCGCCGAGGTTTCAGTGTCGTCAGACCCATCACTAGGGATGAGGCTAGTTGGATATATCTGTTTATCATGAACCTTATGTGTATTCACGCTGTGTTTTGAGGCTGACTATGATTTCAGTCAGTTATATTCTGCTGTGTGGCCAGTTTGTGCTGCTGCTGACAGTCATACTGCTACAATGCTTGGAGGGAATCCACTCCCAAAACTCGTCGACAACCAATCTTAGCGCTGCTACTGTTTCTCCTGGTCAGGGAGCTACCACCCTCCCGTTCAGCGAGCAGCCCAAGTATGAGGCGGATAATTCCACCGAGGTGTTTGAGTATAAACCCCCGTCACCAGTCGTCCTCTGCAGCTACCTGTAAGTAAAGCGCGATCTGTCTTCTCATCGTTAGCAAGTTAGCGTTAGCTCATGCTAACTACGTGCTACACTGACCGGAACTCTGACAAATGAAGGTAGCTTACCTTTTACCAACACCTAGAATCAGCGCTTATAAACCCCAAAATACATTTTTTATTGAAACTTTTTAAAGAGCTAAGTTTGGTTTGGGTAGTGTTATGAATTCAACAGGAAGTAAATATACAGAAAGTGGGAAGTTAGCAAAGATTTCAGGAGAACTGCGTGTCAAAACAGCTGGTTTTATGTATTTATTTTTACATAGTCTCAAGATTATGTATCGGAGTTAAAACTTAAAAGGTACAGCATTTTAAAATGCAACCTATGGTGTGATGAACTTCCTTTAATTTGTACTAAAACTTTGTGAGAACCTGTGACCTAAACCATAAAATTCATCTGCAGTTCTTTAGTCATTAACATGAAACTCTCAGCAAGGGTTTAATGATTGGGATAAAAAATGATCAGTTCATTTTTTAAAATTAAATATTATCAAAACTATCCAGCTGTAAGATGAAGTCACTTCAGAAAATGATCATTTTATACCTTTTGAGAGGCACCTTTCACATGAACACCACACTTTGGTTGAGCCAGAAAAGCACGCGCTGACATGTATCTTAATTAGTTTGTTTGGTTCATACAGACGTAAAAACATAAACTAACAGTTTATTGGGTTGTTTTAAAATCATTTTCACCATCAGGACAATCAAGTAACCTTTTGTTGGACAAAAAGTTTAAAAATCAGCTATCCCACAAACCATTAGTAAAAAATTAGATGACAAATAAAGTTATGCGTATTTTTCCTATACATCACCAATGCAAAGTCTCAAAATTCTAACATAGTAGCCAATAAAATGTGTTTTTGAAGCGATGACCTTTTTTATGTTGCAAACCCAAGATGGCAGCTGTGCAACTGAAACAATCTTGTCTTCTTTTTTAATTCAATCTGTGTGGAAGACCTGAGGAGTTCATCTTCTGTCAGGAGCCTGTGGATCATGCTGGGAACTACAGCGCCTTTCAGGAGCTGGGCTACGGCTGTGTCAGCGTGAGTACTTTAACTTCATCCTAAATGTTGACTGGTTTAAAAAGACAATTCATGGTTCTGTTGTTCTCTAGTGGGGCGGCCAGACGCAGAAGGAGGTGAACCACACCCAGGTTATCTGCACTGCGCTCGATGATATAGAATGTGCTGGGCCCAGAGAGTTTCCCCGAGAAAATGTACCCTGCATCAAGTAAGAGACACCACATACCTGGTAGTACAGATAGGACTGTGTGACACACAGAGTGGATGAATGTGCTGTTATCACACCGACCACATCAACATAAAGTACACATGTTCAGTCACAGGGAAAATAAAGTCACCTTTTTCAGGTCTACGGTTTTACATATCTGGATAAAATAACATAATAAAACTGATCCGGTCTTTCCCAGGTTCTTAAATCATTTAAATCTAACCTCAGGTGAACAAAAACACACAACAGATTCCGTTATGTCATTTTTTTAATAAACAAAAACAAGGCCAACATGTTACCACTGTGTTAAAAAAACTGCATCAAGATGTGAGTATGCAGCCATCAAACTTCAATAAAAGTGGGTAACTGTGTCATGTTCTCCTATTGTTAATCTACTTTTAACTACCCTGATTTATTTGTTATCAGTGCCTTCTTTCAGAACTTGAATTTTCCTTTGGGAATTGATAAAGTATTTCTGATTCTTATTCTGATTTCTAATGCCAACTTTCTAGTATTATGAAATGATAAAGAAAGAAAGATGATCACTGACACTTGTTTTTCTTAGATTAAGTGGACGGCAATAAAAGATGGAATCACTCAAATTTGAGAAAAATATTATGTTGCAGCTCTAAAACAAACACCTGCATCAGATCAAATCTGGTTGACGTTCTCACACCTCAACACAGATTGGCCTGAATCATGGCTCCAACACCAGAGATGTCTGTTGGAACGAAGGATGGTTGTTCCCAGTCAGCTGGGTCTAACATCTGGACCATGTGCAAACCAAATGAGAAGGTTTAAAAGGGAAGCATGCTGGTTAACCAAGAAAGACATCAAAGTGTCATCAAAGTAGAAAACCTAAATATAAATGTCTTGACAACAGAAAATGAACAACAAAATAAATGAGAAACAAGTGGTAGAAAACTGGAGTCAAAGTCTGTGACCGAACTGTAAGATGTCAAAAGAAATGGGATTTAGATACAGAAAAGCCAAATGAAAGCCATCATTGACACCCAAACAGAAAAGAACAAGGAGACAGTGAGCTGAAGGAAATCAGTCATGGACTGTGGGTGACTGGATGGGAAAATGTGACAATCTGCTGGCTTCCTTAGTTAACGTTTACTAACTGGCATTTTATAATGTATGTAAATGTTTTTGTACAGTGCTCTGAGACGATTGGCTACGAGACTCCAACCTGCAAAGCTGATCTGACAAGAGCAGTAAGAGGCAGTTAAAGGCAGACTGATGGAGAGGATTGTTTGTCCTTAAAGAGTTCAAGCTTGTAAAAGCCAGAGATGATACAGCAAACTTGATTCCATCACTTAAATCCATATTTTTTGTCCTCTATTTAATCTAGAAAAAGCAACTGCAACTGACTACAACAATTATCTTTCTTTCTTAATACCAGAAGGTTGGAATTTAAAAAAATATAGCTTTGTGGCATGGCTGTGATTAATATTAGGTTTTTTAAATAAAAAATTAAATCCATCCATCATTTTTGCCAGGGGTTGTATGCTTAAAAACAAAAAACAGCTTTTTTCTTACCAAGAAGCTCTGGAACTGTCTGAGAAGCCCTGAAGAGTACACTGCAGTGAGAAACGCTGCACACTTTGTAATTTAACTATTCAGGTAAAAACAACTATTACTTTTTTATGTACTACTTTATTCATTTATGTTATTAGTCAAATGTTAAATTTATTGATTGTTAATAAAAGCGCAACAACCCCCTCCCTTCATGGTCAGAAAATTCAGGGATTAGTGGAAACGCTGCTGTGTTGCAGCTTCGTTTCCTGACCTCTGCAGACTTGGACCAATAAGAAATGCAGAGAATCGCATAAAAAAACATTTCAACATACCTGAACATTCTACATTTGTTGGTTCTTTGTGTTTTGACTCCATAGTCTTTTTATTAGTGGCGGCTGTGGATCAGTGGTTACAGCAGTCATCCTCCAATGAGAGAGTTGAAGGTTCAACACAGAACTCCTCATTGCGTCCGATGTGCCCCATCAGTGTATGAAGGGAGTTTAAGCACTGATTGGACTCTATAGAATGATTTATTCAGGTTAGCTTTGTAGACATTCAGTGCTGTATGAATGTGTGGATGGCTAAATGAGGGCAGATTGTGTTGTAAAGTGGCCTGGTTAGCTAGAAAGATGCTATATAAGAACAGTCCATTTACCGTTTTTATTTGTTCATTAAATGTTGATTTTTGGACTGTTTTGTGTTGGGCTGCACAGCTCAGCGATGTAAGTCTGTCTGACAGTTGTTTACAATACAACATGCATTATGGCTGCAACAAATAACTATTTTGGTAGTTGACTAATTGGTCAATTTTTTTCTGATTAGTTGAATAGTCTGATTTTTTTTCAGTCCATCTCAGATCCCTGTAGGTGCACTTGTTCTGGTCTACCATCATTGTTTCCCCTAATGTCTTTGCATTAACATAGAACATTCAACAGCAAATTAAAAGAACCTATAAAACATATTCATTTGAAACTAATCAAATGTTGTCATTTAACTTATTAACCAATGCAAACTAAAATGCAAGTAGTCTTTGGAGTCTTACTACTCCCACCAACACGTCACTTCTGCAAACATAACTGAAAAGATCTTTCACAGTCGGCACTGAGACCATATTTAGACTGTCATAAACATCAATATATTATAAAATGTAAAAACCAAACAAACAACATGACACACTGACCTTGTCAGTTTCAGCGCAGGAACGGCCAACATTTGCAGCTCGATGGTGTGACGATCTGTGCCTTAGAATGGGAGGTGTCTGAGACACGTTTAATGTTTACTGCCCTGTGTACGCCCTGCTGAGTTACACTCCACACCTTCCACAATGCCGGCTCTATTCATCAAAGTTTTTACTTTTGTGGACTGTGGCCCACTAGATTATGAACGGACAGAAGCAGGTTAGCTAATCTTTGCAGCCATTTTGTATAACTGTTTGTTTTGTTGTTGTTGGTTTTTGTTTTTTAATCAACCTACTGGGGAGTGTCAACCTGTCCAGAATAAAAAAACAACAGCAAATAATTCTGGTGGCTGGTCCAACTCATTGCTGTGGAGAATGGACCTGCTGACTTGGTTCACCCCCTGCAGGCCTGTTCTTTGAATCTGTGATGCACTGATGAACTCACACTACGATTTCTGGAACCTGTAAACACTTGAAGGATCCCAGAGTGGGCACTGACTACCATGTCATCTGTGTCAGCTGTATGGTTGTGTCCCAGCTGCTCAGTGTCTCACCTGTATGCAGACTCGTCACCATCTCAGATGAGGCTGTGTCATGTGGAAACTTTAGGGCTTGAACAGATAGATCTCCTGAGGTGCGGTTGTTATTACGACAGAGGAAGAGCACACATCTCTTCTTCCTCAACAACGACTGCACCTCAGGAGGTGTTGAGACAGAAAACAGGAACAGAGTTACTGTCTATAAAAACTGGCAGTATGTTTGAGTTTGGGATTTTTTCTTTCTTTTTTTAATGGAGGTGTTTTAATTCCAATCTAGGTTGACTACATTAATGGAGAACATTTAAAAGTTTAATACAATATGGTGGTTTTATTATTAAACAGAAAATGACAATGAGTTGCACCAGACTTGAAGTTCAGGTTTTGTCTCATCTGACCACAGTATCTTTTCCTCATGTTTGACGAGTCTCCAACTGGCCATTTGGGAAATTCAAAACAATCCAGTTTTTTTTTTTTTTTGTCCCTTAATCAGTCACTCTTCCATGAATTCTAGTGGTCCTGTGGACAGATCCTCCATCTCAGCTCCATCAGGTTATATTTGACCTCCTGGATGTTTCTCCTTACCCACTCTGAGTTTTGGTGGACGACCCTCTCTTGGTGGGTTTGCTGTGGTGGCCTCATCTTTCCATTTCCTAATAATGGATTTAATGGAGCTCTGTGGAATGTTCCGGGTCCTGGGTTATTTTTATAAGCCAACCCTGATCTGAACTTCTCCACACCCTCCTGTCTCTGCCTTGTGTGGAGAGATCCTTGGTCTTCATGCTGTCTCTTGCTTTGTGGTTGCTGGTACTGCTTAGAAGTGTTGGACTGGTGTTAATTCTGGGGCCTGTCAGAACAGGTGAGATCATATGACACTTAAATAGCCCATTATTCACTAAGGCTGTAAGTTTGAAATCAGTTCTGCTCAAGATCAAGTTTTTTTTCCTCTTTTGCTCTAAGTTTGGAGATATTTTGTAGGGAAAATAACAAATTCCCTGGAGATCAGTCTGGTGTCATGTCTTCAGATGGTCATTACAGAATGTCTTTAGTTCAGCATAGAAATGCATTGATTTTTGTGACTAATATCAATTTCTGATTTTTGTACAGCTCTGACCTGCCAATAACGATTATTCAGATTTCTCAGAGAACTATAATTAACAGAATCAAAAATATACATCCATTCATTTTCTTTGCTGACTTTGTCATTCAGGACTGCTGGTATCTGTCTCCAGTGGACATTGGGTAAGAGGCGGGGGACACTCTGGACAGGTTGACAGTCCATCACAGGGCCACACAGAGACAAACAAGACAGACAACCATTCATGCTTTCACTCACACCTAGTTACCAGTTAACCTGACGTGCATGTTTCTGGTCTGTGGGAGGAAAGGGAAGTGCCCTGAGAACACAGGAAGGCAAACTCCACATAAAAAGATTTTATTCTAACTGAATAAAATATGGATGAAGTTGCTGACAGGCTGGTGATTTACTGTTTGAACAAACTGCTGCAGTTCTGCACATTTCACCACTAGAAGGCACTGTCTACCAAGTTGTTGCCTTATTACGTCTCTTTCGTCAGCACACAGTTCATCTCTACAGTAACTGCACAAAGATGAGAGACGGACATTTTGTCTGTTGTAGATCTGTCCTGCAGGACTTTTTTTTTTGTCATTTGTTTTTTCACTTATTCAGTGTGAAATCTAAATTAATAACCCTTAAACTGAACTGTAAATTTTCAGCAGAATTGTTGATTGACACCACTGCAGCTTCCATCCATCTTCTTGTATTTCCTGCTTCTCTGTGCGGGCTCCAGGCGAGATGGTGCCCATCTCCAACGGTCAGACAAGCATTCACTCTCTCACTCACTCCTATTCAGACAAAAGTCATCAGTTAACCTCACATACATGGTTTTGATTTGTGGGAGGAAACTGGAGTACCCTGATAGGGTTTCCCCACTAAACAGGTTCCAGGGCTGGGGCTGGAGCTGGAACTGGTTCTTACCTGGTTCAAGTTAAGAACCAGTTTGGTTTTCCACAGCCAGAGAGCCAACTCAGAGCTCCATAATTGTGTCCCATTAAACATCTCTTCCAGTGACTGGTTGCTCCTCCCTCTGTTGGATTCTGATCAAACTTTATCTCCACAGATCACAGGGTTTGTGTTATTATTCCTGCAAACAGGTGTCTTAATATCACCAGTTTAGTTCATAAACACTGTTTTAAACAACAGTTGGTGTTGTTGAACGCTCATTTATGATCTCTGATCGTGTTTGTAAAGATTGCTGCTAATGGGAGTGACACACAGGATTTCAGCAGGATCCATAAACACCAGCTGGTGAGATTAAGAGTCAAAAATATTTCTAAATAGAGCTTCAAACTGTGTTTATGAGTTCAGTTGGAAACAGTAATTGTGAAAGGAGTCTGACCTGCTGCTCTGTCCTATGTGGCCAGCAATTAAAAACAACAAAACACAGAGAAACAAACTGTAATAAAATGTTAATCCGCTGCTGATTAAAGCTGTTAATTATGCTGAAGTGAAGTATTCTGCCTTAAATTAAGCAGAGTAAATGTGAAACTGTTTATTTGTAAACATGGCCTTCAGTAAATCTTTATTGGTTGTTGGTCTCCATGAGCCCGCCCCTGCTCCTGACACAAAGAGTTGGAGCTCAGTTAACGCCAGATTTCCAGTGCTGCAGTCCGAGCTTACTGCGGTGAAAACAGAAAGAGCTGGTACTCACCAAGTTCTGGCTCTAGTCCTGTTTGTGGGAACCCACACAGGTGCAGGGGAGAACATCACACACAGAGAGGCTGCAGCTTGGTCAGCTTGGTGGTGAACCTGTGGCCTTTTTCTTCTAACCACTGCTCCATCATGCTGCGCTCAGACATAACTTTGGGATTATCCAAGCTTAGAAAAATGGTTACATTTTGATGTATGAACTGTAGAAGAACTGCAATCAGAACAAATGTTAAAGCTGCCACCAGTGGCTCATTATGGTCACCGTGGTAACCTGCATCTATCACTCCCTGACTGCCAAGTTGATAAGAGTCAAACAGAAAGAGACAATGAAATAATCATTGTACAAAAACTGTAAGTCAGATCTTTAAAACATTCTTCAACCATGAGCAGCAGAAAGCTCTGATGGTCTGATGTGTTTTTCTTCCACTTTGAAGAAATTATATGTAAACCTGTGGAAGTTTGGTTGTGCCCTCTCTGAAGTCTGGGTTAATCTGAGAGGAAATAAGTCGTACAGCAGTGAGGGACACACTGGGTGAAAGAAAACTAAAAGGCAGCCGTTTTGATGTACCAAACACTTGTGGAAGTCATTTGTTCACAAAAGATTTGAACAATTTAGACAATTCAAAGGTTAGTGTGACATCAGCTGTCCGTTAACCATTCTGTGGAAAAATGTTAAACTGTGATTGTGTGAAAACTATTAAACACACCAAAACTCCAGTTCAGTCATGTAAAGTCATGCCTTCTGTGACCCGTTTAAACTGTGTTTGTCCAGCTGGTTGAGACAGATAGCTGTTCATAACGAGCCTCGTTCCTGCTCTGCTGGAGGTTTCTTCCTTTCCACTGTCAATAATGTGCTGCTCAGGATGGGACACGATTCAAGGCAATCTGCTGGCTTCCTTAGATAACTTTTACTGATTGGAATTTTTTATAATGTTTGTGAATGTTTTTGTACAGACTTGTTGTTGTGACTTGGCGCTATATAAATAAAGTGAATTGAATTTGAAGTATGTCTGAGCTATAAAGACCCAAAGAGGACTGGAGGACTGGGTTTCCTCCTGCGTTTCACCATAATCACAATGATAGACATTATGATTTAAGGACACAATGTTGAACACATCAGGGCTAAAAAAAGTCTTTGAAGTTTAACTACTACTTGTTGTTGTTCTCTCCACAGGTACACTGGACACTACTTCATCACCACCCTGCTGTACTCCTTCTTCCTGGGCTGTTTTGGCGTGGATCGCTTTTGTCTGGGTCACACTGGCACCGCAGTGGGAAAGCTGCTCACCCTGGGAGGTTTGGGAATCTGGTGGTTTGTGGACCTGATCCTGCTCATCACTGGTGGCCTGATGCCCAGCGATTACAGCAACTGGTGCACTTACTACTGAGTCAGACAGCGAAGAGGACTCCTGCCACTCCTCGGGGAAGAGGTCGTCTGAGTGGAGACACTTTTGTCCCGTAGAGGACATCTTTGAGGCTCCTGTAGAGTTCCCAGTGGCTCCAAGAGACAATGAGAAGTAGTCTGATTACAGTTCATTTATTTGACTTAAAATGTGTCACTGCAAAACATTATTATCTATAAATGTTTTAGGTTTCAGTAGAGCAGCATCTAAAGTGTTTCATAGCTGTGCTTTATTTGATCTAAATCAGTGGTGTCCAGTCCTGGTCCTGGTCCTGGTCCTGGAGGGCCGCTAGCCTGCATGTTTTACATGTTTCCCTGCTCTTCAGCAGGTCTTCAAGTTCTGCAACAGTCTGCTAATCACTTAAATCAGTTGTGTCACAGCAGAGAAATATCCTAAACATGCAGGACAGTGGCCCACAAGGACCAGGACCAGGACTGGACACCTCTGATCTAAAAAGTAAAAAAACAAGAAGGCTGTTTTATGTTTATTGCATTGAAAGTCCTGGGCTGAGAGGAAACTCAGCCATTGTACAGTAGTCCAGTTTTACTCAGCAATAAGAATATAGAGGGTTTGATGCCATTTTGTTTTCCTTTTAAAACCATTTTTTGCAACTGAATCAACGTCTGGGAATTGAGTTGTTTCAGTCCACAGCAACCGGACAAATCCTCCACACCTGACTGGTTTCAGACATTCTTCTGGGTGGTTTTATTTGTGGGTGCAGGTGCATGATGAAGTGAAGACGGTCGGATGGTTTATGGAAAGGTTCTGAACAATGAACATCTCACCTGTTGTAGATAGCTCTTTGAATGACCTCAGTGTAGCTCTGACTGGACTGACAAGCTAATGGCTAGTCTAAACAGGATCTCTTCCAATCTTCAAGTATTTCACGGTAATTCACATGAGCACTGATTTCTAAACATTCCATGGGTCAGTGTCCCATTACACATTTACTCCAGCAGAAACACTACGTATCCGAGCAGGAAGTGTCTGCAGGCTGCATAAGAAGTCCTACAGTTTGCTGCTGCTGTGTGCTTGTAAATAACTACAGGATTTGATGTAAAGCGTTTTTTGGAGAGTGTTAATGGCTGAAATACTAATAAATCTATTGGTTGACTTTCTGAGAAGTGAGCTGAATGAATGGTGGGTCTGAGCCTTTCGTCTGACTGAAGAAACCCGGTGAAACTCTGAGCTGCAGGACACAGCATGACATCTTTGTCTGCTTGTGTTTTAAACCTGTGAATTTTAAAGTTGGAACCTCAGCAGGGCTCATCTACTTACATTGAGGGGGGTAAACATGTATTGTCCTGCTTCCATCAACAAGCCCCCGCTCCCAAATTAACATATAAATATCTTCAAGTCAAATAAAACCAGGATTTAATAAAACTGATCTGGTCTTGACAAGGTTCTAAAGTTAATTAAATCTAACCTCAAGTGAACAAAAACACACAACATATTCCATCATGTCATCATTTATTAAACAAAAATGAAGCCCTAATGTTCCAGCTGTGTGTGTATAATATAAAAAAATCAACCAAAAACCCCTTCATCCATTTCAGTGTTGCTTCAGGTCATTGAGGTTTGCAGACATTTGTTCCTGCTCAGCTCTGAAGGTCCCACCTCAGCATTTCAATCAGGTTGAGGTTCTGGACTCTGATTGGCCCATTCCAGCACCTTGATTGTTTTCTTCTTCAGTCATTCTGTTGTAGATCAGCTGCTGTGTTTGGGATCATTGTTCTGTTGCATCTTGACCCAGTTTGGTCCAAGCTTCAGCTGTCAGACAGATTGACTCCAGAGTCTTTTGGTCTACAGAGGAGTTCATGGTCAACTCAATGACTGCAAGGAGCCCAAACCATCACACCTCCACCACCGTGCTGACAGCTGGTATCAGGTGTTTGCTGCTGTGTATTAAACACCTGTCCTTTGGTCTGGTTTTGATCCAATTCAGATAAAAGTTCACAAACCTAAGTCATGCTGCCATGGTATTTTTAAAGAGAAGATGCTTTCTCCAACAATCTACCTAAACAAGCCATAACCTTTGACCTTTGACCTGCTAACTGAGGCCTGTAGAGCCTGAGCTGGAGTTTTATTTTTATTTTAAATTCTCTGAGCAGACTTCCAGCACAAGTCAGACTCCTGTCATCTACTGAAATACTCAGATGACTCTGCAGTTGTCGGGTGTATCAGAGATGGACAAGAAGCTGAGGACAGAGATCTGGTGGACCGCTTTGTGACATGGTGTGGAAACAATCATCTCATCTTTAATGTGAACAAAACAAAGGAGATGATTGTAGATTTCAGGAGAAACAGGGTCAGACCAAACCCTATTANTTACCATCATGAGAGAAGAAGTGGAGATGGTTGAGGAATATAAATACCTTGGTGTTCATCTAGACAACAGACTGGACTGGAGACTCAACAGTGAAGCCATCAAGAAGGGACAGAGCAGACAGACTCCTTCAAGGTTTCCAGCAAGATGTTGCAGATCTTCTATAAGTCTGTTGTTGAGAGGGTCATCTCCTCTGCCATCATCTGTTCAGAGCCAGGGACCTAAAAAGGCTCAACAACCTGATAAAGAAGGCTGGTTCTGTTCTGGGGATGACTGTGGAACCTCTGGAGATGATGATCAAGGAAATCATGGACAACCCTGACCATCCTCTTCATGAGACCGTCATCGGAAAACAGAGTCTCTTTAGTCAAAGGCTTCTTCAGATTAGCTGTAAAACGGAGGAGATCTTTCCTGCCCACAGACATCACCATCTATAATAACTCCTTGATTTAAATGAGCTACGTCAACATTTAATTTCCCTTTGGGATTAATACAGTATTTTTGAATTGAATTGAATTGAACAGGATAAGATAAGTTTCATCTGTGGAGACCTTAAGGGTACTGACTTGAGGCTGAGAATATGAATGTCTGATTGTTCCAATGTGTTGTTTGATAACAACTGGAGAAGGTTTTTTCCCTCAGGACCTTGTCTTGTTATAGTTTTTGTTTACCTAAGTTTTAAGCGTACATTTTACTGATCCTCAGTTGACTCTTGGGTCGTGTCATCCTCCATGGGCATGATTATGGACATCCCACCTGCACTACATCATCTTTAGGGAGGCATACCCCAGTTCAGTTGTACCACAGTAAGGCACCGTCCTGATGGGAAAACAATGTTTGGCTGGTTATGAAACTTTAAGCTGATAAACAAACATCTCATTTCCAATCTGATACTTCTTCATATGAATCGGCTGGCCAGGTAGCGCTTTGGAATCCTCTCAGAAGAGCTGGAAGAGGAGGCTGGGCTTCCCTGCTCAAACTGCTCCAGAACAAGCAGCAAATAAAAGATGGATGGATGAACTATTCTGCTTGGCTTTACTATAAGTACACTAATAAACTGTGAAGATAACCACTGGTATCTTTGGTCAAAAATCTACTATTTTAAAGCCCTATTATAGACCATTGGTTTCTGATCAGGTATTTCCCTATAGACCAATGGCTCAGAGTTGGATTTAGGACTGAATCATCCACACAAATATAAGTATTTATAAATATAAATAAATATTTGGCCAAAGAGTTGAAATTTTGGTAATCTGCATTGATGATGTACACAAAACCTACCTAGAATTCAATAAAAATCAGAGGGCAATATGCATTTCTTCAAGGAACTGAATTTTATTCCCTCCTCACTTGGAGATTATTTTTGGTAGTGCCTATATCTGAGTCTATCTATGCACAAGATTACTCAAAAGTTATGAATGGATTTTCATGAAATTTCCAGGAAACGTCAAACATGGTACAAGGAACAAGTGGTTAAATTTTGGTGGTGATCCAGTCAAATGTCATGGTCAAAGGTCAAAGCCACAGGTGAATCTGTGCTTTAACTCTGCAACCGTGTAACTGCACACCTGGATACCTCATGGGTCAAGAATGATGCCTATTGATGTCATGGTCATGTGGTCAAAGGTCAAGGTCAAAGATCCTTTGTTGTAATTGGTAAGAGGGAATGGGTAAAGAACCCATGTGAGCAGGGGCGTTGTAGTTGGGCCCATTGCTCTCCCAAAAAGACACTAAGCTTTTATTCAAACCTTTGTGTCCCTCAGATGAAGGACACAAGGTCTGAAACACTCAGTGTTCTAAGCCAAACAATAGTCTAAATCGTGCAAAGAGGTCTCTAATTGAATGCCACAGGCATCACACAAACCATTGTCATGGAGTCCCATCACCATTTTGAGGCAGTTGAGCAGGTTATGCCTGGTTAGAACTCGAACCAGTGTACTTGTCAGGGCAATGGGAGCTTTCCTGAACCTGGAGGTTGGGCTTTTAATCAGTTCCAGTGCCTGTCTGCTGTCCTTCAGCTCTCTCCAGCAGATTGAGTGTTGACGTCTAATCCAGGCCTAAAGGTTAGTCCTGCAGACTGCTGTTGAAACTTGTACCACAAGCTCTGGTCCTTCAAAGTGGACCTGGCTACCAGTTTTTGTTTCATTACCATTAATACCAGTAGGACCTGGTACCCATTTACCAGCAACACATCTCTCCCCAGTTGGTTGCCTCAGCACACTCCAGAGACTCCAGAGACCAGACTCCTTTGTAAACCCTTGTCTATGCTCCAGCAGTTTTCTGTTTTCAGTTGTGTTCAATTGTTTATCAGTCTGTTAGCAAGATTACATTAAAAACTAACAATTAACAGATTTGGATGACATTTTCAGGAAATGTTGGGGTTCTCACAAAAAAAAAGCAATTGATTAAATTTTTATGGTGATCCATTTATTAACACTGTGGCCTTGGTGGATGTTTGCGCCCTCTAAGTGCTTCTAGTCATTTATGTATAATAAATAAATTCCAAGTATTTTTTTTTTCCATAAAGATGACAAGCCAGTGCCTTTAATGTTTCCTTTCTGTGTACAAGGTTGAGCTTGGTACTGCTTTCTGAACACTTGTGCATGGTGAAGAAGATAATAACCTGAAACTTCTGTCTGTCCTAATTTATGATGTTCTCTAAAAGTACATTGTAAAAGTGCAAACTTTCATAAAACGGGGCATCCTTTTCTTTCCACATGAGACATATTGATGTGTAAAGATGCACACACAGAGCCTCTGGATCTTTTTGTATCTGGCATGCAGCTCTTCTTCTTCTTTTTAGACATTTTTACCTTCTTTTAGAGTTTGATTCAGTGCACTGCATGTGTTTATTGATCTCATTGTGGAGAGATGTCTGCTGGGGCATCATTGGCTGAACATACACCACTGAGTATCACCCGCCACTAAAAGCAAAAGGGTGATAATGTTTTTTGCCTTTGTAAATGTGTGTGTATGTTTGTCTGTTCTGAACAAATCTGAATGAAACTATCAGAAAATAATTATTGGATGAACATCTACAACAAATTAACCTTTGGTATCAATTCAGTTGAAAATGGCTATGGACATCAGTGTTCTAGAATGAATGTGACAGTTACACAAGATGACCAAAAACTAAACTAAACTAAAGTCTTAGTCTTACAACACACACTGCCAACATAAACATTTCTTTATTCAACATTCATCCACATACCATATTTCAACGAGTTCATTGAAACTTTCCTGTATGCAGTATGTTCAACCAGTGTACTGATCATGACAAAGTTAACAAGTAATCAATCAAACACACCAGTCAACAAGTAACAGCCTCATACATCAGTGATGTCAAATATAAAAACACCTCATCTAGAATGTGTATTTCATTTTGTGTCGCAGCACGTGGCTTACAAAGTCATCAGTTCTTGTGAAATATTGTGTTTTACTCAACAAAATATTTGTCCATCAACAATACAAGAAATGGGTAATAATCAAAAAGAAAAATTCCCCCTTTGAAGAAGCTCACCAACAATGGCATGAAGCCACAGAATGAAGAAATGGTCATTTAACTTTCTTTGGCTCAGTTCAGGTGAGGGAGGTCACTGATTGGTGTTGGTCTCTCCATACATAAAAATATTCCATTTTCTTCCATATATAATTTTTCTCTTATTTCTTAAACAACTAGTTGTATCTAGGGCTGACTGATTTATGGAGTTTAATCAAGAATTTTCCAAAATCAAAATGATTATCGAGAAATATACATTATAAATTTTATTTATTAGAAAATTCTTTATTTAAAAACACAAAATTATTTTTCTATGTTTTTATTTATTTCATTACTCCCATGCAGTGGGGTCATAATTTAAACTGTCAACTTCACCCATCAAACTCAGAGGACGGGACTAACGTTAATCCTGTGAAATCCATTGTTAGAATAAATTCAGTTCCAAATTTAATTCAGTTTATATAGCACCAAGTCACAACAAAAAGTCATCTCAGGGCACTGTACAAAACTTAACATACATTATAAAAAGACAATTAGTAAATGTTATCTATTTAAGGAAGCCAGCAGACTGCATTGAATTATTACGTGTCCCAACAGTGGTACCCTAATTAAATAAATAGTGTACCTCCGCCCCCCTCCCCCGAGCAGCCCGGACGCAACTGCTTCACCTGTGTCACACGCTTACGTTCCTACTGGCACTAAACTGTTTTAGAGTAATAGTAATTAAAAAAAAATGTGTTTAATAAAACAAACAAACAAGCAAAAATAATAATAAATCAACAGACTTTTGTGGTCACCTAATTTTGGGTGCACCACACAACCTTCACTTTGTTGAAATCTCCCATCCTGAGCAGCACATTAGCAACAGTGGAAAGGAAGAACCAGGCTCAGGATGAGCGGCCTTCTGCTTTGACCAGCTGGGGTTTGAAAGGACAGGAAAGAGACACAGACTAACACAGAATGACTGGTCCTGGTGTTGTTTCTATTGGAAGAAAGACAAAGAAAACCATATAATGATATAAATAATTACAAATACAAACATGGAGAGTAGAGTGAGTAAAGACAGCAGCAGAGTGAGGAAATGGGGTCAATTTGTCCTCCAGCAGTCTAAGCCTATAGCAGCGTAACTAAGGGATAACCCAGGAAACCCAAGCCAACTTTAACTATAGGATTTAACAAAAAGGAAAGTCTTAAGTCTTCTCTTAAAAGTAAACAGAAACTCTTGTTCCACAAGAGAGGAGCCTGACAAATGAAAGCTCTGCCTCCCATTCTACTTTTAAAAACTCTAGGAACCACAAGTAAACCTGCAGTCTGAGAGTAACCTGCAGCTCTGTTAGGAGCTGAAAGGCTGCAAAGTTTATTCCTAAAGTCCTCAGAACCACAACTTCTATGTTGTCTGAGTTTAAAAGCAGAAAATTAAGAGTCATCCAGGTTTTATGTCTTTTAAAACATGGATTCATTGCGTTTCATGGATAAATATGAGTATTGATTGATTGATTGATTGATTACTTTATTCAACAGACTCTTAGTCCACAAAAGCACAACACACAACACATACAAAAACAGATAAAAATAATTAATAAAATCTTATAAAAGACTTGCATACCAATGTTTCCTTAGAGCTGACTGATATCTTAGCGCACTCACAGAGGGATGCAAAAACATTAAAATAAGACTGTTCATGGAGCTGCACAAACGACACATAAACTTGTATATCAAATTTCTCATGAGTGCCTGAAACGTTCTGACATGTGCATTATAAAACATTTCACTTGCACTGCTGGACCTGGGT
>NC_051430.1:5876485-5891356 GCF_001649575.2 Kryptolebias marmoratus | reverse complement strand
AGTTCAAACTTCCCAAATCCTGTTTCGATAAGAAGGTTTCTTGCAAACAAAGGATATCACATTTTTGCAACAGTCTATCCACAACCAGACATCGTGCTTTATCTCCAGCTGTATTACCGACACGCAGTCCCCGGCAATTGTAAGAAATAACACGCATTAAGTAGTCTATGAATAATTCACTGCAGCCATTCCATCCAGCCCTTTGGCATCACCGGAGATAGTCACCCCAGACCCTTTAGATGTTGTAGGTTTATTCCGTGGCTCATAGTAACACAGACTGTTCAGACTGTTCAGTCTGTGACAGTCCTGTCGTGTAATGTTGACAACTGGACATTTGCTGTTGATGGGTGCATTGTATTTTTACTGTTTTGAAGTTTTATGTAGTTTGTTTTTGTTTGAAGGTTTGATTCTTCCGAACCCTCTGGCCACAGCTCTGGGTTGTACACTTCTGCAACGTTCTCACACTCCACACTGACTTTAAAAGAACTATATCTGGTGTTCCCAGTGACAATACACCGGCACTGAACATCGCGTCCAAGTTTTCCTTTAAGATAGTTCATTAGTGTCTCATCATCAAGATCTGGAATAAATCTAGTTGCAAAAACAGTTATAAGCTTCGTTGTTACCACTTTTATGGTGTTTTGAGCACCAGTACCGATAATAGGTGCTGGTCTTTTACGCTCAGGTTTAGCTTGGCGTTTTAATGGAGCTGGATGGCTCTCGGTTCTCAAACGCCGCCCTTGTTTCACCACCAAGTTCCATGTGGGCGAACTAATAGGCGCATCTACAGCACAGCTTTGGTTATGGCCATCACTCGCCGCAGACTCGCTAGTAGTCCTGGGATCGTCGGTGTAGGTCCCATTCACGGCCAAAGCGGCATTATCAGGAATAACACAGTTTGTTTGAACAGAATCCATGCATGCCACCACCTCCTCGGAGCCGTCCGCAGCCAAAGTCAAGTCACTGGCGTTGGGTATTCCTGGAACAGGCGTATTTGCACTGCTGTAACCTCCACCGCCAAGCACCAAACGCCGCTCCACCGCCGTCACTCTGCGATCAATGGTGGTGATAACCTCATGCAACTTCTCCTCAACATCCACTTGGCGTGACACTGTATGCTTCAAGGCACAAACCTCGCTCTGTAAACGCTCCATCTTGCTGAGTAAGTTGGAGACATCCAGGCTGTTGAACGTCACAGGCGGCAGCTCATCCAGGAAGTGGGAGACAAAGTGAGGTATAGTGTCCCCGCACTCATTCAGAACTTTTAAACAGCTTTTAATGGCATTTACGGCTTTCTGACTTCCTTTGAAGGCCACATAACGCTGTTTAGAATTGGAACACAGTTCAAACAGGACTTTTCTAGAGGACTCAATCCACTCAAAGTCGAATGTGTTTGATGCGAGCAGCACAAGCTCTTCCTGGCACATAGTCTTGATTTTGACCACAAGAAAGTTTAAAAACTCATCCTCCACTATAAGCTTTCCATCAGTAGTGTTGTAGATCTGCGGTTTGATTCGGGGGCGACGAGAGAAGGGAGCTCCCATGCCTGACTCTGCGCTGTCCGCCATGTGAATGACCATTATCAGCATAACAATAAAAATTTATCTCATGCTGTCTAATAACTTCACCTAATGGACACATATATAAAGTAAAGAGTATAGGTCCAAGCAATGAACCCTTAGGAACTCCATGACAAACTTTGATGTATGAAGATTAATTATTAACATGAACAAACTGGAATCTATCAGATAAATCTGATTGAAACCATTTTCCAGCTGTTCCTGTAATCCTGACATCATGTTCAAGCCTCTGGAAGAGAATCTGGTGATCAGTTGGATCAAATGCAGCTCTGAGATCTAACAGGACAAGTATGGACACAAGTCCACTGTCTGAGGACGAGTATGGACACAAGTCCACTGTCTGAGGACAAGTATGGACACAGGTTCACTGTCTGAGGACAAGTATGGACACAGGTTCACTGTTTGAGGACAAGTATGGACACAAGTCCACTGTTTGAGGACAAGTATGGACACAAGTCCACTGTCTGAGGACAGGAGGACATCATTTTTTAAATGAACAGGAGTCTAGATAAGGATCCAGAACTCCTGAATCAATATCGGGTTTCTTAAGGAAATGTTTGTTACACCAACCATAAACATAGGACATAACCATTCGTTAGAGACAAATTAAACAGATACAAACCAGGGATATTTATTCGGGGAAATACCTCTTTGAACGTTTTGTTAGGATATAATCTAGCAGACATGGTGATGGTCTGGATAAAGCCATTACTTTTGAAAATTCAGAGAGCTCAGGACAAAAACAGTCTAAACACAAATCAGGTTCTAGTGACACTTTTAAAATGGCTTCATTTGATAGGGAATCAGAGGCAATAGTAGGAATGATGGTGTAAATTTTGTCTCTATTTGAAATCATTTTATTTATAAAGAATCTTGTGAAGTCATCATTACTTAGAGTTACAGGGATATAGGGATTCAACAGAGAGAGGACTTCTTACTAGTCTAGCTACAGTACTAAACAGAAACCTGGGGTTGTTCTTATTCTCCTATATTAAAAATGAAAAATATACAGTTCTAGCTTTACAAAGGGCTTTCTTGTATGCTAGCAGGCTATCTGTCCAGATTAAATAAAAGTCTTCCATGTTAGTGGAGCGCCATTTTCTTTCCAACTTCATGCCTGTTTTAAAATATGCAGCTCTGAATTAAACCAAGGAGCCAGTTTCCTCTGACTGACTTCCTTTCTTTTCAGAGGGGCAATTTTATCAAGTGATGTTTACAATGATTTTGTAGTATTATCAACAAGATCATCTAATGCCCCTTTTCCACCGGCTCTAAAGGTCCCGGCTCCACTCTACTCGGCTTGCTTTGCGCGTGTTTCCACCAGCATTTTTTCAAGGTTTTTTGGTCCCTGCTTTGGAGTCGGGCCAGCCGGGCCGGCCCTGCTTCATGGGCGGCGCAGGCTTAGCTCCTGTTCACTCATTGGTCATGGGTGTGACCAGATGCAAGCATAAAGAGCGAAGGTAGAAATATAAACAACAGCGTTAGCTTACCCTGCAATGTTTATGCCGTCTGTCCCCCAGCTGAAGGCCTGTAAAGCCTGAAATCTCCGGCTGATAACAGCTGTCCTACTCCGCGCAACAATCGCGGCATCCAGAGCATTTCTTCCACTGCGCCTCTCTTCCTGAAGTCTCAGGAGAATCCCCATAAGTTTAAAAAACAGCAACAACACAGGGCCAACGTTGACGTTGTCCATAGCGCTTCCGTTGTCCATAGCGCTTCCGTTGTCCATAGCGCTTCCGTTGTCCATAGCGCTTCCGTTGTTTACACAACTTGCGCTCACTTTTTCTACTTGTAAATCACTTTTTTTGAAAGATTATTTCCTCTGGTATCAGATGCTGTGCAGCTACAAAGATTTTTTACTGAAACCTTTTACTTTTGGACATCTTGTTATGATGCGTAACCATGACAACAAGGTTTGCTTTTTTCACAATCAGGAGCAGCTGATTAACATCTTTTACTCTTCAGTGTTGAACATGAAGAACCCTGAAGTCCAGTCATGGCCAGAACCAAGCAGAGCACCCATAAATCCACCGGAGGTAAAGCTCCCAGGAAGCAGCTCGCCACCAAAGCTTCCCACAGGAGCGCCTCGGCCACCATTGAAGTGAAGGTAGGTAGGTAGGTACATTTATTTATATAGCACTTTTCAGCACAAGGCAACTCAAAGTGAAGAAGCCTCACCTCTACAGGCCCGGGACTGTGACTCTCAGGGAGATCCACCACTACCAGAAGTCCACCCAGCTGCTCTGATGCCCTTTCAGCACCTGGTCCAGGAGATCGCCCAGGACTTCAAGACCAACCTGAGCTTCCAGAGCTCGGCCATCATGGCTCCGCAGGAGGCCAGCGAGGCTCACCTGGTGGGACTCTTTGAGGACACTAGGACAGACTGCTACAAGAGATCCTTCCTGCCCACAGCCATCAGCTCTTTAACAAAACCAGGATTATGAGCTACAACAACATTTAATTTTCCCTTTGGGATTATTAAAGTATTTTTGAATTGAATTTGAATGTATGCATATTTTTAGCTGTGTAAGATAAATATTTTATAGTTAATGATAAGTAAAGTTGTTTCGTTGTCTGATTGGTGATGTATTTCCGCCCCGGGGCGCAAAAATCTTTGTCCAAAAAGTTGCACATGCGCAGTAGCTCCTCTTCAGTACAAGAGATAGGACAGAGCTGCTGAATGCAGCAGTGTTTACATTTCACCACCCTCCCGCCGCCGAAGCGCGGGACTCCCGCCACAGGCTGACATCACAGCCGTCTGTCATAAAGTTCGCCTGATTGAAAGGTTGAGCCGCGGGAGTTGGAGACGATTGGACAGAGATGTGAAATGGAGCAAGAGAAATTAAATAATTCAGTGAAGTCACTTAAAACGATACCTTTTGAGAGAAGAACATATCAGGAGAAGCTAGAGGTGAAAGAGCTCGGACCTGATCAGCCGAACATAACAATAAATCAGCAGTCCAAAGACAGAGGGAGACAGGACACTGTCTTTTTCTAGGACCTGGTTTAGTAACAAGGCTTGGCTAACATGCATGTAGCGAGGCTTTCCATGCCTCCTTTTTCAAACATCAGGATCTGACCCAGCATGGATTCAGACACGTAGGACTGATTTAAAGCACTTTAGGTTGTTTGTGCTTCTTTGCCTTTTCTGAAGAGTCCACATGGAAGATGCACTGCGACTAGCCATGTTTGGTAAAATAAACATTTCATCTCAGCTTGATGAAGGCTACAGGGTAGGGATCTGTAAGCACAACGAGGAGGTTGACAAAAACAGTTCTGTGGTGCATTTGAACTTGCCCTCCGTGGCCATGATGAAAGTGAAAGCTCAGAAAATCCGGGTGTTTTCAGAGGATTGGTGGACTTTGTAGCATCACTGGATGCAGTTTTACATGAGCACCTGCAGACTGCCACGGTGTTTAAGGGAACATCCAAGACTGTGCAGAATGAACTCCTTGACTGCATGCTGTCAGTTCTGAGAGAGTGCATCACTGAAGAAATCAAGAGTGCAGACTTTGTCTCCATCCAGGCTGATGAAACGATGGACATTTCCACTCAGTGTCAGCTGGTGCTTGTGATCTGCTACATTGACAAAGCCCATCATGTCCAAGAGAGGTTTTTTGAATTCATACCTCTCCAAAGTGCCACAGCTGATTCCATCGCCACAGCACTTATGGATAGGTTGAGCTCCATTCTCCCTGATGACCAGAAGAACAAGCTCATTTCCCAAACATACGATGGTGCAAGTGTCATGAGAGGAGCCACAGGTGGCGTACAGAAGAAGGTTCAAGATGTCTATGTAAATGCACACTATGTCCACTGTTATGCTCACCAACTTAACCTTATCATGCAGCAGGTGACTGTCCATATCCCAAAAGTGAGTAATTTCTTTCCAGACCTGCTTGGCTTCTCAGGGTTATTTTCAAGATCTCCAAAGAGAACCAGCATGCTCGACAGAGTGGTGGCCCACAGACTCCCGAGAACAAGCACAGTGAGGTGGAACTTCCACAGCCAAGCTGTGAACACTATTTTTGAGCACAAAGAAGACCTTCTCCAGTGTTTTGAAACCATCAGGGACTCAGGAGAGTTTGATCCTACCACTGTTAGAGAAGCTGGAGGGTTTGTGAGGCTGCTAGAGGATGATAGTTTCAGCTTCTTCCTGAAACTGTTCCATCTCATCATTCCTCATGTGGACATTCTCTACAGCCAGCTCCAGAAGCGGACCATCGACTCAGTCTTTGTTCAGGGAATCATGCAGCAGTTCACAGACAACATCCAAAAGATCAGGTAAATTAATGTGTATGTTGTGCTGATTAATATTACTGATATTTTGTCAATGTCTCTTATGCTTGAACTATTTCACATTTCTTGTTATTTTACCTGGCGACTAAAGATGAACTTTTCTCTTCTGGTTGTGTTCAGAGGTTCCCTCCCTACTCTCTGTGGCGAACACAGTGGCAGTGTATCCCAGCTGGCCAAGAAACGCCTCACACTGGGCCCAGGTGATCTTCAGAGGGTAGCCACAGAGGTGAGATAGAAGCTAAATGTGTGGTGGAGGTCTTTTACAATGTTTTGAATTATAGTAGGGCTGTATTGTGAAAAAGTGGGGTACACACCTTAGAAGAGTATATAATAAAATAGTCTACTTTTTTATAGTTGCAATGTGAATTTGCATTGTTGCTATTAAATGAACACATATACTCAAAGAATAAACACTTTTTATATGTTAAATAATTAGAAAGCTAACTAATAACCATCTCCATATTGTATTAAACTGGTGCAGTCATTTTTTAGGTTTGCGACACCATCTTGGGCCATGCAAAACACAGATGTGCCTTCACAAAGCATCTGACCAGTGCTGCAATGCTGCAGGCAGACAGAGTCCAGCCGTACCACAGCCATTTCCCTGAAGCAGCACTGAACTCCACCATGGAGGCAAACCCACTGCTGAACAAGAAGAAGCTGAAAACTGAACTGGCTCTCATCTACAGCAACGAGGAGCTCCAGAGCTGCAGGGGTGCTGGGGCTCTTTACCAACTCTCCATGGGGAACAACCTTCAGGACACCTTCTCAGAGACTGTGGCTCTGCTGAAGATCCTCATCACTACTCCTATGACAACAGCTAAATCTGAGAGGTGCTTCTCAACACTGAAGAGAATCAAGACCTTCCTCAGGAACACAATGTCACAGGATCGTCTCAATGCATTGGCTATACTCTCTATGGAGAAGAATTTTGTCAAAACCATCCCTGACTTCAACCACAGAGTCATTGAGAAATTTGCTCCTCTCAAAGATAGAAGGGCAAAATTTATGTACAAAAAGTAGAACACTGCATGACATAATGTTGCTTTTGTTGTTTTCATTCATGTTGTTACGGCCGGAGGCCTTTTGGCTGTATTCTGCTCCTTTCTTTTCCTCTTAGTGTATTATTGCAGGTACACTTGCAGCCTCCTGCCACATGTAAATATGTTATTATATGTTTTGGAGTTATAGCCCCCCCTGGAGAAAACTCCCCCAGCCGCCACTGGGCAGCTCCCTTTATAATAAGCTCTCTCATGAAAAATTTCATGCTTTTAACAGCATGACTTTTTAACACCATGGTATATCTAAAAACTGGTCATTGGCCCATGCATAGTCTAACTGAATTCAGTCTTGTGTTTTCATTTCACGTGGCATCATAATCGAAACTCACAGAGAATCCATGGGAAAGTCTTTTAATCTGACTGAGAAATGCTTTTCCCCACAAAAAACAGACTATTTTTCTTACCATGTCTATTTGCCTTGTAAAACTCTCTGAGAGCCTGTATTTTTTATGTATTTGTGATCTGAATAAAGTATGTCTGTGCTCAGACATGGTCATACATAGCAGGCTGTTTTGTATGATGGACGGAACTCACTTTCCAATCACTTCAGTCAGACTCCACTCAGCATGAAGCACATCATTACCATTTTCATTTCTGAAATGATTTCAAGAGCACCTCAGATTAGACGGAGTAAACCAGAGGCTGCACTGTTTTTTATTGCTGTAAAGTTGAAAAACATGTCTTATATACTCAGAGAGCTTTGGCAGCAGTACAGGGATGTATCTCTTAAGGACATGTTTCTTGTCATAAAGGTTCAAAGCTTGGCTAAGAGGCAGCTTTGTTGGAACATGAGACTCCATGCTGGGTAAGACGCAGCTATAATGCAGTCCACCCCAGAGGTAATAGCCTCAGCAAGAAGTAACAGGAGACAAGTTCAAACATGCTGGTATACTTTGCTTTACTCTCACGAATATTCTGTTAAAAATCACATCTGCTACCTACGATGAAAAAGCAACAACCAAAAGACATCTAATAAAGGAATTTCATTTTTTTTAACTGCAAAAAAGAAGTTAACCAATGATTATGATGACCCCAAGCTTTTAATTCTGTGTAGAGTTGTATGTTCTCCATAAGTGTGTGTAGGCTTTCTCCAGGTCCTTCGGCTTCTTCCTACAGTCAGAAAACACAAACAATAGCTAAACTGGGAGGTTAAATTTGCCAAAACAAAATTCATGAAATGATATGCATCTTTTGGGTACCAGTCAGCAAACAAACTAATAAAGGAAAAGAAAAAATATGGTATCTTAATTATGGAGGAAAAGAAGGATTGTTGTAATTTAGCTCTGATTTAGTGACTGTTCACTTTTTGCTAAGTAAACAGGTTAGTGAGCATTCAGGCAGGAATAAATTATGTGTAGATCCAAACAACCCCACTAATCCAAAGGTTTTGTACCAAACAAAGCTTAAATAAATGTATAAAAATCTGTTTATTTGTTCTTAGTCTTTGTCAACCAAATCTCAAGAGAAATCATCATTGGAATCATTTAAAATTTTACAGGTGTTGATTTTATAATCAACTGATTAAAACTTCTTAAACCAGATTAACACCCTTTAATTGTTCTTGATTTTCTTTTAAAAAAAGTCAACAACATACAGTCATTGGAAAAACCAGGTCCACCCTTTGACAGTTCTGGGGTTTTACATAATAAAACTCGATCTGGTTCTTAAAATATTCCAATCTAACCTTACGTAAACTAAACCAACAGATTTCACTGTTATTATGTACTAAACAGTCTCAGTGAAGTAACAGTTGCTGCCAATCAATCTGGGAAGGGTCGAAGGTCATTTACAAACTGACTGGAGTCCATCATTCTACAGAGAGAAAGACTATTCAATTCAAGTCAAAAATCCTTTATCAATCCCAAAGGGAAATTAAATGTTGACGTAGCTCATTTAAATCAAGGAGTTATTATAGATGGTGATGTCTGTGGGCAGGAAAGATCTCCTCCGTTTTACAGCTAATAAGAAGCCTTTGACTAAAGAGACTCTGTTTTCCGATGACGGTCTCATGAAGAGGATGGTCAGGGTTGTCCATGATTTCCTTGATTTTATGCAAAATCCTTCTTTGCATCATCATCTCCAGAGGTTCCACAGTCATCCCCAGAACAGAACCAGCCTTCTTTATCAGGTTGTTGAGCCTTTTTAGGTCCCTGGCTCTGATGCTGATGGCAGAGGAGATGACACTCTCAACAACAGACTTATAGAAGATCTGCAACATCTTGCTGGAAACCTTGAAGGATCTAAGCTTCCTCAAGAAGTCCAGTCTGCTCTGTCCCTTCTTGTAGATGGCTTCACTGTTGAGTCTCTAGTCCAGTCTGTTGTCTAGATGAACACCAAGGTATTTATATTCCTCAACCTCCTCCACTTCTTCTCCCATGATGGTAATAGGGTTTGATCTGACCCTGTTTCTCCTGAAATCTACAATCATCTCCTTTGTTTAAAGGAGATTTGTTTGTTTGTGCAAAGTTTCTGATGACCATTAACATGTCTCCTGTAAGACAAAAAAGAAATAAAGTTTGTTAAACCACTTGACTAATTTCTCAAAAGGTACAGCTACAAATCACATAAAAATAATCAACATTCACTTTTCACATTTCACAAAATTTAATAATCAAACAATAAAACTTCATTTCTTCAAAAATCTGTTTTTTATGGGTCTTGGAAGAAGTGTAAAAACAATCTATCCCTACTGATTAGATGTCCAAAAACAGCATGTCCAAACAACACCAAACATCAGCATAACAAAATGAACTTTTGCATAGTAGTTACTTGAACGATGACAGAAGGTCAAAGGTTGTAAAGGGGTCACATTGGAGTAAATGTGAATGTAGATGAAATAATAGAAAGTTCATGAGAAAAAAGTTCTAGGTGTTACAAAAGATCGTAAAATCAGTTGGAAACCACATATAAAATACATACAATCTAAATTATATATAAGTATTTTAATCTTAAGTAAAGCACAATATTTGTTTAATTATAACACTTTATACCTCACTCATCGTACCCTATCTGGATTACTCTGTGGAGGTGTGGGCCAACACATTCAGAACAGCTCTCAATCCATTCTGGAAATTTAGGGAAAAAGCCAGAAGAATAATTAATAATGTGGGTTTTCTTAAACATACCAACATGTTATTCTGTAAGTCAAGTTCTCTAAGGTTTATTGACCCAATTGAAAATAAATCTGCACAAATCATGTATGAAACAAGACATAATAATATTTTACCTGTAAATATGCAGACAATGACATGGAAGCTACAATCATCTGAAAACTCTAAGAGCCCAAACAGCAATGAAAACTGTGTATTAGTCTTATCATGGGAGCACAGGAATGTTTAAATGTTATCCAGCTTAAAAACTGATTTAAAGACTGAATAATTTAAAGGCTGTGTTTGTACCTGATGAATAATGTTAAATAACATTTATTTTAAACATGTTTAAAAACAACTGTTAGTAAACAAACAAAAAAATAATAATGGACATGAAATATAAGAAAGGTATAATAATATCATATTCACCATAATTATAAAATTATATTTCTATATTTTTCTGTTTGAAAACATAACTGAGTTCTGCTATTGGACATTATGTGTAGTTTCTGTTATATACCAAACTAAAACAATCCTACAGATTCATAAATGACTACATTCTTATTTCTTTTTAAACTGTGGCTGCAAAGAACACTTTAATGTAACAATAAATTGATGCTTCAGGTTTAACACGGGTCATGGTTTGTGACGTCATTCCCCTCCCTGCTCCACTGCAGGGAGGCTTTGGTTGAGCTGATTAAAACTTGCTGCAGCAGTTTGGTTTAAACTGATCCTACAGGTATAACAAATGTGTAACCTGTTAGCTGGACTTCAGTTCCCAGAGCCTTATGTGAGACGCTGACTGCCGAGAGAGAGCAACTGAAGCAACAAACATCTGCCAGATTTCATCTGACTTTTGTCAGAGCTTTTATTAGTGTTGGAGACACTTACAGCCACGCATGCATGCATCTGCTTTTAAAAACATGTAAACAGATCTAAAAGGAGGTGATCAGTGTTGCAAAGACATCTTGAATTGTGTTGTCTACATTCAGCTTGTGCAGAGACGATTGTGTGATTTTACAGGAAACATATTGACAGAAACCTTTCGGAGCACAGTGTATTTCTTCTTCAGTTGACTGCTTAATTGCCAAAGTGAGTCATGTTAATGGCAGACAGTAGTGGAATTCAATTTCCTGATTATTTTGTTATGATTATAATTACTGTATGTCCACCTGGTAAATGGATTACATTTAGCACAGCACAGTTAAAAAGCTTTACATCAGAGGCAGGAGAAATGACCTGACATTTCCATAATGGCTGACTGCAACTGCACAGTCGTTTTTTTCATTTATAGGAGCTGTCATTCTGGCTGCTCCCTCAGCATACAAATCTGTTATTTCCGCTGGAAAACTCATAATTCTTAAGCTCATTACAGAGTGGTGAATTAACGGGGCTGCTCACGTCCTCTGTGCCATTTCCTGATCAGAAATGACCCAGTTTTGAAAGCCGAGAACACTTTTTCCTTCCAGTTTCTGCAGATCCTTTCAGTGACTTTGAGAAAATGAACAAAAAAAGTCCAGTTCACACAAATTTCTTGTTCTCTTGGTTTCAGGTGAGCTCAGTTTAGCTGTGACTTGACACAGTGTTGATGTGAGTCAGGCTTCTGTCAGGGTTCTGTTTGATGCCATTTAATCACCTCGAGAAGCTGCTGCCCTGTTCATTCCCTTTACCAGCCAGAAGGGAGCAGAAGCAACCCATATTTGATGTTCTGTGTGATCTGGCGGTAGGGAGGAGGTACGACAGAAGAGCATCACTGCTTCCATAGACCCAGATGTATGCAGGGAAGAACTGCTGCTACCAAGGTCAGCTATCTGTGTTCAACCCATCTCCTCTGGACTAATTGGAGATGGGTTGCCTTGGTGACACAGACGATGAAACTGAAGAGAAATGACGGCCTCGGCAGACTCTGTGAGCAGCAGCTTTTTAAAGGTCCCATATGGCAGCTGTTTCTGGGAACTCTCTGAGATGTGATGATCCTCCATGTCTGACGGAAGCTGTCAGGTCCACATTGGGGCAGACAGACTCAGTTCTGGACGTGGAGCCTGCTCTCTCGCCTGCTTATTAATGGCCTTAAATCTATTCAATGGATCTGAGGCTTGAAATTAGAGCAGAAGCATCAAAGAATAAGCTTCTTAATGTCAGAAAATTTGCTGAAACTAGAAGGGCAACCGATGAGCTGTGAAAATACATCCAGGAAATGTTACTATGTTATTTCCTTACTGCACAACATTAACCATGTTTGACTCTGAGTTACAGAGAAACACGTACATATTATTGCTTGCAACCATGGGCATCATAAAATGGTTACAACTTCAGATTTACAGATATAGAGCTACAGTGGTGGTAATCTGAGAGTCATCCCCAACACATACTCCGAGTTCTGACAGATTTCCTTAGATTTCAAAATATTGTGTCATATTGCAGATATTGGTATTTTTTAAGGTTTGACTAAAACAGTTTCAACTCTGGCAAGATCCTAGTTTAAAGTTCTGGCACAAAATGTAGCAGGTGAAATACTAGGCCTTTATTTCTTTAGTTTTTGTTTTACATTGGAATAAATGTTGGATTTAAACTGGTTTGTCTGTTAGCAAAATATCTTACAAAACATTGGATAGATTATTTTGGAGACCTTAGCGTGCTCACGAGGCCAGATAATACAGCAAACAGGAATCACTCGCTGGATGTTGCAGGTTCAAATAAAACACCTTCCGCCTGTCATGGCTTCTAATCATAAAAACACAGAGACAGTGGAGGGTTTGATGGAAACCTGCTCATGGTTTTCCATATGATTGATCTTTGTTTAACTTTTAGACCTTGTGTGTATTTTTGGAGAGCATTAGAACAACAGAACATTGACACATCATGTGGTCAGGGAGTTTTGTGAAGTTGTAAAGTATTATTGTTATTTTAGGTAAATTGAAAGGACGGTTCAGACAAGTGTGGTTCTGTGGAAAAGGTGTAAACAGTGAATATGTGCTGTAAATAGAAATGAAAACAGGAGAAATAGAGTTTAATTCTGGCAGGACTGATGGGATAACGGCTGGTCATAAAACAACTGCAGTCTCTTTTATTAATCAGTGTTTTAATTGAATTTTTTACATTTTACATAATCAACAACAAACAACACCCCCTCTCCACCACCACCTACCCATAACAGGTTAATGAAGGACAAACAAACAAAAAAGGTAAGATAAAAAGATTAATATATAAAAAAATAAAAGACACATTACATGTATACATATATATGCAAATATTAAGCCACATCACTGTGGCACTCAGTTCAGAATGATCCAGTTCAAGTTGTACAGCCTTATTGACCAACGTCAGACAGATTGTTTTGAGTTTAAGGTAATAAAAGACCTCTCTAATCCAGCCTGTATATCTAGGTAGAGCTGCAGATTTCCGATGTAAGTATTAGCCTCCTGAAGGCTGTTAAGTCTTTTTTAGCAGGAGAGGGTGAAGTGAATATAAAACACATCCTGAACAAGGCAGTTAAGACATTAGGAGTGATATCCTCTCCAGTTACATTAGACATCAGAGCAGAATCTCTTCATGTCTACATGTCATTTGCTTTGGCCTGTTGACATCATGTGGTGATTTGGTTTTTCTATGGGTTTTGTTTATGTTTTATTTTTATTCTTTGGTTTGGGTTTTTGTTTTGTTTCGATTCTGTTGTATTTGCTTTTTGGTTTGTCTCATGTTCATGTTTCATTTCACCCTTCCCCAGTCACTCACTTGTTTGTTAACCACGCCCATCTACACCTGTCCCGACTCTGTAATCACTCCACCTGTTCCCACTCACCTCGTTATCCTCAGTACTCAAATACCCGGTCATTTCTCCCACTAGTCGCTGGTTCATTGTCTGTGTTAGTCGTCTGTTGTTTGTCATTGGTTTGCTCGTTGTCTCGCCGCCATTCCTGGTTCTGCTGCTCCGTGCTTTATGTTCTGCTTATCCTTTTGTTTTGCTGCCATGTCAGCTTTTTGTTTTCGTTTGTTTCTTTAGTTTAATAAATTAGTTCAGTTTCTTTAATATGAGTCTGCACACTGGGTTCTTCTCCATCAGTTCCACGGTTCCTGACAGAATGAACCAGCCTCACTCAAACCCAGCAGGCTCCAAGGTTAGTGTTACACTCACGCCTGAAGAAAAAGAGCTCATCCTGGCTGAGCTGCGGGAGGAACATCCGCTTGCTTTTCTTCAGGGGCCACGTTCCTCAGCAATCGTCTCTCCTGTGTCCCGGAACCACCATCGGCGAAAGAAGACACAGAAGGCGGCAGTCTCCTCGTGTCCTCCGGTTGCAGCAGCCGCCACCACAGCCCCTCCGGTGGGACGGACCATCGCCACAACAGCCCCTCCGGTGGGACGGACCACTACGGCTTCCCCGGCGAGTCGGACGGATGCCACCGCCTCCCCTGTTTCCTTAATGGATCGGCCGGACGCAACTTCTGTCTCTTCGGTGGATCAGCCAGACACCACCACGCCTCCGTCAGTAACATCAGTTTTCACGTTTCCCCTTCCTGGTTCACCATTTTCCCCCGACAAACTCATAGAAATCTCCAACCAAATAAATAGACTGCTTATGTCAACTGCATCCAATTCAGATCCAAGACACAATCTAGTCACCTGCAATATCATTGAGAGAATCATCCTGTCCTATCCTGGTCTCCTCTGTCTGGCTCATTACTCAGACATCTATGCAACTGTTACTCAGTTTAAAGGACATTTATCAAACACCTCCACTAATCATCAACCACCTTCCCTCCCTGTTCACCTGTCAACCCGTCACCCTCCAGCTTTTCCAGTGCAGCCTGCAGCACTTTTAGTCCCGTCTCCTGACCCGCCTG
>NC_051430.1:5860606-5874966 GCF_001649575.2 Kryptolebias marmoratus | reverse complement strand
ACTTGCCTGTTAACCACGCCCATCTACACCTGTCCCGACTCTGTAATCACTCCACCTGTTCCCACTCACCTCGTTATCCTCAGTACTCAAATACCCGGTCATTTCTCCCACTAGTCGCTGGTTCATTGTCTGTGTTAGTCGTCTGTTGTTTGTCATTGGTTTGCTCGTTGTCTCGCCGCCATTCCTGGTTCTGCTGCTCCGTGCTTTATGTTCTGCTTATCCTTTTGTTTTGCTGCCATGTCAGCTTTTTGTTTTCGTTTGTTTCTTTAGTTTAATAAATTAGTTCAGTTTCTTTAATATGAGTCTGCGCACTGGGTTCTTCTCCATCAGTTCCACGGTTCCTAACACATCATTCAGACAGAGTGACATGGTCTAATATGTTTGTGAGCCTGGCATTAGTATAGTGAGCTCAATGTAGAATCCAACATTGTATGAAACTGCTGAGCTGAGACTGCAGATCTGTGTACCCTCTTTAAAGCCTAATCTGAAATCAACATTTCTAGGTCTGTCTCCCATACTGTTTTCAACACAGTGCAAGGATTTAAAAGGTTAAAAAGATTTAAATGTATTCTAAGTGAAGGGAGAGGTTTCAGAAACACTTTAAAATCCGAGGAGTTAGGAAGAGCTGGGGATCCTGGGGAGGAGCTGCGGACATAATGTTGAGCTGGGAGGTATCTGAAAAAATGTTCTTTCGGTAAAGAAAATATTTGTGGAAAAAATGCAAAAGTACACATACATACATAGTACATACACATCTCTCTAACTTTTAACCTAGCCCATATAGAGAAAGTGATATCCAATAAGGGTGGAGGAAAAACATGAGTCCTTGCAAGCGGAGCCCCAACAAAGTGTTTTCAGGTCAAAATGGCGTCTAGACTCAATCCAGACTGATAGACAGGCGGCCACTATCACAGTCTTGGTGTAACTAGAAGTAGAAGAGTGAAGAGGTGAGAATAGTAAGGCTTTCACTGCTACCTGATGAGCACAATTTGTTTTCATACCCACCCATGATGGGGGGAATTAATTCTCCTTGTACGGAACCTAATAATTCAGATTTCTGATATTAGTTTCCCAGTAGTAGTACAAGAAGTCAGGTAGTGCCACCCACAGCATTAATTCGACCAGGAACAGGAAAATAAGAGAGGGACTATCACTCAAGGTCATGTCTAATTTGTTTAAGCAAAGAAAGATTTTTTTTCTTATAATGATGAATCATTGTGTCAACTACATACATTCTATAGATTAAAAAAAAAACAAAGACGGAAAAAAAATTCATTCTTTAAAATGGGCTCAGATGATTTGGCTAGTTCCTCTCTTGTAGATTTTCTCTGTTGGGCTCTATGAGAAATAATCTCCCCCCTTCTAAAAGCCTTCACTGCTTCACACAACACTGATGCTGTGACCTCTGGAGTTTTATTAACCTGGAAGAAAAAAATGATTTGCTTAGAGACAAAGTTGACAAAGTTATTATCTAGAAGTAGATGTGTGTCAAAACTGCAGGGTTGTCTTGCATTTGTAAAATTTTAGAACTCAACTTTTGATGGCATAGACTGCAAACCTTTACTGCATTTGATTAAATTGTTTAGGCCCTTGCAATTCTAACTAGCAAACCCAATATGGCCACCCACACTACGTGATAACTTCTTCAGCTGAGCCATAGATGGACAACAGATGAGGTTTGGAAATATGGGGTAGGTGCCAACCCAATTCCCCTTGGAACAAAATCAACAAACAAACCCCCCAATTTGGAACATTTTGTGCAAACCTTGTAAAAGATGTTACACACAATCGCACGCAGGATCTGTTGAGATGTGTGGCACATGTGTTGAGGATGACTCTGCTGGTACCAAATATTAGCGCCATCTTTGTAAATTGACTAAATTACATTACTGAATTATGTGTTTGCTAGGGTTTCTTAACTGGGGTGTCCATCTCTAATGGGGTTGACTCCAAAAGTTAATCAGTTGTAGATGTACATTCAGTGATTGAAAGTCTCTCCCGTGCTGTTGTGGTATTAGACCTGACTGTCTGCTCCCATCTGCCTGAGGCATCTGAAGCCTCCCAAACTGAACTCGTTGGCATGAGGTAGTCTCAGTGGATGACTTTGCCAATTCCCAAATTCAAGCTTTAAAGCCTCTGAACTCTTTGGGAAAACAAGACAATATGTGCAAAATTATGACACGTTTAATTGTTGTGCAACTGAACGGTCTACAGGGGCTGCACATCTGCACAGAGGTGACGAGCCATTCAACTGCTGCTAAATTAAACACCTTAGACATATGTTCCTTTAACATCTGCTGATAATTTGTACAGACATGCAGATTTGAAAACCATACAGCTGGTAGATCTAGTTTCATGACTTCTGAGCTTAACTTTTACACTCAAGTGTGAGTGACACTGTTTTCTCACACAGAGGGCTGTCAGTGAGCAACATTAGCAGGTCTGCTGATGTTTCTGTAGTAATGGCAATACATACAGACATCTGAACTAGATTATTATTAGACATTAACACGGTTCAGAGCCATTTCTTTGTTGAGTTATCTATTAATAAGCTTAATTACCAATGGGACATAAGACAAATAAAGGAGTGAAATGATCAAAAGCTTCACAGAGCTCAGTGACAGAGCAGACTGAAGATTTTAACCTGTAAAAATCCTCCACAGCTTAATGGTGCACTGACAGTCTTCATCTGTTTACAACTTCATTGTTAACGTAACATCAGCTCTGTGTTTCATTAATTGAATATGCGGCAACACATACTGCTACTGTTCTGTGATTGAGAAGTTCATTATAGCTGACAGTGACCCACAGCCGGAGTCCAGCAGCTATAAAACAAATAAAACAAACATTAAACCAGATAAAATCACTCTTACATATCCTGCAATTTACTTTGATTAATAAAATCCTCCAAAACTGACCTTTTTATTGAAAACGGATCTAATAAATAGTTAATTAAAACTTTTAAATGGAAAAAATAAATAAAAAGCTGTATCTTCAGAACATTTCTAAGAATCACTTTTTAATTCTGTTTATTCAGCTACAGTTGAATGGACATTCAGCCTGATATGTCTGTTGCCAGTGTGGGGTCACTTCAGTTCAGTGGGAAGTCCCACATTGAGGGATGATAGGGATTGATGTTCAGATTGACAAACCTATGCAGATACGAAGGGTCCAGACCGTCTCCAAAGGTGGTTTTAGTGAAAAACATTTTCAGTGCACATATAGAGAAGTCACACCTGTATTTAGTTAGATCACAATCATACAGCTAAAGATGTAGCAGCAAGTGTGAACAGAGTCTTAAACTTAACCCTCCTTTGGGTCAATTTAACCTAAAGGCCACCGGAGGGTTAATCCATAATCTGCAAGAATCAAAAGAGTTGTTCGTTTTCTTTTGGTGGCAAGACCAAGAACAAAGTTTGTTCTGGCCAGGACATCTCATACTTCATGGGAAACTGAAGTGCAGAATTCCCAGGAAGTCCTCATAGCAGGAATGTCAACATTTCCGCTTTTCCACATTAACCCCACCCACTTCAAATTTCTGGCCAATCTCACAATAATTGTCAGACGCCACATGAGAAAAAGTTCTGCTCAGATGATGGGTTGAGAACACACTGCAAGAACTCCAAAAACCAGAGCTGCAAGGATCCAATACTTCATTCCCTTCATTAAGAGTTTCAGATATAATCATTTCAGATGATGTTTCCCAGTCAAACAGCTTTGAATAACACTGCACCACACTCCCTGACACAATTACTAATCACACTGATAAAATCCAATCAAAAGAGACATGCAATATTAGAAAGTGCTTTTTTTTTTAAATGAATCCTACCTTATTTAAAGAGAAGCTCGCTCTGATGACTTTTCTGGGATGTAAAATGTTAATAACCACCTTGTTAAAGATCTGTTAGCTACACTTGCTGTTATCCAGTCCTTTCACTGAAACCAGGTCACAGAAAAACTTTGGTTTTGCTGCTTTTCCTGTTTTGAATATCCTTTGGTATATCTGCTCCCAACCTCTTCACTACCAGTTTTTTCCCCAAAGACATTCATGAAAACAGGTGAGAAATTAAATAATCCATCTTGTTTATGTTTGTCTTGCTTCCCATTGTACTCAGTCTACGCCAAACCACGCCCACATACACTCACGCTCGAGGCACGTTATCGTACGTCCACCCTCACTGGCTGAAGCCTGAGGCCTTGGGCTGACCCTGGGCTGAACTAAATTAACCCAAATGAGCAGCAAACCGAGGGGCGGGACAAGACAGCTGTCAATCATTCTGTACCAAGAAAGACATTTAATGATCGGGGTTGTGAAAAGTTAGCCCTTTGGAAAGACTGGGATTTTCTTGGGACTTTTTGACACCAGTTTTGTTGTAAATTTCACAAAACGTGATACAGTATTTTAAGTTCCTGTTTATTAGGTATTTTAACGTTTTATTGTAAAAAACAGGGAAGGTTTAGCCTGATATACACTGATACCAGCCGTACCTGAAAACTTTGATTATTGTGGACAAAAAAGTGACCTTTTAACTTCCTGTTTGCAACAATGTAAATGTACTAAAAGCATAAATAAGAAGAGATTATGGTGTTACTTCTTGTCTAAACAAAAGCATTTTAAACTTTTGATAGAATTCAGATACATGTAGATTATTACATACTCAGAACAATAAACTTTTTTAACCCACTGGAACCAGCTGTCTGGTCTCTCCAGAACTCAGTCTATGGGGAGCTTTGTTCTGGATATTCATTCATGAATATTTCATTTTTCCTGCGTTTACGTTTTATTGGTCTCTGCTGATGTAACCTGCTGGTTCCCTTCCCCATACCTCCTGCAAAGTGCAGATCCACCTGAGGGAGTGTTTGACAGTTTGTTTGTGTCGGGACATCTTAAGGACAATCCAGTCTGCCTCAGCAGGACTGTAAGACATGAAACACTACTGTGCAGTGTGATTCCAGCGAGCTGACATGCTGTTTATCAGCAATAAAAACTAAATATGAGGATGCCGAGGCACAAAAAACAGAAACAGATGCTCTGCAGACAAAAGATCCTTGTTTGTCTGAGTGCTTCCTGCTTTCAGAGCATGTGTTTAAGGAAGCTGGAGGAAGAGAAACAGATCCTGCTGAGCACAGGGGGGTGTTAGATTTATGTGTCTGTGTACTTCATACCCTTCAACTTATTTCTGTAAATGAAGAAAGAAACAAACAGTCTTTTGAAGTTCAGACAACACCTCCAGCTCCTAAGTCTTCACAGTGCAGAGGCTTTGCACACATGCAGAACCTTGAAATGCAATTAGTGAACATTGGATTCTAATGCCGTGTACCTTTAAAAGTCCCATCTGGGCAGCAAACATGAATCTTTTTACACATGAGCAGATCACAGATGATGACTTAATGTCTTATAGTGAGTCATGTTCTCACACAAAGCCAGAACTGGGTAAACATCACTTCATCATCTGTCCTCCAGCTTTAGTTTAATCCATAACTTCAGTTTATTTTACAGAATATTAATTATTTGTCAAACCAAAAGACTTGTTTTGGTAATGCATTTTGAGATACTATTGCAAATAAATTCTAATATTCATTCATAATTAGTTACCATTTGACAACATTTCTACTTTTTCACAACCCATTTTTAACCATTTCAAATGATGGTTCAGTGAAGGCGTGAGTGCAAAAAAAGAGTTTTAACAAAAGTTAATGCCCATCTTTAGCACTACGGCTCTTCATATTTCTGACTTAAAATCCTCAGAAATCTGTGTGCCAAGTTCTGATTTTTCTAAAATGAAAAATAAGTCAAAATTAAAGCTGCAAGCAGCATTGGGCAGCCCTTGCAGCTCAGCGCCGCTCCGGCCTTGCCATCGCGGGAGCTCTGGCGACTGCCGCTACGCTCTCGTGCCTTTCCTGCACCGTCCACTAGGTGGCGTTTTCAGCAAATGTCCCAAATTGCCTTCAGTCAGGATCCATACCAGTCCTGTGCCATGCTGTGAACTTTGACCTTCCTACGTCAAACGGGTGAAGAGTTAGAGCACATGAGCTCTCCTGACCTTGACCTTTGACCTTGTGAACTTGAAGTTAAAAAGACCCATGGGAAGTCTCGTTGTAATGTTTGACCTACCTACTTTGCGCCGTTTCTGAGTTACAGTCACCCAAAAATCCTTGTGTTGTCATGAAACAACCACCCCAATGTGTCTGACAGCACTCACTGATGATGCACAAAAAATCTTGTGCAGATCAGATGAAGGATCAGGGAGATATAACTGTTGGAATAATGTAGAGGGCGCACTGGAGTCAAATTACAGTATAATCCTATTGGCCTCTTCAGAGGTTAACACAGGTCATTCATGTCCAGTTTGGTGCAAATCGGATAATGCATGTATGATTTAGAGCCAACCGTATGCAAACGGCGAAGGATTGGCGTTCGCCATTCTGTCACGCCTACATCATTCAGGCACCAGTCAGTGCTGAGAGCAGGATTCTGCATCATCTTGTTCTGACATCTGACACAGGCTTAAATTTGTATGAGTGAAAGAGAAAAAAGGACAACTTTCAAAAAGAAAACAGGTTACTTCCTGCTGGAAGGGGGAGGGGCTAAAATGATGTCACAAATTGACCATGTGAATATGATCAGTGTGGGTCTGGTATGACCCACAGAAAGTTTCAATAAGCTGTGACCTTGTATTGAGAAGTTATTCCACATTGATGTTTCATGGCGAATGGTCAGAGTTTGAGGCTTGGCCACGCCCACATGCTTTTATGTATCAAAAAGCTTTTGATAACTTTTGACCTTCAATGTCTCAAGACTGAGCTCAGTGATTCTGAAGCCTGTATGTGAAAAGCTGTAGGAGGAGTTCGTTCAAATGCGGAGGCTGCAATTGTCCAAAATCGGGCAAAAATCCGAACTTTGATCCAAGATGGCCGACTTCCTGTGAGGTTTGGACCATGGCTCCAAGAGACTTTTTTGTAGGTCCTGATATGTTTTACATGGGTACCAAGTTTCAAGATCGTCAGTAAAAGCATGGCTTGGGGCTGCTTTTTTAAAGTTTTCTAGGGGGCGCTGTGGAAGAATTAGGCCACGCCCACCAAACATGGCACTGCATTTCTGTTGGGTGCTGGACTAGGATCATAGTGATTTTCGTGCAGCTCGACTTAAATATGTGGAATTTAGAGCCAAACGTAAGTCAATGGCGTGATGTCTGACACGCCACCACAGCCACACCCTCCAGCAAAAACTATTGGTGCTTTAATGCAAGTCAGACCAACTTGTTATCTGTCTTCTGACACAAGATCAACTTGATTAGGTCAAAGGTGGCAGAGATGGAGCTTTCCAAAAAAAAAAGTGACTTCCTGTCCTGAGGGGGCAGGGCTTAGATGACGTCAGAATATGACCACATAGGATCGTTGGGCATCCTACAGGGATGACTCATACCAAAATTGGTGAAGTTTGGTCTTTCCATTTGAAAGTTGCATTGTTTTGAAATCTATGGCGAGAAGGCGAACTTTGAGGCTAGGCCCCGCCCCTTCAGCATGCTCGAAAACTCACCTTTTTGATAACTTTTAATCCCCCGTCCCTCAACTGCATACTGACCAATTTGAAACTGATCGCTCAAAATCCCTAGGAGGAGTTCGTTAAAGTCCGAGGTGTGCAAAAATCTAAAATTGTGGTGATTGGTGTTTTGGTGTGTGTTTGTGTGAGTGCTTCCTGGTGGGCGTCTCCTGAGCTGGTGACGGACGCCTCATCACCACTCCTCTCACACCTGTGACTGATCTAGCTGATTAGAAGTGGAGGAGTATTTAAGGCTGCAGTGAAGACCAGATCAGCGCTGGAGCATTGTTTACCATGCGGTAAAGTGCAGAGCCTGTGAGAGACTTAGCTGTGTTTTTTGTGTACTCCCTGTTGTGATCCAAGTCTGTTTTTGTATCTTCAAACCTGTGTTCAGGATTACCTGTCCATCTGGAACCAGTCTGGTCTGCCTTCAACTGCCTGCCGCCTAGTTAAGTACTCACCTGCTCAACTGAACCTGCCTGTTCCTGCTATTACTGCCTCCTGGATTCCAAGACTGGTCAGTTGTCTTCTGAATCATCACCTTACCTGCACTCGGGAAATACTCATCTCACCTGGACCCGCTCTCTGGAACCTACACCGGACCATCGCTGGACAAGGATCGATCTCGTCATCTCTTCGGTGTTCTGGACTCGTACCAGTTCTTACTGAACTATCACAAGGAATATTACCTGCGCCATACCTGCTGTTCCTCTCCTCACCGATCCCATACTCACCTCATCCTCTGCTCTTCAGGTCCTGGCTCCGGTTCCCCTCTGTAAATATTCCATTGCACTGTAAATAAATTCACTTCCCGTTACCTGCTGGTTTCTGCGTCTGTCTGTTGCCGAACTGCTCGCTTGGGTATAATCTGAAACCTGACAAAAATGACCAAAAATTGCACTTTGACCCAAGATGGCCGCCTTCCTGTACATTTTAGGGCATACCTCCAAGAGACTTTTTTTCTTGATTTGGCGTCTTCTACCTACATACCGAGTTTTAGATCTTTACAATGTTTGTCATATCTCACGTTAGGGGGCGCTGTGGAGCAGTTTTGATTCTAATAAAATTGTGTTATTTCTCGCGGGGGACAATTTACGGTGAAATATGGTGACTTTTGGAATATGTTTAGACCTCCAAATTAGAGTTTTAAGAACGCAAAGAATCGTAATAATAATAGGAAACAGTACAGATACAATAGGCCTTCGCAGCGCTGTCGCTGCTCGGGCCTAATAATAATAATAAACAGTAGAGATACAATAGGCCTTCGCAGCGCTGTCGCTGCTCGGGCCTAATAATAAGAGAAAACAGCCTGCAGTGATTTTATTTTATTTTCATAAAAAATTAAATCAAACCATTTATAAAAATCTGCTCATTCCATTTTGACCACAAAAAATCTTGTATTTTAAATGGGTCTTTGATGTTTAAAAAGAAAAATTAAGGAACCTTGTTTTTGATTTTTCTTGCTCACCTTTGAAGGCAAATGGTGATAAAGTTTCTTTTTGGCCCATGTCTGTATGTGGATGTGTTCATTTGACTGTCTGTCAGCAAAATATTACATGAACCACTGGACAGACTTTAAAGAAACTCTTAGAAAGTAATTATTGTTCCTACATCTACAACCCCAGTTCCAATGAAGTTGGGACGTTGTGTAAAACATAACTAAAAACAGAATAAGATGATTTGTAAATCCTTTTCATCTTATATTCAACTGCATGCTCTACAAAGACAAGATATTTAAGGTTCAAATGGATAAACTTTATGTTTTTTGCAAATATTCACTCATTTTGAATTTGATGCCTGCAACACATCCAAAAAGCTGGGACAGGGACAACAAAAGACTGAGAAAGTTGAGGGATGCTCAAAAACACCTGTATGGAGCATTAACAGGTGAACAGGTTAATTGGAAACAGGTGTGTGTCATGATTAGCTATAAAGGGAGATTACCTGAAAGGCTCAGTCATTCACAAGCAAAGATGGGGCGAGGTTCACCACTTTGTGAACAACTGTGTGAGCAAATAGACCAACGGTTTAAGAACAACATTTCTCAACGTACAAGTGTAAGAAGTTTAGGGATTTTATCATCTACAGCCCATAATATCATCAAAGGTTTCAGAGAATCTGGACAAATCTCTGCAAGTAAGCAGCAAGGCCGAAAACCAACAGTGACTGCCCGTGACCTTTGACCCCTCAGGTGGCACTGCATTAAAAACCAACATCATTCTGTAACAGATATTACCACATGGGCTCAGAAACACTTAAGAAAAACATTGTCAGTAAACACAGGTCATCTCTACATCTACAAGTTAAAACTCTACCATGCAAAGAGAAAGCCATATATCAACAACACCCAGAAACACTGCCAGCTTCTCTGGGTCCGAGCTCATCTGAGACGGACTGATGCAAATTGGAAAAGTGTCCTGCGGTCTGATGAGCCCACATATNTGTTGTTGGGTGGGGGGGGGGGGGGGGGGGGGGGGTATTAGTGCCAATGGCACGGGTAACAAACATCTGTGAAGGCACCATTAATGCTGAAAGGTACATACAGGTTTTGGAGCACCGTCTTTTTTCAGGGATGTCCCTGCTTATTTCAGCAAGACGATACCAAGCCACATTCTGCATTCTGCAACAGCGTGGCATCATAGTAAAAGAGTACAGGTACTAACCTAGCCAGCCTGCAGCATTATGAAGTGTAAGACATGACATGACCGTTGAGCAATTAAAGTTGTACATCAAGCAAGAATAGGAATGAATTCCACCTACAAAGCTTCAACAATTAGTGTCCTCAGTTCCCAAACTCTTATTAAGTGTTGTTAAAAGGAAAGGTGATGGAACACAATGGTAAACATGCCCCTGCCCCAGCTTTTTGGAACGTGTTGCAGGCATCAAATTGAAAATGAGTTAATATTTGCAAAAAAAAAAATTCCTTGTTTATACATTAAATATCTTGTCTTTGAAGTGTATTCAGTTGAATATAGGTTGAAAAGGATTTGCAAATCATTGTATTCTATTTTTATTTATGTTTTACACAACGTTCCAACTTCATTGGAACTGGTGTTGTACACTTATTAACCATATTCCAGATGGCTGCACTCACAGATGAGATCTCACAGCATCCCATCAGATCATGCATAAAGTCCTTGTTTGACCAAAATGGCTATAACTTCATTATTTCTCATCACAAGATGATCGTAGTTTAAAACTGACATAAAAAAGTGGTTTTATCTGAGGAAAAAAATAGGGAGGATGTCCTGAATTTTCTCTGTAATCAAAAGAATTTTATTCATAAAGAATGTCATGCAGCCTTCACTGCTTAGAGTTATAGATACATGGCTCAACAGAGAACAGTACTACAAAAAACTGTCTGTTGTTCTTGTTCTCTTCTATTAAAGATGAAGAGTATATAGTTCTAGCTTCACAAAGGGCTTTCTTGTATGCTAGCAGGCTATCTCTCCAGGTTAAATAAAATTATTCCATGTTAGTGGAGCGCCATTTTCTTTCCAACTTTCTAGATGCCTTTTTTAAAGGATGTAACTCTGAAATAAACCAAGGAGCCAGCTTCCAGTTTCATCAAGTGATGTAATATTATAAACAAGATCATCTAAGTTAGTGCTCTCTGTTACATTCCTCTCCAAGACAGAGGAAAAAAATAATGGAAGAGATTCTTTAAGTTTTGTTACAGCATACTCTGATAAACATTTTCTGGAATGAAGTTCCCTGTCAGTGGGTGTGTAATCAGTCGATTTAAACTCAAAGGTTGTTAAAAAAAGGTCAGACAGAACAGGACTGTGAGGATGTATTATTAGGTCTTTACTCTCTATGCCATATGTCAGAACCACATTGTCAGGTGTGGTGGTGAGTGAGGCGAACCCAAAGCACAGACTCATGCTGATAGCTCCAGGAAAAACTAATTTGTTTTAAATAAAAAGAACAAAAACAAAAGCTGACGTGGCATCCTAACAAAACTAAATACAAAGCACTAACAAAACCCAAAATGCAGCAAACCCAAGAGGCGAGACATGAGACATCGCATGAAAGTGACAACGGACCAGTGAGGAAGTGGAGGACATGACCAGGTTTTAAAGGCAGAAGGTAATTAGGGGAAGTGGGCACAGGTGAGTGATTACTAACTAGGAGCAGGTGGAGATGGGTGTGGCAGGCAAACAAGAGATAAGCTGAGAAGAAGAGAATGATGACATGATTACAAAGAAACAATAAACCCAAACCAGAAACATGAAAAACAAACAAACAAACAAAACAAAACAAAAAAACAACAACCCAAAAAAGGGCTTAAAGAGCTCCAGCCGGGGGCCGGATTTCCAGCTTTTGACCAAACGGTTCACCTCAACCAATCTTCATGGTCCGCCTCAACCAAACTGTAGTCTCAGGGCTTAAAGAGCTCCATCTGGGGGCCGGATTTCCAGCTTTTCAAGCAAAGCGAGCATTGGACCAAACGGCCTGCCTCAACTAAACTGTAGATAATAGACAAAGATGTCTGCCAGTCAGAATTCTAGCTCCCGTGTTCTTGACCAATGACTGTAAAAGAGTTTGTAGAAAAGAAGCGCATGCGTTCGGTTCGGCGGTTAAATCAAATGCGATATGAAAGAAGATGGAGTTTGTCTCACCCGGTAAAGAAACACGTTTACTTGAGAAAGGAATTAAAAACAAGTGGCGCTGGGCATGGCTAGAGGAAAGGGGACAAGACAGGAAGCCGCTGAGCAGTTGGTGTCACAAACTCGCAGTGCCTGGAGCTTGTTTTTGTGTCGTGTGCCATAAAAAGCTGCTGTATGCTACGAGGGGCAAGAAGGCTCTCCTGTGTCATGATTTAGACAAAGCCCACAGAGCTGCTGTCCAAGCGCTACTCTACACCTGCACGTTACCTGGAGCTACATCGACGGCAAACACTCTGTGTCTGTGAGCAAAAAATACGTTTGTGTGCGTTCATAGCAGAACATGACTTGTCTTTCACAATTTCACAACCATTAGTTAACCTGTACAAAAAGTTAGCTGAGGACAAAACGGCATTAGCTAAACTCTCAATGTCAAATCCATATGTTAGCTATTTAAGCACACATGGCCTGGCCCCTCAACTTAAAAAAGTTCTGTCAGAAAAACTGAAAGATACGATGTTTTCTTTGAATATTGATGAGTCAACCAACTGCAACATGGACAGAATTCTGAACGTGCTTGTTCGCTATTTTGATGAAGACCATAAAAAAGTTATTACTCAGCATTTAGCCAGCAACAAAGTAAACATTACAACAGCAAATATTCTTTTGGTCACACTAAGAGACATTCTCGCTTCAAACAATCTTAAGTGGAGGCAAGTCATCAGCATTCTTATGGACAATTGTGCTGTCATGAGAGGTAAAAAAGGAGGACTTGAAACGCATGCTCGTAAAGAAAACCCCTTCTTGTTGGATATTTCTGGAGACACCGTGAACCACCTAACGAAGAACATAAATACAGGTAATATGAACTATGGTATTTGAACTATCACATAAAACTGATATTTGTAGTCAGTTTGATGTGATATTTTTTGAAGATACAGCTGTTTGGGGAAAAAGAAACCTTGTAATGTTTAAATTATTCATTGATTCTGTCTCAATTTAGTCTCAATTTATAAGAAATGTATGTTCAAAAGTACAATTAAAGGGGGAAAATGGATGGGTATGCACTTTCATACAATATATGTTTTATTAGTACTGTTTAGCATTCAATTAGCAATATGATAAAAATGTGTATATGTTTTATGGTCTCACAATTTTCCCATAGTTGTTTTATAGTGATAAATATATTAAAACAAATGTTCAATGATGTTTTGTTTAGCAATTAATAGTTTTGATTTTACTGATTAAGAGGTGTGTGTTTGTGTCACCCAGGTACTTCAGAGAAACGCTGTATCTGTTGAGGAAAGAGCCAGAATAGAACTTCCTCAACAGCAACAAACCGCAGCTTCTCGTGCAGGAACTCAAGCAAACAAAGACAGGAAAGCACGGATTTCTGTGCTCTTTACAGAATATGAAAGATTGAGGGTTATTTTATACATCTTTAGAGGTATTATTGATTATCAGCAGGACATGTAAATGGAACAAATAAATGGACTTAATGTATGATAGACCTTTATTTAGAGCTCGGACATTTCACTGTTATAGTAATCTACTAATATTGTCATGAATGTTGGTCAGCTGCAACCAATCTTCATCTCTCCCTCAGTCTTTAAAACCGGTCTCTCTCTCTCCATACTCCACTGGGTCACGTGTGTTGTTGCCTTGCCTCGCCTCGCTTTTGTGGACTTTGTTTTTGTTAGTTTTTGCTGCCACCCCAGCCTTTTTTTTTGTTATATTTTATTTTAATAAATTAGTTTAAGTTTTTCACGATGAGTCTGCGTTCTGGATTCGGCTCCATTTCCCCCCTTCTTGACAAACATTGATAAAATATTAATATTTGGCTATTTTTAACCTGCAGCATCAAGATGAAATGTCCAACTTGAACATAAAAAGCCTTTAGTAAATTGAAGATTGCAGGCCTTGTATGTGTGTCTGTACCTTACATGGGTTTGACATTTCTGCTCCTATTATGGAACTTTCCTTTTAAGTCATGTTATGACATAGGGTGATATATCAATATTTTTCTAGTGGTATTAACCCCTTACCACTCGACCTCAAAAAGCTCAAGAAGCCTGGAAAAGACGTACCCAAATTAAATTAGATGCTATTCTTCAGCCTTTTGTGGTTCAAACTAAAGATTAGGCTCCATGTGAAGTTAACACTTTGAAGTTTTTGCCTGAGCAGTCAAAATGATTGTAACTTTAACCAAT
>NC_051430.1:5858577-5859078 GCF_001649575.2 Kryptolebias marmoratus | reverse complement strand
AAATTAGAGGGGCTCTAGGGGGGGCAGAGAGCAACCCAGTTGGTCAGACGAAACGTCAATCAAAAGTGGCGCCAAAACACCGCTATTTTGAAATTTAGGTTTATAAAAACAATAAATGTAGCAAAAACTATACAGATTTGAATAAAAAAAGGCAGTAAAACGGCCCGTGGGCGGGCCGCCACATGGTATGGGGTTAACCAATTATGTATATTTTAAATTAATTGGTTTCCTTAAATCAATCTGCATGTGGCACATGTGATGTCAGTAAATTGCTTAACAGAAATCTTTTTTCTCCCACAGGTGTCCTTCCCATTTTTCTAAAATTTCTGAAGAAGCTTCAGCATGAAAAGCCAATGGTGCACTTATTGCACATTGAGATGTTGGCTGTGGTTAGGGAGCTACTCAGTATGTTTATAAAACCAGACTTAATTGGGCTAAGTACCTCTTCATCTGCAGCCACAGCCTCCTCCTCGTCTGCAGCCACAGCCTCCTCCTAATCTG
>NC_051430.1:5849262-5858477 GCF_001649575.2 Kryptolebias marmoratus | reverse complement strand
TCGTCTGTAGCCACAGCCTCCTCTTCATCTGCAGCCACAGCCTCATCCTTGTCTGCAGCCACAGACTCCTCCTCGCCTGAAGCCACAGCCTCATCCTCGTCTGCAGCCACAGCTTCCTTCTCATCCACAGCCACAGCCACCTCCTCGTCCTCAGCCACAGCATCCTCCTCGTCTGCAGCCACAGGCTCCTCCTCGTATGCAGCCACAGCGTCCTCCTCATCCGTAGCCGCCGCCTTGTCTGCAGCCACAGCCTCCTCCTCATCTGCAGCCACAGCCGCCTCTTCGTCTGCAGCCACAGTCTCCTCTTCATCTTTAGCTAAAGCCTCCTCCTCGACTGCAGCCACAGCCTCCTCCTCGTCTGCAGCCACAGTCTCCTCCTCGTCTGCAGCCACAGCCTCATCCTTGTCTGCAGCCACAGCTTCCTTCTCATCCGCAGCCACAGCCGCCTCCTCGTCTGCAGCCACAGCCTCCTCCTCATCCGCAGCCACTGCCTCCTCTTCATCTGCAGCCACAGCCGCCTCTTCATCTGCAGCCACAGACATAGGGCACAGACATTTTACACTTTGTTTTGAGTTGAAATGCACTGAAGTCTTATTTAAGTTTGAGTGTTTAACTTGTTAATTGTATTGTTAGAAGCAATTGTTTGCACTATTCAAAGACACTTCCTATTAAACTGTTGCAATGGTGACGGTATAGCTAATTTCTATCACCACTATACGTTTCAGGCTCAGGATTTTTTTTTTTACTTTAAGTCCTGCCAAAAACACAACCCTTAATACAAAATGAACCACAAAGAAAACCCATATCCTGACACAGATCAGGAGTATGATTTGTGGACATTTTGGGTAAAATCATTTGACTCTATTAAATTATTAAAGGTTATCCCTTTCAGCATCAACATGAATACTGGAATCCCCCACTATTATGACTTTGAGAAGTTTGAGAATTCAGGCAAAAACTAGAATAAGGCCCTAACGGACGATATATATAACAAATAAAAGTGCTTTTTCTGACTTCCATTTTGGATGAGAATGACTGTGTGGTGATTTGGCTTTTTTCTGGGTTTCGTTTTTATTTTAGTTCTCTGGTTTTTGTTTTTCTTCTTGGTTCTGTCCTCATGTTTGTGTTTTCATTTCCACTCTCCCCCAGTCATTCACTTGTCTGTCAGCCACGCCCATCTTCACCTGTCCCGACTCAGTAATCATTCCACCTGTTCCCACTCACCTCGTTATCCCCAGTCTTAAAAACCCGGTCACTCTTCCCAAACCTCACTCGTCCATTGTCTAAGGTTTGTTTGATGTAGATGTCTGTTTGTTGCTGGCTTGCTTCATGTTTCCTGTTTCTTGTTTCAGTTATGCTTTGTATTTAGTTCTTGTCTGTTTGCTGCCACATCAGCTTTTTGTTTTCGTTCGCTTCATTAGTTTAATAAATTAGTTTTTCTTTCTTTAATTATGACTCTGCATTCTGGGAGGAGGGTTAAAGATTAAAAAAAATTGTAACTAATAATTGGTTTAACATTAATCTTGACTGAAAAAAGCAGTTATTCCTCCACTTCAACCTGTTGTTCTAGGAACAGGAAAGTTTAGATAATTACCAGGAGTGGATAGTCTGAAAAAACCCCTCATTATCCTAATGCATATTACATATTTGTGTTAATTCCCTTCTGCCGTGTACAGTGTGAGTAATATAGATTAGTATTTTTTTAACTGGTTGATGCTTGGACATTGTTTTAAGTCCATATTCAGTTCGTTCCATTGTTTAACTCCAGTTACAGGAATACAAAATCTTTTTGTAGATTGGCTACAAGACCATCTCCAGACCCCCACTGAGGTCTCCATCAACCCAGAACAAAAGACCGAGGGTTGATGTTTGAAAATTTTACTATAGACAAGCTGAAGTCACACTAACTTTTGAATTGTAATTTTCTGAGTCCTGCAACTTATTTTTTTAGTACATCTACAAATTATTCAGCAAAACAGCAGCATTTTTGTCTTCTTCATCCAATGTGTCTCACTGCTACAGGACTTGTTTTCTTTCTTGTGTAGAGTGCTCAACTTCCACAGACTTAAGTTACTGTATATTGTAGCTCAAAATATTCTCTTTAAAACTGGAAGTGAAGGTGCTTTTTAACCTGTCATATTGCCAACATAAAAGAAAAATAAAATGTCACATGGTTGATCGTCAAGTCTTCTGAGGATCACTGGTCAAGACTTTTTAAGATCTGACTTAGTTTTTGCCCAGCGACTGTTTGAGGCTTACTTTCCCATCTGCCTCTCTTAGGTTTGCTGTCAGGGAGTGACAGACACAGGTGTGTGGTTACCACGGTGACCATAATGAGCCACTGGCAGCAGCTTTAACATCTCTTTTAATCTCAGTTCTCCTTACTCTTTTTGTACAGTTCATGCATCAAAATTTAAAACTAGGTTGGAATTTTAGTCAGTATCTGTATTGGCACAATTCAAAATATCTTTTTGTCCTGTTCCTATAATTTTATTTTTTTTGATATGCAGTTTTTTTCATGCTTCATGTCATAAACAGGACAGTTTGCAAAAAAATCCCTTTTACATTACAGCAACATCTTTTTTTTAATCTTAATTGGGCAGTTTTAGTGATGCTGTTTTATTCCAAGATCTCAGCAGCTTATTTAATGGGAGTGATCATTTTAATCCTTGGAGAATTGAAACCGAAACCATTAGCAGTGAAAACTAATGTGTTAGGAAGACGAATTAGCTTTAAAGTAATGTTTATCATGTTTAAAAGCTGAGATACATTGTGAAAGATATTCTGAGTAGTGTTTATGTTAATCAGCTGCCTGGTGATTTAACACTTGTGTTTGAGCAGCAGACTCATATTTCCCACCCTGTCTCTCCACTTATAAGCATAACATTTGGCATCAGATGAGCAAATGTCACCTCGTCTTTGGCCGTGTTTCCTTTCACATGTCTACCTTAATAACAATTAAGGAGAGTACCACAGTGATGGCCTTGATCACAAGAGAGTGAGTGTGAGCAACAGATTGTGATTGATGGGTGGCATGTCTGCTGAGACGTGGGTGGAGGAGACTGTAATGGCACCAACAGCGCACCAGCAGATGGCTGGTGAAATAAAGCAGCAGCCTCGCTCCAGATAGGTTAATTAGTCTGATGAGTAAAAAATGTGTTCAATTTGGCACCTTGTCTGCATCCGGTTGATATGTTCGCTCGCAGTACTTATCTGTCAATATTCAGGAGCCTGCATACGAACGCTGCAGTCCTAGTGAGAACCAAACTGTCAGGGCGGCACAGCAAGGTGGAAACGGTTTATCCTGCCCTGATGACATGTTTTTTTTTTTAAACCAGTACTTTTTAGTTGGACAGGTTTTTAAAAAGGAGAGGAGGTGAAATGCGTTAAACGATACGTTTATTATTTTCATCATCAATAAATCAATAAATATTTAAAATTATAATTATTCTTTATGTAAGTGTGGTAATGTGACCTTTTTGAATTATTGTGATGTTTTGCTTTGGTGTTTCCAAGTTATTTACTTTGGTGTTTTGGAGTTGTTTGCTTCTTTATTAGTTTATTTTGGTTTATTTTCATTTAAGTTGCTGTGTTGCATGTTTTGCTGATTTTGTTTTGTTTTTGAGGTGACGTTACCACCCACAGCCGGAAACGCCCACTTTGACAGCGCAGGTGTTCTTCATTAGCAAAGTAGTGTGCAGACTGAGGAATCGGAGATAAAAGGGTGGCTGGACAGTTGAAGAGACAGAGAAAGACAAAAAGAGGGGTGCCGGATAGACCCAGGACGCAGGGCAGCGGAACGGAAGGACTGGAGGGTGTTGCAGAGGTTCAGACAGCCGACTCGCCGTTGAGGATCGGACGACTGGCTGCTGTGGAGAAAGGGGGACTGGATTGTCGCCAAGATCTTCCACTAGAGAAGATCCCCCTGTTGGTTGCCGCGCAGGATCTGTCAGCTGGAGACAAGAAGCACGGAGCGTTGGAGGGAGGACACGCCCCCACCTCTAGCTAAGACTGATTTTTAACTGTTCCACAGACTTATTTGTTGACTCTGCCGCCTAGTACCGCACTGTGTTTATCTTTTCAACACCTGTCTTTTAAATACGGCATTCTATCTTTTTAACATGTCTTTTTAAATAAATTATTGTCTCTAGTTTAGAGCCTGCCACATTTCCTGCAGTTTATTATATTAAATTCACTACTCGGGTCCCACATAAGGTTGCCTTGAGCCAGCATCTATCCCACACTGAGGATAATTTTTCAATACTTACAACACCCCCAAAACAAATAAATATATCCCCAATTCCATCGTGTAAAATGTCAATACAAACTAAATTCAACAACCCCTAATTTTATTCACAATAAAACAGTAAACATCAAATTTGTAAATTAAGAAATGGTACACTCTTCTTGGACAAAATGAGGTAATTTTTAATTTTATGGCATCAACACATCTCAACAAAGTTGTTCCAGGGGTAACCACCGCCTGTAAATGTAAGTTATACAAATAAGAAACAGCTGGAGCAGCTTTTTGTAAATAATTAGAAAGATTGGCAACAGGTCAATGAGAGGACCGGGTGTAAAAAGAGCATTTTAGAGAGACTGAATCTCTCAGAAATAAAGACAGGCAGAAGTTCAACAGTCTGTCAAAAATTGTCTAAAAATAATTGGACAATTTCAGAATAATGGTCCTTGAAAATTTGAAGGACTTTGAATATCTCATCATCTAGAGTTCATAATATCATCAAAACATTTCAAGGATCTGGAGAAATCTGACCTTAAAGGACTAGGCTGAAAGGTCATGTTTTTACCATTGTATTGAAAACAGGTCTGATTCTGTTCTGAACATCTGATCATCACTGTGTCATCCACAAAAACTCTTTAAAGCTCTATCAGGCAAAGAAGAACCCAGATGTGAACACCACCTAGAAACTCTGCTGCATTCTAAGAACCAAAGCATATTTAAAATGGACTGTGGCAAAGTGGGAAACTGTTCTGTGGTCAGAAGAATCAAAATATAAATTTGTTTTTGGAAACTTTGGACACCACTTCTTCCATACTAAAGAGGAGAAGGACCAGCTAGGTCAGAGATGTCCAACCCTGGTCCTGGAGGGCCGCAATCCTGCAGGTTTTAGATGTTTCTCTGCTGTATCACACCTGATTTGAATGACTAAGTGATTTGCAGGCTTCTGCAGAACTTGAAGACCTGCTGACGAGCAGAGAAACATCTAAAACATGCAGGACAGTGGCCCTCCAGGACCAGGACTGGACACCTCTGATCTAGACTGTTATTAGTGCTCAGTTCAAACAAATGCTCCCGTTCAGCTGATAACTTTTTCAGGGAAACCTTTGCATTTTTCATCAACCTCAACTGCATAGATTATGCAGTTGAGCATTGTCTTGATGAAATATGCAATGCTTCACAATTTCACACAATACTGTGTGTTGTGTTACCACTCAGAGTATATGTTGGTGCTCACCTATCACCACGTCAAATTTTAGCTGTAAAACTGACCGAGTTATAGCTGTTTTTGTGTTTACAAAGGTTGATTATTAATCAAACGGACTCTAAAAAGGTAATCACTTGTAAATATATAAAAAAAAAGACTTTCTGAAAGTTTCATTTAAATCTTTTCAGCTATTTTGCTGACAGACAGATGAATACAAATACACTTATTACTGTCATATTCAGAATAGAATTTAAAATCTTTTTTTTTCTACAAAGCTCTCAACAACCAATCTCCAACTGATATTAAAGATCTTCTTGTTCCATATTTTCCTAACAGAGCACTTTGCTCTCAGACTGCAGGTTTACTTGTGGTTCCTAGAGTTTCTAAAAGCTTTCAGTTCTCAGGCTCCTCTCTTGTGGAACCAACTTCCAGTTTCTGTCTGTGAGGCTGACACTCTGTCTACTTTTAAGACTTTCCTTTTTGATCAATCCTATAGTTAGGGTTGACTTGGGTTTCTGGAGGGATCACCTAGTTCTGCTGCTATAGGCTTAGACTGCTGGAGGACAAACTGACTACATGTCCTCACTCTGCTGCCGTCTTTACTTGTTATATTTTTCATGCTTGTGTTTGTAACTATTTCTATCAATGACGTTTCTCTTTGTTTTTCTTTCCATATATACTACACCTGGATCAGCCATTCTGTGTTTGTCTGTGTCTCTTTCCTGTCCTCTTTACCACCAGCCGGTTAAGGCAGTTGGCCACTCGTCCTGAGCCTGGTTCTGAATATGCTTGTTCAGGATGGGAGATTGGGACAAAGTGAAGATTTGATGCATTCTGCTAACTTCCTTAAATAGATATTTACTAATTATCATTTTATGATGTATGTGAATGTTTTTTTTTACAGTGCCTTGGGATAACTTGTTGTGAACTTGGGAAATAGAAAGAAACTGAACTGAATAGATCAGGGCCTCCTCTGCTGTAATGAAGGCATTGTTTTGATTTGTTGTGGTGAAGGAGAGAAGCCAAAAAGCAAAACTCTTGATTTATTAATTTCTCTCCATTGAGATCCTCACCTATGGACATGAGCTATGGAGTATGACCAAAAGAACAAGATCCTGGATACAAGTGGCTAAAATGAACTTCTTTTGTAGGGTGTGCAGACTCAGCCTTAAAATAGGGTGAGGAGCTCTATTATCTAGGGTGAGCTTGGAGTAGAGCTTCTGCTTTTCTGCATCAAAAGGAGTCACCTGGGGGGGTTGGGGAATTTGATTAGGAAGTGTCTATCAGGATGTTCTTCAGGCATGTCCCAATGGAAGGAGACCACAACACAGACTCAGAACTTGTTGGAGAGATTATGTACAGTATCCTCTCGGGTCTGGAAATGCTTTGGGATGCCCTGTGTTGTCCAATCCTGGTCCTGGAGTGTCACTATCCTGCATGTTTCTCTCTGTTTTCAGTGACTGAGTGATTACCAAGCTTCTGCAGAACTGAAGGACCTGCTGAAGAGCAGGGAAACAACTAAAACATGCAGGATAGAGGTCCTCCAGGACCAGGATTGAGCACCGCAGCCCTAGGAGGAGATGAGATTGTTGCTGGAAAAAAATATGTTTGGGTTTCCTTCCTGGACTTGTTGACTTTGCGACCTGACTACAAATAAAAGAAGAAAAAAAGGATGGATAGATGATGCTATAACACATAAGCCTGTTGACAGTATTTGGTAAATACTGAGAGTATTGGGTATTAACTGGGTACTGGGTATTTTTCAGCCAGTCTGTTCAATATGCCTTTAGAGTTCTGCACTCAGCTGTTTCAAAGTGCTCGAATAAAATGGTATCTGGATGAGAGATGAAATAACCTAAAGAAATAAGAAGCAAAAATGAGTATGCTTTTATAAAAGTACCTTGGACTGTCATGTCTGGGATGGCTGAGAATCTCCCCAGCTGTTTGTGCATTGTTCCATTGTACCTCAGCTAGTATTACATCTTGTCCTGCTGGAGCACATCCCACCTTCCCTCAGCTGCCCTCTTCCCTTCCTTGCTACTGTTTGAGAAACACAAAAACCCTGAACTCTTTTGAACTAATTCATCAAAAATGAGTAAGCAACATTGAAACTAAAACTGACCTTATCAATGTTGAATACTCAGCAGTTTTAAGTAACAATGCGGTCAACAAGCAAAAGGTATTTTATTAAGACCTCCCTGTTTCCTAACTCCTGCTGACAACTTGGAATCACTAGTTTCCAATTTGCATATAAATGTGTTGGATTGGATTTAAGTCTGACTGCTAAGCTGCTTACAATAAACCCTCCTCTCAGTACACCAATAAATATGACTTTGCAACCAAACCATTAAGTCCTCAGCCACTACATGTCAGAATAACCAAACTGATCTGATGGTGCTTCAAACATTTTCATGAGTTTGAAAACAAAATGTTGCTTGTTCAAATAATGTTTAAGAGAGAAGAACCTGAGTGCCGTTGGATTTCCCATTGCCCCACTTTTTAAAGACCTTATTATCCTTTGTCTGCGAAGAACAACAATGTGTGATTGTTGAACCTGGTGGTGTCAAATCTATCAAAAAGACAGGAAGAATAGCATGTGCAACTCCCCCTGCTTCGTGACTTGTTATTCAGAGGTAACAAAGGTGTTGATGTCTGCAACATGTGATACTGCATGTTCTAAATAAGAAGCTCACTGTTTGAATTAGGTGAAAGATAAAATTATCATAATTACTGGATAACTGCATCACTGTGCGTGTCATTATGGAAATATTATATTATCTTTTGCTTACAATACAGAATCAGTAAGTGAAAACCTGCATCCAGCCCCTGATCCAGCAGCTTGTAGAACCTCCTTTAGCTGCAAAAACTTTTGGACTTTATCAGTCTCTTATATGGTTATGGAGGAGTTTTGACCCACTCTTCTTTCCAATGTTGTTTCAGTTCATTGAGGTTTGCAGAGATTGCTTTCTACACAGCTGTTCAGTCAGTCTGGGGTTCAGGATTTTTACTGGACCATTGCAGTATGTTGATTTTTTTCTTCTTCTTCAGTCATTCTGTTGTAGGTTAGCTGCTGTGTTTAGGATTATTGTTCTGTTTCATCTTGACCCAGTTTGGTCCAAGCTTCAGCTGTCAAACAGATGGCCTCACATTTGACTCCAGAGTCCTTTGGTCTACAGAGGAGTTCATGGTCAACTCAATGACTGCAAGGAGCCCAAATCATCAACCCTTCACCACTGTGCTAACAGTTGATATGAGGTGTTTATGCTGATATGCTGTGTTTGCTGTTGTGCATTATGGGTAAACATCTGTACTTTGGTCTAATGTATCCACAGGAAGTTTTGTGGTTCATTCAGATAAAATATTTACAAACCTCAGTCGTGCTGCCGTGTTCTTATAGAGAAAAGAGGCTTTTTCCTGGAACCCTACCAAACAGGTCACACTAGCTCAGTCTTTTTCTCATTGTCCTGTCATAACCTTTAACCTGCTAACTGAGGCCTGTAGAGTCTGAGCTGGAGCTAATTTCTCTGAGCATTGCAGGGTATAACCTTCGGGGTGAATTTGCTGAGAAGTCTGCTCCTGTCATGGACTGGGGTGAAGGAGGCGAACCCTGAGCGCAGACTCATGTTGATAAAAAAACTGAAACTAATTTATTTAGAAATAAAAGGCAAACCCAAAACAAAGGCTGACGTGGCAGCAAAACCTAAACTAAATACAAAAACATTAACTAACTAAACAAAACCTGAACAGACCTGAGACAAGAGATGAACC
>NC_051430.1:5832531-5849162 GCF_001649575.2 Kryptolebias marmoratus | reverse complement strand
TATATATATATATATATATATATAGATAGATAGATAGATAGATAGATAGACCATCACTAACCACACCAAACATCACAGAAGAAGAAGAAGAGAGTGACTGAGGAGAAGTGAATGGTGGCTGAGGCACAGGGAAGAGACAACTAAATAACACAAACTGAAACATGAAGACAAAACAAAATACAAAAACCCAGATCCTAACAGCTCCTGGAAAGATTGGGAGCTGTCTTAAATGTTTTCCACTTGTGGGTAATCTTTGTCTCTGTAGAGTGATGGAATCCAAATAGTTTGGAAATTACCTCTAACCCTTTGCAGATTGATGGGCAGCAACAGTTACTTCTCTAACAGAGATGGAATGATTTTTGAAAAACATCTGTCTGTCTGTATTTGATCGTGACATGTGTGTATCATTTAGTTCAACTAATGTCAAAAATCCTTTGTTGCAGTAACTACGACCCTATGATTTTTTGAGGATAATACAGTCAGAATGATAGAATTGGCCATTAAACAGGTAAAATGCAGAATGTTGCAGAATTGGAAATTTTAATAACAATCTAAACTTCACTCAAAAAGTAAGAAAATCTGTGACGGTTGATTATTTCTTTGTTGAAAAAGTACTTCTTGGCAATAAATCTACCATTAGAAATCCTTTTTATTTTCCCTTAAATGGAGTGTCATTTGTAAGGAAAATGCCTTTGTGAATTGAGCAGCAGAGTTTGGTATGTGGGTTTCACCCATGAAAAACTTGTCAGATTTCTCCTTTTCTGGTCTTTGGGTAGGGCACAATATTTTGTTGTCCACCTGTTGTCAGGATTTGGGGGTCTTAGGGTTTATTTTTGTATTGCGTTTTTTGTTACTTTAATTCTGTTATTTGGTTCCTGTGTTTTGTTTTGGTGTCTTGTTCCCTGTGCCCTTTGTGTTCCCTGTCATCATTCACCTTTCCTCTGCTCAGTCCCTGCCAGCCTGCCTCAACCACCCACACCTGTCCCTCGTTCATAATCAGTCACCTGTGTCCACTTTCAAATTATCCTCTGTCTTTAAAACAGGTTCATTTTCTTCACTTCCCCACTGGTTCATTTTCACTTATGTGCTGTCTGTTTTTTCCTTGTGTCCTGCCCCCTCGTGTTCTTTGCAACCCTGGTTTTTGTTATTTACTATTAGTTGATGCCTTGTCAGCCTTTTGTTGTGATTATTTTGTTAATAAATTAGTTTTACTTTTGAGTTCCCCCTTGTCTGCCTGCAATTTGGGTTTCAACCAACCACTAACCTGACACCTGTACTCACATCATACCTGCCTTGGCCTTCTTTGTACAAACTATGGCAGCCATCCCCACATTTAGGATTTTAATTTGTTGAAGTTGTTTGTTTTGAACATGAATGCCTTTCGCCAGCTAGTCTCATTCCAGTGAGATACTACCTTAACTTTATAGTGTTCCTATCCTTACTACTGAAAGACTCTGCCTTTAAGTTTGTATCTCACCCTTCTTGCAGTCTTTTGCAGCTCCTTGTCTAAAATGCATTTGTCAAAACACTTTAACATTGAAACTTCATGTTTTCTTGAACCTTTTTGAAAACAAAGCAATAAATTCAGTGACACAAACAAAGGATTTCTTTTGCATAAATGTATTGTTTTCTTGAACTAAAGCATTCATGCTAAACAGACAGTAGGCTGTACTGAGGTTTGTTGCAGCTGAAACTACTGCTGACTATCAGAAAGTTGGAGGGTCCGGTCATCAAATTAGTTTTCTCTGTGGTGCAGCATAGCCTGGAGTCGTCTGACTGTCGCCTAATGGGAAAAAAGATATTCTTGGGTACAGGCATGCTTCACAAATCAATACCAACACCCAGTGAGTCTTCTCTAATGAAACACCATAGTCAGCAAGACCTCTGTGAGACGGATTCCTTTGCTCATCATGAGCGCCTTTGGCACTGATAAACCATCTGTATGTTAGTGTCATCAGCTGTAGGTGGTGACCTGCCTCTATAGCAAACTTGCTCTGATGCTAACTATTGGATGTTTTGTGTTGGTGCCAATTATACCGATAGGTATCAATGGATGACTTGTCTGGCTGTTGTAGGAAGACTGGATTTGTATTCCTCAGGGAGCACTACAGAGCTGGCCTGGATCTGAACGCTCATGATGCCACAAAGGGTTGGAGTGTGCCTGTCAAACTGTCAGCTGAGCTTTTTGAATTTCTGTTAGAGTGTCACTGAAGCCCAAACAATCTCAGAGAAGAATATGCTGTTGAACCTGGAGTTTCACTCCGCAGACGATGCCTCAAGTTTTGGAGCACAGTTTTAAAATAAACAAAATTCATGAGTTCATGTCAAGGAATAAATTCATTCTGATTTCAATTGTTCAGCAGAAAAAAATCTCACTTTCTGCACTGTCACATTTTTTACACACATACAGTATATCAGTGTTTTTTTTTTAAAGACTGTTGTTACTTTAGTTATCATCTTAACTCTGCTTTGACAGCTTTATGTGTTATATGTTAAGTTGAAAGATGCCCTCCTCAACCCTCACTAAACTAATGAATAATGAGAGAGATTGTTTACAGAAGTTATAGTAAATACCAATCTACCGCGTAGAAGAGTGAACTATAGAAAAACCAGAAAATTTGCATTTTTCTCCTGAAGTTGGATAAAAACTTCAATTACAATGTTGTTGAGGTAAAAGAAGAGCAGTAAAAGCTCAATGTTCAGCCTTAGAGCAGAGCCCTCCACTCTGTGAGTCACACACAATTAGCCAGAGCCTAAGTATGGAAAGAAATTTCTTCAAGGTGACTGTTTTCTTCAAAATAAAATCCATCCATCCATCCATCCATCCATCCATCCATCCATCCACCCATCCACCCATCCACCCATCCATCCACCCATCCATCCATCCATCCACCCATCCACCCATCCACCCATCCATCCATCCATCCACCCATCCATCCATCCATCCATCCATCCGACTGGATGGATGCTTTATTGATCCTGCAGGGAAATTCAAAATTACAGTGTAAAGGATTATACCTACACACTAGTAATGGTCATCTATGTTCATCTATATAGTGCCAATTCACAAGAAATGTCATCTCAGGGCACTGCACAAAAACATTTCAAATTAAAAGTTTAAAATAAACAACCCTTAAATTGGTCTCTTGCAAGTAAACTCTAAGAGCATCAAGATGGTGTGGGCAGTGCTAAACTTTCCTGCATTTGATTGTGTTGTTTAGGCCCGTACAATCTGACTAGCAATCCTAATATCCCCACCCTGGCAGAACGAGTGATGTCATTTATTCAAGGCTCAGTTTCTGGTTTTGGTCGCACACTCTTAAAAGGAGCAGTAACATTTTAATATTTAAGATAAAAATCAGAAGTTGTCTCATCAGTAATAAAACACGGGGGACACTTTAAAACCTTGTTAAAAACAACAGAAACCTGTTCAGCAGCTGTTGGTTAAAAGCATGACTATGATAAATTGGGATAAAATGCTTAAAACCACGACAATGCAAAGATGTTTCAAACACCACAGGACAAGATTTAGAAAACACAACATCACATACTTCAGTGTTTAAAATTGGTAAATCAAAAAACACCACAAGATCCAGAGTGTGGCTGTGTTCCTTAACTGGACTTGTTAATAAAATCCTTATATTTTGGAGGTCTGTAAAAAATTGCACAGAGTGGAGTGGGAGCAACCCAACTCAAATGTTAGAAGTTCAAAGCTTGAATAAAAGTCAGTTTAAACTTGTTTACAGGTGAACTTCTTAAAAACAGCCTCTACTCCTCCACCACATCCAGAAGTCCTTGGTGCATTAACATTTGTACAGTGTACAGGTAAAAGTTTAGAAGAACAGCTGGATAGTTGCAATGTCCAAGTTCAGCAAAATGAATATCCCTAAAAGCCTGGCAATCATAGACTAGCAGAGAGTCTCCATTTTTTAGAAAAAGCATTAAAAGCAAAAAAACAAAAACAGACAGACGACAGGCACACTCACAGGCTCTATCACGAACTTCAGCTACTTGGTTCTGTGGTTTGATGACACCCTAAAAGAAAATGTTCCTTTTCCTTTTAAAATGCTTTGGTCATTGAGTTAAGAGATATGATGTGATTGCAGTGTAGCAATACATAAAATAAAATGATGTTTGTCATCTAGACTGCAAAAAAAAAAACTACTGAGGTTTAATTTGCAGGTTTTGTGGTAAAGTCAGACCCAAAAAATGCAGAATCACTCAAACACTTAACAAAAAGGATTTAATTAATAAAACATAAAGTTGACATTGCAGCAGGCTAGTACAAAAAAGGAAACTAAAACACAAAAACCAAAGAGATGACAGAGCAGCAAATACAAAAGTAATCCAAAAATATGAAGGACATGTAGAAGAAAAAACAAGCTAACTGTCAGGTTTTGTTTTGGTAGTGTTTCTTTTTGTATTTAGTGTTTTGTTTTTGGTTTACTGTCTTTGTTGTTTTGTTTTCCTGTTTGTTGTCCATTTGTCATCATTCTCCACTTATCCTCAGTCAGCTCTTGTTTAATTGCCACGCCCATCTCCACCTGTCCACTATTGTAATCACTCACCTGTGCCCACTTCCCCTAATTACCCTCAGCTTTAAAACCTGGTCACTTTCTCCACTTCCCCCTGGTTCATTTTCTCTGGTATGTCTATTGTCTCTAGTCTTGTGTTGTCCAGTGCCCTTGCCTTGCCATGCTTTGCCTCGCCGTTTTGTTTAGTTTAGTACTTTTGCTACCATGTCAGCGTTTTGTTTTTGTTTGTTTATTTAAGAATATTTTTTTGTTTTTTTCTTTAATGAGTCTGCACTCTGGATTTGCCTCCTTCTTCACCAATCTTGACACTAACAAAAAGGATGACTAAGATCCAGGAGTTTAAATAGGCAGCGAGACACGTTGTGACAGCTGAGACTAATGAATACAAGGAACAGGTGTGAGATGAGGAGCAGGGCTGAGGAGCAGTACCGAGCAAGGGAAATGCAATGAAAATGACATGAAAGAAACAGAAAATGCATACAAAAAAACAAAAACAACCAAAGAGCCACAGATCATGACAATGTTTCGTGGTTTTTAGACAAATTATAAATGTACATTTCATGGTAATATACACTAACCAGACCCAATAAGATATTAACATAATATGAGGGGATCATAGGTAAGCAATTATTCTGATGTCTTCATGTGAAACATTACTTCCAAATGTGTTTATTTTCAATGCTGGATCTTGGACTAAAACTGTGGCTAATTATTTTATTTCTTTTAAAATATTTTTAAATTACTGTGAGACAGTGATTTTGTGTGAAGTTGCCATAAACAAGTACATGATGTCTATTGTCTGCCTAAGCTAAAATTGGGCTAAATTTAGTTCAAAGTGAAAGTTTAGTAGATGCCTAGATTACAGATAAGTGTTGATTAGCTGTCTTTTAGACATTTCCATTTAAACATATAGATCTTTAATAGAGATGGAAAAAAAAAATCCATTTGAAATTTAAATGTCAATTATTAGACCACATATAGACCAGTTTTAGCCTATGGACAATTTAGATTCCTTTTAAACTAAAAAGCTGTACAATATAAGTTTTCTGAGGTTCTTGAAAAAAATTCTTTAGGCATTGGGTACTTTTTCTGTCAAAGTGGACAGTACAGTTGCTATAAAGTTTTGTGCTATAAAATATATACAAGCAACCATATAGAATATAAAGTCTGAAGTCTGTGTTTGGCAATATGATTTGACAAACACAGATTTTATCACACAAGATTTTATCAGCAATCAGTGCTGTATTTGAAGGTCTAGCCTTGTCATCTGCTTGTTGGATGACAGATCTTTACATTTTTTTGTCTGAAAAGCCTGGGTGGAGATTTTCTAATACCACCCAATGCTTAGTAAATGCCACCATATGTTTAATTACCGCATGGTGGTGTGACATTGTTTGAATGCCAGCTGATGCTCAATAAGGTGCAACAAGGTGCTGTAATTAAGAGTTTACTAGAAGCCACTAAGCATTTTAAAGATCATGAAATTTCTTTATTTTGGTATTCCATACTTTGGTGCAGTTTGTACTCAAGCGGCCTTCTGTCCTGCTCTGAGCTCCTCTTCCATGGCATGCACAGCACATACCGCTTCTATTGTGTAGGGGCTTTATTGAAAGGGATTTTGAGAGACAAGGTCACACTTTCTTAACTTGCCTTTTTGGGCCTGTTTCTTTTTTAGGTTATCAAATGGTGTAAACAAACTCATTTTGAATCTTAACTCAGTTTAAGAACTTTTTGTAACTTGCTTCCTTCAAATACATTGATTTGTGTCACATTTTGAAAACACAGTCTCGTTCATTTAGCAATGAGTAAAATGGTGGAGGCAGCCCTTCTATTATTGACTAATGATTTTTTGGCTCCTGTACATTAAAATATAACTATGGTTCCTAAGTACTGTGTAGATGTTAAGTTAATTTTTAGGTAGGTCTGATGTGATTAAAAAAGATAAATGGCATCATGTAAAAGTATTATGAAGCACTCATGTTTTTCCAGTTTTCAGGAATTTAACATCTGTTCCCCTACACTAACTCTATTACCTGTAAATTAATTTAACATGTTTAAGAAAGGGTTGTCATTTACATGGATATATTTCATCAGTAAAAATAATGACCTTTCTTCCTTTGACTGTGAACTTTTTGTGTTGATGCATTAATATCATAGACAAATTAGCTAATAGTGCACCATCATCTCAGTATTTATTTCCTTATTTAAAACATTTTTTGTCAATAAAAGAAACAGCATTGAATCTTAAGTCTTTTGGCTTGAAGACAAATTATTGGTGGTTGGATGGATTTTACACTGAACAGAAAGTGGCAGCTTGGATTAACAACAAACTGAATATTTCGCTGACAGCATGAAATAGCCCTGAGCTCTGCACAGATTAAATCATGATGCATTGCTTCCTGCCATATAGTTCAGCACCTTTTATCGTTTCTAAAAGACAGATGGCAGATCCAGGCTGCCAATCTTTAAACTAATTGCAACAAAATGCCAAAAAGAGAAAAAGAAAACCATTTATATATTTGCCAATTGTTGTTACGGCCTTCATAAAGTTTATATTCTTTTACTCCAATGGCAACCTGTGCAGCGAATATAGACTCTTTACTCTTTAAGGTCATGGTTTAAATTACACAGTTTGACTCCCCAAATAAGACTTGGACCAACCCAAAAATGTACAAACAACAGATTCAGGGGCTTAGGTGAAGGTCTATATTCAATATTACTTTTAATCATACAATTTAAATTTTATTTTCTATATTTAGATGTTAAAATCTAATATCCATCCATCCATCACTGTTTATCCGTGGTTGGGTCAGAAGGCCAACAGGTCCAGGAGAGAAACCCAGACATCCCTTTTCTTCTGCAGCAAGAAGGTCACCTGAATAACATAGGGAAGCAGCCACTCTCCAAATTAACTGGATATGCAAAAAAGTGATAGAAAATGATTTAGGGTGCACATGACAACAAACTTTTTTTTTTCTCAATCACTTGTGCCAATCCCACCAAAATTCTGCATTTGGTGATGAACATTACTTCATACTGGGTGTGATTGTAGCCAACTTATACTCTGAGCACTAACTGATTGCACAACATTCTGTGATTAAACTTTGTCACTGACTATCTAAATCAACTCTTGGAATCAGTCTGTTTTTGAGCAAAATATCTCATAAACCACAACATGGATTTTAATGAAATTTTTAGAAAATAAGCACACTTGTACAATACATGTGCACTGATTAAATTTTGGAGTTAATCCAATTTTGTCAGGATTCTGAACCTTTCTAAAATGAGCAGCTCGGCGTCAAACAGACACGGGAGACCAAGATAACAAGTAGTGAGTTTATTTACAGTGAACCAGGTGAGGCGAGAGTAACCGGAACCAGGATCTGAAAACAGAGGGCATAGTGAGTCTCGAGTTTGCCTTAGTGAAGTATTGTTGAGTTGACTTCCAGGAGAGAGTTCTTACGGTGCGAAGAGTGGTCCACGGCACAGAGGTGAGTATAGAAGGTGAGTATTTCCCAGTAGCAGGTTAGCAGATTCTCCAGGAGGCAACAGGTAATATCTTTTTCAGGCAGGCAGACAGGCACAGGTAAACAGGTAGACATCTTAGCTTCGAGGCGGGTTTCCAAAAACAGACCAGACTGGATCCACGAAGGTCAGGTTGTCCTAGGTAGGTGTAAAAACACAAAGTACAAAAACTCAGGAGAAGTTCACAAGATTACAGGAAAGTCTGCAAAGGATTATCACTTTACCACGAAGGCAAAACAATGCTCCAGCACTGGTCTGGTTCCCACCACGGCCTTAAATATCCACGTCTCCTGATGAGCCTGATCTGCCGCAGGTGCTGAGGGAGTGGAGAAGAGCTGCCAATCAGCCGCCGAGACGGCCCACCAGGAAGTACAAAAATACAACACCTCCAGAATCACCACAAATTTAAGATGGCTGCCACAGCCAACTGATCTTAGACAATACAAAAACAGATAATTTGCTAAAATTTGGTGTGGCCGTAGCTGACAGTCATCCCCAACACACTCTAAGCACCAACAGGTTATGCAAGATCATGCAACATATTGCAATATGTCAGCATTGACCAAAAATGGAATATAAACACCAGTGGAGCAGTGAAGAAGGCCCAGGAAAGACTGTACTTCCTCAGGATACTGAAAAAGAATCAATCAACATTTATAAAGCCCTGTACAACAGCCAAACGATGCACAGAGTGCTTTTACAATACAAAAGTTAAAAAACAATCAATAAAACCAATACAAGAAAGCCCTAAAACATAAGTGCCTCTAGGTATTAAAAACCCGCCTGAATGAAAAGGTTTTGTGATTAGATTTAAAAAGGGCCAGATCAGTGATCGAGCGCAAGTCCTAAGGTACCGGTAGTTGGTTCCACACTCTGAGTGCTGCAACCCAAAAAGGCCCGGTCACCCTAGTGTTTGTATTTAGACTTAGAGACAAATATACAGATAAATATTTAATAGTTGATCTTAAGGTCCTCCCATTCTCACGGAAAGCCACTAGATCAGCTAAATAATGTGGGACAAGAACGTTAAGAGCTTTAAAAGTGAACAATAATAGTTTAACATCTATTTTGTAAACAAACTAGAAGTCCCTGGAGAGAAAATAAAACTGGGCTGATGTGTTCACGTCTGAGAGTGTTGGTTAAAAGTTGGGCCGCAGCGTTTTGTACAAGTTGAAGGCGTCTGATGGAGGACTGAGAATAGCAGTAGTCAAGCTTTGAGCTGATAAAAGCATGAATGGCCTTTTCCAGGTCAGGAAGATTTAAAAAAGGTTAAAAGACTGATAAAAGCTGGCCTTGACTACAGAAGCTATATGTTTATCAAACTTCAAAGTCTTGTCAAAAGTCACTCCCAGGTTTTTAACTGTGGGTCTGAACCTAAACCTGCTGAAGACTTTCTGTCACTGCTTAATAGAGTGTACTGACTTACTCCCTCCTGGCATGGTTTGGAAACTGCTCAGAGGCAAAGAGAGCATCTCTCCAGAGGGTAGTCAACACTGACTACCCCTTCCTTTTCCTCCTGATAGACATCTACAGGTCACGCTGCCACAGCAAGGCCTGCAGAATTATCAGTGACAATACTCACCTTTTCTATCATATTTTTACATTACTACTCCCTGAAAGGCGTTACCGGGCATTTAGAGTGCCGCACAGGAAGACTGAGGAACAGCTTTTACCCTTCAGCTGTCCTGGAACTTAATTACAGTCCTCTATCCCACAGTCCCCCACCTCTATCAATTAATAGCCCTTAGGACTTGTTTTTATTACCTCTGCCAAGGAGGTTATGTTTTCAGTAGCATCTGTTTGTTTGTTTGTCTGTCTGTGTACAAGATTACTCAAAAAGTTATGAATGGATTTTCATTAAATTTTCAGGAAACATCAAATATGGTTCAAGGAACAAGGAATTAAACTTTGGTTGTGATCCAGTCAAAGTTCAAGGTCAAAGGTCAGGGTCACAGATTAGCCCGTGCTCTAATTCTGCAGCTGTATATCAGGAATGTTAAACTCCACAACTGGACACCTCATGGGCCTTGGGTGATCACTGTTGATTTCAAGATGATGGGGTCAAAGGTCAAGGTCACAGATGACCTTGTGCTCTAACCATGCAACCATGTAACAGAGGAAAATAAAATTGCAGTTGGACACCTTGTAGATGAAGGGTGATCACCATTGCTTTCAAGATCATGGGGTCAAAGGTCATCATCACAGTTGACCTAGTGCTCTAACTGCAATAGTGTGATGCAGGAATGTCAAACTGCACAGCTGGACACCTCATGGGTCAAAGAAGATGCCTGCTGATTTCAAGGTTCATGGGGTCAAAGGTCAAGGTCAAAGGTAACCCCTTGTTAGAAGCTTGTCTACATTCCTACATGTGACCGTTTGTTACCGGTGCCAAAGAAGTTATGTTTTTAGTTGGTTTGTTTGTCTGTCTGTTTGCAAGATCACATAAAAACTAATGAATGGATTTAGACAAAAGTTTCAGGAAATGTTGGGGTTGTCACAAAAACAATGGTTTACATTTTGGTGCTGATCCAGATTATGATACGGATGGCACTGATTTTTAATCATGCTGTGGCCTTCACAGATATTTGTGTTCCCTGAGTGCTTCGTCTTTAGACTGGCCTTGCATATTTCACATACTGAGTTATAGATAACACACACACAAACACCGACTGAGGAACAAAAAAAAATGTATTACTAATGTTGATGAATTGTTTTTTTAAATTTTTTAAATTATTGCACCTTTGGAACCAGAAGAAGAATATGATTTTGTCATTACAGTGAGTGCTCAGAGCCCTCAAATCTGTGCCAAAAAAACAGCTCCTGGGCTCTGAAAGATCAATGTGCATCTGAGTCTGTGAAATTCAAGACCAGTGTTCCCTCTAGAGAGGAACGAGGGCAGACAGTGACAGGTTCAGATTTTAAAGTTTGTTTTTAAATAATTGTTCATGGTTTTTATTTAAAAAAGTAACAAAGTAAAGTTGGGGGGTGGGGTTATGTCACAGCACAAATGGCAATGACATAAATAAATATATACAGTGTGTGTGTGTATGTGTGTGTGTATGTGTATAAGTATATATATTCAGTCCAGCCCTTTCTACCCACTGGTAGGATACATGGAACCCCATAACCAAGTGGCTAGAATAGTTTACAGGAACATCTGTACTGAGTATGGACTGGAAGTCCCACAGTCAAAGTGAAAGACTTTACCAAGGGCGGTGGAAATTGGCAGTTTACTAAGATACTGTGGGACTTCCAGATACAGACTGACAAACAGGTGATGGCTAACCAACCAGACATTGTGATGGTCGACAAGATACAGAAGCCAGTGGTGATATCCTGGAATGTAATAGTCCAAATGACTGAAACATCAGGAAGAAGGAGCATAAGAGGCTAGGGAAACACCAAGGGCTGAAAGAGGAAATAGAAGTTGTGGAGAGTAAAAGACCTAAATGGTGCCAGTGGTCATCAGAACACTCGGTGCTGTGACCCCCAAACTGGAAGAGTGGCTCCAACAGATCCCAGGAACAACTTCAGAGATCTCTGTTGTTGAGGTAAGGATTTTCACCTGCAATCCTCCTCCTTCACCTCACCCGAGTTGGTTGATGGAAAGAGACCGGAAGGAGACAATACCTTAAATTTAAATATTTATTTTACCAAAAGCAGAGAGAAAACAGGTCATTACAAAGATAAAACCAAATGCATTTGGGAGACAATCCTCAAATAAAATGTGGGAAATCACATCACCTCAACGTGTCAGCAAAGTGCCCCAAAGATTGTCTGAGGAAACAAAGGATGTTCTCTGGTTTTAATGCTTCGGTCCCCCTCCCCTTCTTGAGAGGATGTCCCTCTCCTCTGGAGGTCAAAGGGCAACTTCTTCCCCCTCCATGCCTGGCACTGTGGCTCACATTCCAGCGCTTCTAACACATACCTCTCTTTCCAGATAAACTAAACAACTACTTGTTAAAGCGTTTTTAAATGGTGGCTAAATATAAAATGGCGATAAACACAAATCCGATTAAGATTTAATAATCAAATGTTAAATAAAGCATAGGAGAATAAATACAATGCCTTCTATTCCACAACATTTAGATTATATGCAGAACTGTTGCTCTTCTTATGATTAAATGCTGTTTAAGTGAAAGCTTGGTTTTGTCTAATTCCACACTGTCCAGAAGAGCGCAGTCCTAGGAACAGCTGAGCAGAACCCTCAAGCTCCCAGGCCTCTGAAAGAGATCCCAGCTTGAAGTGGAGCCACCCATGTGGAACAAATAGTGCAAGCTGGTTTTTGTTTGTTTGTTTGTTTGTTTTTTTTCATATATATTATAAGAAAAAGTAGTTTTGTTGTTTTGTTTTTTTTAAGTCACATCTATTCCAGTTTTCAAAAGTTATTTCACCAAAGTACATAATGACACAGTCAAAAGGAACCAAATACTGTATATGCTCTACATGTCTGTAAATTTTTTCCCAATAAGTTCAAATAACTTTACAGCTTCAGAAAACAGATCCATGGTTGTCAAATTCTCCAAAAGCATTGCTATTATCCTGTTGTCTTTTCTGGATGGGTGTAACAAAAAGTATCACCAAGTTTGTATTAATTAATAACAATAATCCTGATTAAAAATAACAGCATTGTTTTGAAAGCTTTCTGATTTCTTTAGATCACTTAAACAGAATGAGCACTAAAAAACAACTTAAATGTCTAAAATCACTATAATATAGTGCATCCATAATATCCTAAGTGAATACCCGCCACAATATTTATATTAACAGCTCACCATTCTGCAAATAGTAAAAAGAAGACAAAAATACCAGTCACCTACTGAAAATGCCAAAGTTTGAGAGCTCTCTATTCTGGTGTCTCATTATATTCCCTTTTCATGGACAGGCTCTGAGTGGGGAATAAAACAAAAACATAACTCAGTTGGATCAAAAATAATAAACTCATCCATCTCAGTCCACTCACTGCTGAGTTACCTGTTTTCATTGTCACTTTGATCATTTTTAGAGCTACATTCTGGTTGCTGTGGAGGAGAAATGAAGAACGTATTTATCTTCATGCTCAAAAACAAAACACCAATTTTGCTTTTGTTTTTAAAAAATGACTCTTTGGCTCTGATTTTATGCAAAATGAAAGCCCCTCAACAAGCCTGGTGAAGTACAGTGAGGTGATGATAGTTTCACATTTATGGAGGTGCTGTTTGTGAAATATTGTATCTGAAACAATTTATACAATAATTTATAATGAAAATGTTCCTTTTTTAGGTTAAGCTACTATAACTGTATTCAAAGCACATAAAATAAATACATAAAAACTTACTTTGTTTACTTTAAAAACTATATCTACAAGAGTCATAAGAAAATATTTGAAAAGATATCTGTCCTTGGAAATTTTACATCCCAGTTGAAGTGTTTAGTCCACCTTCATTGAGGCCTGAGGAGATCCACAGCCTCTGAAGCAGGTTTTATCATTACCTTGAACAGTATGAAGATTATACAGTTACAATTGTGTGTGTGTGTGTGGTGGGTGTTAGGGTTTTTACATTATCAGCCTTTGTGGTCATGTGGAACACTGCCTACGTGAGAGACCAAGGTCAGACGGCGGGCCGGCGGGCGCCACACCATCTGGCTCTCCCAAACAGTGATGTGTTATGTGTTTTTACTATGATCAGAACATGGCCTTGGCTTGCTCAGATCAACCCCTTTTTTCTTCTTATTTCTTCTTCCTTTAAATAAAGAGAAAGCCCAAGTGGAGGGGCAGAACTTCCTGGACAGCACGCCATTAGGAGCTGTTGTGGAATCTCTCCTGTTTGTGAAGGCCTTCACAAAAAGACAACAAGCTTCTCCGGTGTGATTTTTTCTTAGCAGGTTAAATAAATGAAAACCCTGACAGTGGGGGTGGGATGTGTGTGACTTTTTCCACATGGAGGATATTCCATCCAGTATAGACATGTTTCTAGCACACATCTTACAAATATTCCAGTATTTTCCCAATTATTTTCAAAATGCCAGTCACCTGTATCAACATCAACAGGACAGAGGAAGATCTTAGGTCAGTACATTATTTAGATCTGATTGTCAATATAATTAAGGGCAGAAGAGAAAAAAGTTAATAAATACACACATTTTGTCAGCTTTTGTATAATTAAAGGCCTAGTGTTTCTTTAAGGAATGCAATTTTTTAATACCGAACATTGAAGTAACCAATTGAGTGTTTTCAGCTTTTTCTGTGACCCCCCCTGATGTGTGACGTTCACTGAGCCTCTAAGGTTCACCAGTATTCAGCCATTCATCAGTGAGTGGATGAATACCGGTACAATATAGTTCAGTTGGTTGGAATTAATTGTTTGAACAAGTCAGAAAAAAGCCCTGGAGTTTCATTTTTTGACTTTCCAAAAGATAAAAACATTCCTCAGATTTGGATCCATAAACTCCGATGTGGGAATTACTATAAGAACTCTGGTTTGGACCACTTCAAAGAGAAGCACCGCTCCGACCCTTGTTAATCAGGTGGACTGGCTTCACACCAAAAGAGCACAACTTTTTGCCAACTATTTTTAATTTTTTTAAAAAAAGCAAATGGAGAGGAGCACATCTCCACAGAGAAGGAGACAGGAAACAGGAAGTTTAACTTTAAACATGACGATGTGAAGACACGCTGTCATTAAAAGGTCTGAGCTGCTTACAGGCCGACAGCCTGAGATCAGTTTGTGATTCACAGCAGTTTGTTATTGATGAAAATATACAGACAATCCATGTGTGATTAAACTAATGTCATTGTCTGATACTGCTGTTGATTAGTTTACTCTGGTGTGAGAGTTCATGAACGATACTCTGAAGCGCACTAACATTTTTAACGAGTTAGAATTGAGTTAGCAGGAGAGTTAGCTCTCTCCTGACAGTGTTATTGAGTTTTAGTTCCGTGTGCTGATGTCACGACAACAATCCGGGAGTAATCGGTTCTCACTGTTCCACGTTCCCAACTAAGTCATTATGCACGTTGTTTTGTCGCCCATGACGGTCCTGGAGATCATCAGAAGCCAAATCTGAAGATTTAACACACCTGATTTGAACCACTGGGGGATTAACAGGCTTCTGCAGAACATGAAGAGGTAATTTAATAACTGGTAATAGAATCAGGTGTGTTGGAGCAGGGAAACAGGTAAAACATGCAGGATAGTGACATTTGAGGACCAGGATTGCCTACCCCTGCCCTAAAGTATTAAAACAAATACAATTAACTTAATATTGGTTAAAATTTTTCAAAGCTTCAAAACATGTAATTAAAGTGCATGGATTATTAAAGCAAGTTTAGTGATTACAGATTTGAACAAAATTAAACTAGAAACACTCAGAGAGCGCAAAACTCTGTGGAGGTTGCAATGTAATTAAAAAATAGTGCAATTCGGAACATAATCTGGATCACCACCAAAATGTAATTCATTGTTTTTTGTGACAGCCCTAAAATTCCTGCAACTTTCATACAAATCTGTTCATTAGTTTTTACCTGATCTTTGCTAACAGACAAACAAAAAAACGGATACAATCAAAAACATAACTTTCTTGGTGAAAGAAAAAAAAGGGTCACATGTAGTAAGATAGACAAATTTTTAACAAAAGGTTTACCTATGACCTTGACCTTTGACCCCATGAACCTTGAAATCAACAGGCATCATTTGTGACCCATGAGGTGTCCAGCTGTGCAGATTGACATTATATTTTTATAAAACAGAGAATGAAAGTGTTGTAAGTCACCTAACCTCGTAACAGAGAAGCAGAACAAATTTTTAAAAATGCGCGGCTGGAGAAATGATCCCAAAAAATTTAAAAACAATATGGAGAAATACGTTCTGTACATTTCTGCAACAGGTCTACCTGGCCACAACGGTGATTAATGTTGAATTTTCTTTTCATTTTACAACAGTATATTTGACTATAGTTTATTTTCGCCCTTGCTCATGCCTTCAGTCCTGACTGTGAAGTCCTAACCAAAGAGAAAGCTCCTTCAAACATGTTTCTGCCTGGAGATGTAAATAAATAAAAAAAAAAATCTGATCTGATAGCTATGTTTTCTTGAGTTAAAAACAGCTTCTTCAAGGCAGTTTACAGAAAATACAAAAATTGTGAAAAACGAAAAAATACATTGAAAATATATATTTTCAATGTATTTTTTCTTGTTTTTCACATATATATACGTATTTATAAAAGTGCCAAATAATGCAGCTACATGGGAATTATTATATCATGCTGCCAGAGGTGGAAAGTAACCAAAAGAAGTTTCAAAACCTTCTAGGGCTTCAGCGAAGGCCCCCCAAAATGTTATAAACATCACAAATGTATGATGATGTAAATTTGATAGCTGTAGAACCTTTTCCAGTTATTGAGTGTGAATATTATAATGATGAGCAATTTAATAATAGTAAAATGATAGATGCAGGCTTCTCTGTAATTCACCTAAATAGTAGAAGTATGAACTCAAATTTCTCAAAAATAACAGATTATTTAAAACGGTTGAATGGACAATTCAGTATAATAGCAGTTTCAGAGACTTGGTTGAATGACGAAAATAAAAAA
>NC_051430.1:5831517-5832431 GCF_001649575.2 Kryptolebias marmoratus | reverse complement strand
TTGATTCAGAGTTGAGAAAAAAGGGGCAGATATTATAAGATTTTTTTCTTCTTTCTGCTGCCTTTCATTTCATTTTGTTTTTTTAAAAAAAAAAAAAATTTGTAATACATATGGATTGAGATGTATTTTTTATTTTTTAGTATGTCAAAAAACGTGTTAGGTTGTTTTTTTGTATTAAATGAAATGAATGAATAAAAAAAAATAAAAAAATAAAAAAATAAAATAAAATATTTAACACTACATTTAATTTTTTTATTATTTATTCTATGTATGTATATATTTACATACATACATACATACATACATACATACATACATAGAATAAATAATAAAATAAAATAAAAACAATAAAAAAATAAATGTGTTAAATATAACATTTTTGGGGGCCTTCTCTGAAGCCCTAGAAGGTTTTGAAACTTCTTTTGGTTACTTTCCACCTCTGGCAGCGTAATATAATAATTCCCATGTAGCTGCATTATTTGGCACTTTTATTCAGCAACGTGACAGGCTAGTGGTAAGTAGAGGTGTGTGATAAATACAGGGCCAATATCACAGATACCGATACTTTTTATTATTCAAGTTCGATATGTCATCAAACTTCTGACCTTTAGTTGTTCTTGTGGTTTTTCTTTTGGGTTATTTTGGTAAAACCTGGACAGAATTTGGACAAAGTTTATAGGCGTCTACAAAATACTTTAACAGAATGTTAACATCCATTCATCCATCCATCTTCATCCGCTTATCCGGGGTCGGGTCGCGGGGGTAGCAGCCTAAGCAGGGAGACCCAGACTTCCCTCTCCCCAGCCACCTGGGCCAGCTCCTCCGGGGGAATCCCAAGGCGTTCCCAGGCCAGCCGAGAAACATAGTCCCTCCAGCGTGTCCTGGGTCTTCCTCTCGGCCTCCTCCCGGTGGGA
>NC_051430.1:5824327-5828993 GCF_001649575.2 Kryptolebias marmoratus | reverse complement strand
CCCTCCAAGGACTCCAAAAAGGGTGGGTAATCTGAACTGCTGTTCGGCGCATAAACGCAAACAACAGTCAGGACCCGTCCCCCCACATGTAGGTGGAGGGAGGCTACCCTCTCGTTCACCGGGGTAAACCCCAACGTACAGGCACCAAGATGGGGAGCAACAAGTATGCCCACTCCTGCTCGGCGCCTCTCGCCGTGGGACAACTCCAGAGTGAAAGAGTGTCCAACCCCTATCAAGGAGACTGGTTCCCCTCCCTGGGCTGCCACCTTATCATGGTGGAGGGGTTTGAGTGTCCCAATGATCCTAGAAGCTATGCTGTCAGGGAGTTCATGCCCCTAGTAGGGTCACCCAAGGCAGACAGGTCCTAGGTGAGGGGCCCGACGAAGTGCAGCCCAAAGACCCCTTATGATGAGTGAAAATATTGGAGTGTTCCCTCGCCCGGACGCGGGACACCGGAGCCCCACTCTGGAACCAGGCCTGGAGGTGGGGCACGTTGGCGAGCGCCTGGTGGCCGGGCTTTCACCCATGGAGCCCGGTGACATGGGTCCCCCGTCCCATGGGCTCACCACCTATGGGAGGGGCTAAAGGGGTCGGGTGCAATGTGAGATGGGTGGTGACCGAAGGCGGGGACCTTGGCGGTCTGATCCTCGGCTACAGAAGCTGGCTCTCAGGACAGGGAATGTTAACATGATAAACAGAAACAACAGAAAAACAAAATAAATTTGTTTACATTTTTCCTAAATAAACAAAGTGCAAAAAACTATAAGCAAATCAAACTAAAAATCTTTTTGGATGTAGAGTTAAGAAACTACAATGCAAAAACAAAAGAAATGGTGGTGAAGTCCAACTAACTAAAATTCCCAGTTCGTTTCTCTGATTTTTTTATTGTGGTTGGCAACCAACTTCAGGTGCATTATTGCCACCTTCCAGATTGGAGTATGGATTAGATATACTACTTACTGTATTCTTCCCAAAATACCTGTTCTAAAAAACTAAAAATGCTACTAAAATCTATATCTCCAGATGATTTTTGAAACAATCTGATACCAATAATGACTTGGTATCGATATGATCAATATTTCGGATCGATCCGCCCAACTAGTGGTTAGCACTGTTGCCTCACAGCAAGCAAGTCCTGGGTTCAAGACCCGGGTTGGACCCAAGCTCTGTCTCTGTGGAGTTTGCATGTGTTTGTGTGGGTTTCCTCCCTCAGTCTAAAAACACAAATGTTAGTGTGGTGGGATGGGGTTCCACCCTCCCCCGCTCTGCGTGCCAGGTGTAGCTCGGGACGCACCGTTGATTGGTGGGCGGGGCAGATGCCTTTATAGTCAGGCAGGCTGCGGCAGGTGTGTGTCTTTGTTTCTCCCACTGTGGCTACAATTGGCAGCTATTTGTTAGTCTGTGTTCTGGTGCATCTTGTAACTTTCTGCCACCTGCTGGTCACATTAGGCTGCCTTCAGGTCCAGGCCTCCCGTGATAAAGAGATATGTGATCTCAGTTGGATTTGCCTGGTTAAATAAAGAATAAAGGGTAATAAATAATATCTAATATAAAAACTAATCCTCATGAAATAAGAGGAGTTGAGAATTGTTTTTCTTTTGTTGTTGTTTTTTTTTTTTTAATCTTCAGGGAGTTTTTCCTTTGTTGGTTAGGGCTACAGCATTGGTGAACAGTCCTGGTGCTGCATGTTTTACAGGTTCCTCTGCTCTTCAGCAGGTCTTCAGGTTCTGCAGAAGCCTGTTAGTCACTCAATCATTCAAATCAGGTGTGGCAAAGCAGAGAAACATCTAAAACATACGGGATAGTGGTCCCCCAGGACCAGGACTGGAGACCACTGGGCAACAGGTAAGAGCCATAGACTGTTGCTAGGCAACATAAGAATAACAGGAAGCACCAATCAAACTTTGAACTTCTTGTGATGTCACACAAACAGGAGTTCCAACGTTCTACTTTCAGCTGATCACTGAAAGGTTCAAACCAAGCTGCATGTTTTCAGACTATTTTCACCCTTTTCTAAAGATATCACACCAGGAGGTTAATAAAGTGAGCATGAAGAACAACTCACCAAAGACAAACACTCGCAGAACTCCTGACATCAAGAAAGCTTCAGGTAAATCAGAAATCTTGGTAAAAACCTTCTTAGAGTCATTAATTATCTGTGTGATTAATTATATAGATAACTAAAACGTCTGAGGGTCACAGGGACTTTCTACATTATAATACTCAGGACTTTTAAATTTGGCCTCACAGAAGCAAATTCTCACAAATTTTAGATCTGAATTTGAAATGAGTCATTACAATCACCAACTTTACAGTAAAAAGCTTGAAATTGTATTCTTTATCATGTGCAGTGTTCTGTTAGCAGAGATACAAAACCAGATTTCATTACTGTGTTTTTATGAGTTTGCAGTTTAGTGAAAATAAGAGTTGTGTTTTCAGTGGCATAAAGTGAGATATTTATAGGCAATCAGTTTATTACCTTTACACATTAAAGAGTAAAAGTTAGGACAGCTTGGAGTTTAAAAAAAAATCATTCCTTTGTAATTTATTTTTTTTTACTTTTCTCATTTTTCAGGTTACAAATGTTCAGTCAAGATCTCTTGATCTGTAAGGGCTTTTACCAAAAACACAAAACATTAGTAAAACAACTACTGAGAATTAAAATATGAGAAGTTTGTGTAATTTCTCTTAAATGTATTTTCTCACTCTCATTAAATGTCTGTGATATAAGCCTGTGTGCTGAGACAGCTTAAAAAATGACATGTACTTCACATGTGAAAACCACAGTTTTACATCTGAGAACGTTTCATTTACACATGTTATATGTGAAATGCATATTTTGCACATAAGAATCATGTCGTTTTTGAGCCACATGAACTTCTCATGTAGTAAACTGTTTGACATGAACCAGAGTTTTTCGTAAGAACGGCACCGAGAACCAGACACGGAGACAGCATAAAAGGTAAGTGTTTTTATTTACAGGTGAAGTTATTTAAAGCGGCGGAACACCCAGGAGGATCTGCAACAGCATGAAGGAGCAAGGTGAGTCTCGGGTACAAGGCGGTTAGTTTTAAGCAGGGAGAGTTTCTTGAGAATAATAATCTTAGTCTTACAGATCCGATGGGGCGGCACGGCGTGGAGGCGAAGCAGAGGTAATCCAAGACGGAGAGGAGTTCCAGGATCCAGGAGCAGGTAAGTTCACCGGGCAGTTTACAAAGGGACGTTCCAGGCACACAATCGGCAGTAAGCAAAGGGCAGCATAACCTAAACAAAGGGTAAGCATAAAACGAGGTTAACGTAACCATAAATTTGACGACAGGTCTTAACTGGCTGAGGCTCTAATCCATGAGGCGTGATGGTCCAGTGAAGATCTGGAACCAACTGGAGGCTTAAGTACCGGTGCTGCTCATCAGGGAGAAATCTGCTCCAGCAGGCTGGAGACAGAAACTCCATATCAGAAGTGTTAAACATGTGACGAATGTGTGAAATGTTGGTTTTTGTGGCAAAGTCTACAAACTTCACATGTGGAAAATCACGTTTTCACTTGTGAAAATATGACAGGTAAAGCACATCTTTTGCACATGGGAATTGTATGGTTTTGGCAAAGAAAAGGTGCATGAACTTGACATCTATAAAAATATGTTTTCACAAATAAAAAATGTGTTTAATTTGCACATGGGAAACATGGTTTTGGCCCATTTCAATGGGTTCAACGGGAAGAGACCACTTCTTCCAAAAACATCTTGAATTCATCTGTTTTTTTCTGAAAGAAAATAAAAATTAAACTCATTGCTAAAACTTTACTACAAACTGACATTCTTCATGAATTTTCCAGAGGGCGGCGGCATGACACTAATAAATCCAATGTCTCCAGGAAGCAACAGGACAGTGGCATCAAAAAGAAAAGCCACTTATGATAAAGAGCATCCCAGAAAAAGAACCAGGGTCTCTGATAAAGCTGGATTCTCTGCAGAGACCAGGGTCTCCGAAAAGTTTCAACGAAAGAAAAAAAAGCTCCAAATTGATGGGAACACGAGGGGTGAGGAAAACCGGACAGTGGATGTGAACGACAATGAACCAGTGCTTAAAAGGCAGAGGGTGATTTGTGAGTGGATACAGGTGACTGATTATAAAGAAGGGACAGGTGTGGGTGGCTGAGGCAGATTGACATGGGAACTACTGAGGGAGAGGGACTGAATTTTGACTGGGGACACAGGGAGCAAAACTACACAAGAACTTACAACCTAAAACTAAACACAGGAAAAACAACAAGAAATAAAACACAATTATAGAAACACGAAACAATGAACCCAATACAAAAGAAACTCAAAAATAACTCACCAAATTGGTGTTGTAATCTGGGAACAGTCCGCCCTTTGAGAGATATTTTTCTCTCACTAACTATTGATTTACAAATGATTACTTAACAAAAGAAGTAAAACATGACAAGATTAAACAATATTGGGTTAAAGAAAAGTTATAAGTCCCAGAGTCCATACTGCAAACATAGTGTGACGTCCACTTTACAGGTGCTGGTCATAAAATTAGAATATCATGAAAAAGTAGATTGATTTCAGTAATTCCATTTAAAAAGTGAAACTTGTATATTATATTCATACATTACATACAAACTCATATATTTCAAATGTTTATTTCGTTTAATTTT
>NC_051430.1:5814315-5823041 GCF_001649575.2 Kryptolebias marmoratus | reverse complement strand
AATCATCAAAATTAAACGAAATAAACATTTGAAATATATGAGTTTGTATGTAATGTATGAATATAATATACAAGTTTCACTTTTTAAATGGAATTACTGAAATCAATCTACTTTTTCATGATATTCTAATTTTATGACCAGCACCTGTACATGGAGGGATTTAAAAAAAAACCAAAACATTTATATTAATTGTTTTTCAAGATATGTGGGAAGGGACGTCATCCAGGATCTGCTTGGACCCTGCGTTTCCTGGTTTCCTGGTTATATAAGAGCCGTGCTCCTATTGGTGAAGATGCGGGCTAGTGGAGTTGGAGCTCGCTTGGAGCTGAGCTAACTTCTCTGCCCGGCTCTGTTATTCAGGCTGGATTTTGCCTGATTTGTCTGCCTACCCCAATTTTGGGTTTATGTTTGCTTTTCTTTTCTTTTACAGGATTCTCCTGTTCGGACAACCCCCTTTCAGCTTTTGTTTTTGGTTTTCATTTATTTATGATAAGTTAGTTTCTTCCTGGAGCTCAGTATGAGTCTGCACATTAGGTTTTCCTCACTCCACCACACCTGACACTATTGACAGTGACATAATCTCATAAACCTGGGACAGGCTTCTTGATTGATGAAACTCAACAGTTAGGGAACAAAAGAGTGATTCTGTCATCCTCAGATACTGTAGGTCAAAGGGCAAAGACAAACTATGATTCTCTGTGAGGCTTTTACACAACCCTGCTCTGCACACACAGTGAGTTGCTGAACACTGTTGTGTGTAACCTTTTGCTCATCTGAGAATTCTGTGTGTTTAGGCACGTTGATGGTGGCTGGTACAGACATTGTGCACAGTAGAGCAAAGCAGATGACATAAGTCTACCATCTGCTTCTTTCTGCTCGTCCAGCAGGGGCTCCAACGTTGTGTGAATGGTTGCCTCGTTCGGCTGTGCCTGAGGTGGTGGTCTTCACCTTTCAGCTCCCCAACACCTCTGACTGTGGTCTTTAACCAGCTCAGTGATTACTCAGAAGCTGATCAGCTGGATACATCAGGGCAGTTGTCACCCGTTCAGAAATATGTGAAGGCAAGGAAAGCAGAAATCAATTTTGTGAAATAGGGTTACTTAATCAATTTCTATATTAAGCATCAGGGAGAAAACAGTTTATATTATTCTAGGACTCATGCCAGTTTTGTAAATATATTCATTATCAGGCAATCAATAAAATGATTGTGGTCAGATGTTTAGGTTCAGATTCAGGTATTTATTTATTTTATTTCCAGGCTTTTGTGCAATGATTAGCTAAATTTCTGAGCATAGCAAAATAATTCATTATTTTTCATGTTGTCATAAAGTCCTAGTGGCAGAATAGTTTCATTATTAGAGTCACACCACGTGGTGTACTTTGGGAGACAACCAGTTGCTTCTCACTGCCATGATGTAAGACTGATTACGGAGATCAAGCTGTCGGTTCAGGTTCATACTGGTATGGTTGTATATCCATTAGTCCCATGAAGTCTTCCAGTATTTCTTCATACAGAAAACAGGCTTGTTCTTCCATTTCCACTCGTAAACAACCAGACAGTAGTGGTCTTTGCTGGTTGGGGCACAGCGCTGGTCATGAATCTAGGACGGAACTCCGCCCCACAAATCACCCACTTCGTAAATTATTGGCATAAACATTAAAAACAGTTTATTAAACTTTTAGGTCAGAAAAATAGGTCCCTGCAATGTTGTGTGGATGTGTTTGACTAAATAACATTTATGAAATGTCCATTTTTTTTAGATTTGATTTCAGTTTACCTTTAACTTGGTAGTGGCCTGGAACACAGTGGCACACCACAGATCCAGGTCTGATGCATCACCACAGATCCAGGTCTGATGCATCACCACAGAGCAGGAACTGGGACCATGATTTCTACCAACCCTGTCTCTATACACTTTCATCAACCAACTTACCATCAAATGATGAAGCTGAAAACACGTGCACTGACAAACACTGTTGGTTTCAGTTAAAACATTAATTCATCATGAATTCAAATGAACACTTTAATAAATATCCAACCATTTATTTTGGTGACAAGAAAACAAAATTCATCACATTCCTGACTGTGGAGTGCTGTTCCTGGGGAAAAGACCGCAGATTAAGGTGAGAGACACACATTAACTAAGAATAACAATCTAATATTATCAAACTTCAGCCTGACCACTTATATGACCATGCCAAATTAGAGAAAATTCTTTAAGCGGCATGAAATATTGTGTCATCTGCAGAGATTATTTTAGTTGTTTCCAACATGTTAATGTAGTGGTGCATGATTAGGTGGGAGAAGTCAAATACAGACTGAAAAAAACCTGATTCTAATTTCATGATCTATTATCAGCCATAATATTTAAGCAATGATTTATTCAGTTAAACATGTCTTTCATCTTAAAAGACAATCAAACATAATTGTTTATAACTTTGTCAAATTTGTTTCCTTTAACACATGCATAGTTTTCCATTCCTATCTTTACATTAGTGTTAATATGTAATCTTGGCACAGTCGGTGCTCCAAATTATTATATATTTTTACCTTTTATCTCCGAGCAATTTCCGAATGATAAACCAGTTTCCCCAGGATCCCGCGTCTAAATGTAATAAGGCCTTCAGATGTATTGTTAAATGTACTAATTCAATTCTTTTTTGCTTGAAAAAGCCATGGTTTGATTGATTTGTGTAAGATAACATGGAAACAGTGTTTAGAAAACATGCACTTGATTTAGATTTTTATTAGCAGATATTTGTTAGTTATTTGCTCCATAATTTCCTCCCCACCTCTCCTGGTTCTGAGTATGACACAACCTATAGACTCTATATAAATATCAACTGCTGCAACATACTCCAAACTACAGAACTGTTCTTCTGACTGGTGACTGAGGAAGCTGGTCCCATATTTGTAACTCTCTTCAAACATCTGGTTATGAACACATACTCAGTTACTGGGTTTCCTCTTGGCAGACACACTTAATTTTATAAGAAGCAATCCCAGTCTTTAACAACACAGTAACTTGTCATCTTGATAGCATCCTGCTTTCTGCCTCCAACCAATACTACTTTATTTAAACTTTGGTTGACCGTTTATTCGAAAGTCCCTGGATTGATCTCAGATGGACATGATGTCTTTTCTTCAATAATCCCAGGAGAAGCTGAATCAATCTTTGATACAAAAAAATTAAATAAATAAATCAGGTTTAGGTCAACAAATCAACAATATACTAATGTTTTTGTGCTTATTGCTACAATAGCTATAAAATCCGGTGGGACAGAAATTCTGTCCCACTGGATTGCGCAATCAGAGGTGAGGCTCGGCTCGCTGCTGCCGCACCTCGCGTTTCACCTTCATATTTGAACAGGAAATATGCAATTTCAGCAATTTTGACTATAAAAATGTGATTTAGACTATAAAAATGTTCGAAAATTACTCATACATAAAGATCAGTGGACAAATATTAATATTCATTTTATGTTATGATATTTTTTTTTTTCTTGTCAAGATGACAGGGGAGGCTCTGCCTCACCTGCCTCCCCTGACCGCACGTCCCTGGACAGAATTAAACACTTGTTTTATGACTGAAGGAGTCAGGTATAAGTGTAGGTGGGATGTCTGTAACAATATGTACATTTTCTTCTGCTTATAGGATGGTTAATATTTAAAGATAAGAAGAGGATGAACACAAACACAGAACACTAATCAATTAAAATAAATCTTTGCCTTAAAAACATTTTCGTAAGAAGTGTGTGGATTTAGAGCTTCTCCTCACCAATCCAAATTTATCGTACCTACAGCAAATACTACGACATTAGCATATATAAGTTTTGCTTTTGGCCTGTTCCATTTTCCTTTTTCTTTTTCAGTTATTTTGTTTTATACTGCTTAAAAAAATTTAAAATGTTATTTTAACTTTTATTTGTTTCAATTGAGTAGAATTGCAATTATTGTCCCTTCTGCAGTTAAAAATGTAATTTTCAAACACACTATATATTAAGTTTCTTGAGGTTTTTCATGCAGAAATACCGTTAATAAAAGACAAAAATACACAATTTTTAAATTTTATGTATTGTATTTTGGAAAATATTTTGGGTTTATTTAAATATATTTAGTCTAAATTTCTTTAAGTTGTTCTTTTGACTGGTCCCTTCTGTAGGGGTTTCCACAGCGAGCAAACGTGCATGGAAGATTTGGCAATTGTTTACGCTGGAAGCCCTTCCTGCCACAACCTGGGCTCGAACCTGCAGCCTCAGGGTTACAAGACTGTGGCACTGACAACAGAGCTATAAATACTTAACCCTGTTATAACTTCGCATTAACTTAACATTGGGATATACTCTATATATACTGTAATTACTATGCATTTGGTTTGTTAGAACTCCACCTAGATATCAAGTCTTTATTAGCGCCTCTTATAAAAATCACCTAGTTTAAAAAAGCACAGTTTGATTTAGTCAGATTTTATTTCAATGTCATTCTACATTCTACATGCAAGTAAATCAATGTGTCTGGGATTTAATCTTTAGTATACTTACTGATTTTAATAACTCATTCATTTCCAATGACTTACAGATCTTAGTGATTCTCGTAACGTGTCACTTAATCAGTACTTTTTTTTTTAAATATTCTGAACTGGAACTGTCAGTATACATTGTTTGTGGCAAACACCCTCTCAGCTGGGTGTGAGTAATCTGTAGATGTTGTCACTGTGCACATCTTGTGTTATAAGTTCTGTTTTTGTTGCAGCTCATTGACATTTGTTGAGCATCCTCCTTCACTCTGTTAGCCCATCTTTGATGTTCGCTGCATGTTCAGGCACTGCAGGTCTGCAGCCCTCCTCTGTGCCTGCCTTACACCGAGGGTGGGATCGATCAGTCCGAGCCTGGCTGCTCAGCCTTCACAGCTCTGTCTTCAGCCTCTTTTAAATAAAATTTAAGGCCTCAAACCCAGTAGAGCTGATTGTTCACTGCAGCATAATGTTAATATGATGTTGTTGATGTTATCCTTAATCAAAGCATTGATTAGGTGGGTGCATGTTGAATTTTTTTTATTCAATTGTTTAAATAAAAGATGGACCAGATCTATGACACTATACACCACAATCAGCAGTGAAGTTAGATGATGATTGATTAAATTAAGACTGTTTTTTTTTCCTTCAGTATTTTTCTTTTCCTAATTTTGTTTGAATAATTAATTTTGTTCTGAACATGCTGAAACAATAATTTAAGTAAACTAGCACTCCTGAAAAATAAAACAGAATAAGGAATTTTGATGACAGAAAAAACAGATCAGAGATGGATATGGTTGCTGAACCAGACTGTTCTTATCTTTGTTTAACCTGCTTTTCTCTCTCTTTATGTTTATTCTTGTTTTATTTTAAGAAACTAATGTAGTCAATGATCAACAAATCAAAATATTTAGATTTCTTTTCCTCACAAAGGTAGTAACAGTTTGAAATCTATCTCAGCTTTTATTCAAACAATTAAATGCAATTAAATTAGAGGTTTTATCATATTCTAATCACACAGATAGCTACAGCTACATCTGTCTCACTTTTAATGAACCTTTTGTTAACCATAAAAATAACAATACACTTTAAAAGGTGCTGTTTATAATCAAAGAAGACATGGAAAGACGCTCTTTGCTTAAAAGAAAATGCACCATCTTCCACCCAGCAGCGCAGTTTTTCAGTCTAACTTCAGCGAGTCAGAATGTGCAGGGGGCGATGCACTTTCCTCCAGCTCTGTATCTCCATGTTTGTCGATGCAAGCAAAAGAACGCCAGTAGACAAACACTCCCATGATCCCTCTTTTGCTTGGTAACTCCTCCAGCAACAGTTAGGTCCGATCCCAATACTCGCCCTCCACCCTATGACCCTCTATGAAGTGTACTCAGTCTAAGTGCACAGAAGGGTTCATGTGTGCAGGTTACAAGAACGCAACAATTGGAGAATCGGGACAGTACAGGTTACATCATTGACTTGTGCCTCTGGGCTGTAAATATGACATCCAACATGGCCGACCGGTCGCTGTTTTAGCATTTTAAGAAGGTGACAGTATGATTTTCAAAGTACAGTATAGGTATTTTTATATTGCAGGAGATATTTGGCTGTTCAATCGTGTTTTGTTATGACTTGTTGAATACGGAGAAAAGTTTGATAGTTCTCACACGTGTACAGCAGAGTGAAACTAGAAAGTTCCTGGAGAAACTTTGACGGGGACTGCCATTTTGTGCATTTAAACTGAATCAAGATGGCTCCAAGGGCTGATCAGTTGTAGACAGGCATCTTAAAGGGCTGATCTTGGACACATGACGAGTCCAGCTGTGAAGTTTGACCTTGCTGCTCTATACAGTTTCACAGCTAGTGCGCACAGGCTTTATTGACCTTGAACTCCTTAGAATGGCTCCCTGACCCATGAGGGTTCTAGCTGTGATGTTTGTTCTTCCTGCTGTATACTGTAGCCAAGTTAGACCACACACAAGTTTTGCTCTAAAATTTTTACCCCGCTAGCTTTGTCGGCCATCTTGATATTTTAACTTTGCACTCAGTATGCAATAGGCCTCTGTCTCAGCTACTGCCTTGCTAAATTTCAGCTCCATATGTCGAAAAATGACTGAGTTAAAGCTGAAAGAAGGTTTGATGATTACAAAATGGCCGACATTGGCAGTTGTAGACAGGCATCTTAAAGGGCTGAGTCTTGACACATGAAGGTTCTAGCTGAGAAGTTTGACCTTTCTACGTTACACAGTGTCCGAGTTAGAACACGCACAAGTTTAGCTTTCAATTTTTTACCCGCTAGCTTTGGCGGCCATCTTGATATTTTTGTTTAGCATTTAGTTTGGGATGGGGCTCTGTGTCAGCTACTGCTGCACTAAAATTCAGCTCAAAATGTCTAAAAATGACTGAGTTAAAGCTTAAAGAAATTTAACAGTCAGTGAACATAAATCAACTGAAAGAAGTGGCAGCCATTTTGTTTCTGTAACCTCTGCTTTATTAACAGAGGGTTTGTCTGCCTACTCTGCCCGGTAACAGCTTCAGCCAATCAGAAGACAGCTGTTTTTGTCAGTTGGTGCTTTAACTGTCAGTTCATGTCTCACAGAAATGACAAAGTCTGAGGAGTACACGCCGAACAAACAGTCGCTGTGCCAAAACTAAAAGGCAGATTGAAAAAAGTCTTGGACTGTGAGTGAAAGGACAGATTGGTTCTCATTAATGTAAAATTTCACATTTCTACAATGCTTTATGTCCGAGACATGACGAGTTAAAAACATTCCTCACAAGACATTTACATAAACGATTTAAGACAACAAATCAATGAAGAAAAATCATCGCACTCGGCCTTCTGGGGCCATTTGACGGAAAACTATAATGCCTGCAGCAAAAGTAGACACATTGACTGAAAGAAGAGAAAAAGGCCTCTGTTTTGATATATAATTTGTGTATGTATCATAAAGATGTAGGCGTAGGAAAAGTTTGTCCGCTAAGAAAACATGTTGTGGTCAGACAGCTGCACACTCTGGGTCATGTGACCTCCACTCTGTCACTGCCCATCTGTTCCGGAAGCACGGTCCGGACCGTCAGCTCATTGACACATGGCTAAAAGAAATACTACCGGGAGGGATTTTGTTGTTTTTCATTGCAATAGTATAAATAGTAAATGCTGTCAGCTGAGAGTTCTGCTCATTGGTTTTAATGGTTTAATAGCCCATATTTACAAATATCACTGACAGAAGTTACTAATAAAAAACTGTATATAAGCCTTTTTCATGGCAAACGGAAGTAGCGTCTCCTGGTGCTGGGACACTTCCTGTTTTAGCAAGTCTATTCAACTACACGAAGCAAAATGTCGGTCTTTTCAATATCGTTGCTTAATCTGCCAAAGTTGTCTTTTGCTGATGTTGAAGAAATTGCAGCGGCGAATTCCCGATCCAATAAACTGGAGAAAGGATACAAGTTCTTCCATGAAGAATATATCCACAGCTATCAAGGTAAGAAAAGACGTAGCTTAGCGAGCTAGCCGATAGCTACAACCTATGTGTTAGGGTTTTTATATTATCAGCATTTGTGCTCATGTGTAAAACGGCCTACGTGAGACACGAAGGTCAGACAGCGGGCGCCACACCTTCTGGCTCTCCCAAACAGAGATGTGTTATGTGTTTTTGCTATGAACTGGACTGGCCTTGGCTGGCTCAGATCAACCCCTTTTTTCTTCTTCCTTTAATAAAAGAGAAAGCCCAAGTAAGGAGGCAGAACTTCCTGGACAGCACGCCGTTAGGAGCTGTTGTGGAATTTCTCCTCTTTGCGAAGACCTTCACAAAAAGACAACGAGCCTCTCCGGTGTGATTCTTTCTTAGCAGGTTAAATAAATCAAAACCCTGACACATCGTGATAAAGAAGCTTTTTTTAGTGTGCTAAATTAATTGGAGTATTTCAGACAGACATGGTATAAACTTTTATATTATATTTTAACATCCTGATATGTGTTTGCCATTACAATTTGTAAAAGAAAACATACTACATGTTAGTTATGAGATGCTAGATGATGCTTGAAGTTCAAATTTTGCTTTACTTCTGCATGCCTATATTGTCGAGGGACAGGTAGTTGTCAGAGCTAGATGCTTCAGGTCCATGAAGAGAAATGATGAACCACACAGACTGCAGGTTTGAAACAGTCAGAAAGCCGGTTGGCTCATGTTCATTAGTTCGAGTTCTTGTTCA
>NC_051430.1:5789998-5813983 GCF_001649575.2 Kryptolebias marmoratus | reverse complement strand
GTTATATCATTTAGTGTATGATAATTATGATTAACATAACAACAATATAGCTAAGGTGACCACCCATATTACTTGTGTCAAACACATTTTTTCTCTCCTAACTTGTTTGGAATAGTTTGTTTTTGTAGGTAATGAAATGAAATGCAGGCTCAACCAGTATCAATTAGTAGCATTTACAAGTTAAGTAAAAATCTTAACTCTCACAAATCTGTTCCACTATGTCCTACCAAATTGCTCACCTGTCCCTTAACCTTTATTTATGTAGTTTTTAGTTTTTTTGACATATTTTTCTTTTAAGGGGATCCATCCTGAACCTGCCAGCAAGGTGGTGGTGCGAAAGCCCAAAACTGTGGGGAAAAGATGCCGGCACTCCACACTTTACAGAGCTTACACAGATATAACTGTTGGTTTAATGTTTGTATGCCTGTGTTTCCTTTGTCAAAACTTATTGTGATTTTGTCACTCATGTGTTTGTAGGACCACTTCCAGATCGCGACATTCTGGCATTGGGAGAAAAACTACACCAGCTGGAGTCCCCACCACTGATCTCGCTTGTCTTAGATGGTCTCTCAATCTTAGAGCTGGTACCATCCAAATTTGGGCCTGTGCCACGTGGCTCACCGATGTCATACCAGTGCCCACCTGAGAAGTCCTGCGGTAGCATCATTCTGCACCACATGGCTCCAGACTTCCCTGCTCTTCCTTTGATGCTGCATAATCTTCCTAACATGTGTTTTGTGCCCACACTTGGTCAGCTTATGCATCTTCAGTCTCTGCAAGTCTCTCTACAAATGTGTTATGAAATAGAGGCCAGAACCAGGGAGCAGTCCAGATGTCCAGCATGGGTACAGCTTCGACAACCAAGGCTTACTGCCAGCCATTTCCGTGATGCTTGCAGAGGAAGTGCAGAGGAGGAATCTCCTGCCATGGCACTGGCAGCTCGGATGATCAGGGGGTCCATGAGGCAAACTGCCGCCATGAAGCGTGGCCTGCAGATGGAGTCGGAGGTGCTGGCAAACTACACTGATATATTGAAGGTCAACGTGCTCCCTGTGGGATTCATCGTTCACCCTGACACACCATATCTTGGTGCAACTCCAGATGGCAGGGTGTATGACCCATCAGAATCACCCCCATTTGGACTGGTTGAGGTTAAAAGCAGTACAAAGAATGATGTGTCCCAGGTTGCTCACCTCAAGGTTTATAATGGCCATGCATGTCTGAGGCGTTCACACGCATACTTCTGGCAGGTACAGGGTCAGCTGGCAATCACTGGATTGGAATGGTGTGACTTTGACACTGACACGCTTACAACAATAACTGTTGAGCAGGTATGGCGTGATGAGTCTTTCATTGCTCAGATGAAATCTAAACTGGACATGTTTTACTTTAACACCTTCATCGAAGTCTTTATGTCAATGCAATAAGGCTGTTAATCACTGTAAATAGCTTAGTATAGTAATAGTTTGTAAATAGTTTAGTATAGTAATAGTTTGTAAATAGCTTAGTTACTCATGAAAAATACATGAAAGTACCAAGTTCTTTTACATGAAATTGAACAATTTGTTTGTCTGTTGTCTTGTGATTTATGTGTTACAAATGCTTTTTGGTAAGGTTGTACTCCCTAAATATTTGATTTGATGGATATTTATTTGCAGTGTATCAATGTATAGTGTGGTTATAAAATGTTACCTTAAATACCTTAAATAGTTAACCTTTTTTTGTTTTTACTAGATATTGTAAATTGCACTTTTTCCTTTACAATTCAACTAAATCAATCCACAAATTTAAAAAAAACAGTGTAGTATGCTGCTCAAGTGTGTTTTAATTGAATATTTGAAAGAATTCAAAACATTTAAATAACTATTTATATAACAAAAATTTACATACATAAATACTTTAATCAGAAAAACAAAATGGGCCTTGATAATTTGCCAGAACACAACAGTTGTGCCGATCTGATTGACAGTTCCAATTAAAGTGAGTGGCACCGGAGAATCCCAGATGTGGTAGGACTTGATCCTGGTGATTGCTCGCTCCACAATGATCCGCAGCCGACCAATGGCTTGGGTCTCCTTCTTGCTGAACTGACCAGGATGTCTAAATGGTGGAACGGTGAGTTTGGCTCCAACTTCATGAAGGAGGTCCTGAATGAGGGAGCCTTTATCTGCCATGACTTCATCCCCTGGCTCAAGCAGAGGAAGGATTCCACTGACCTTAGTGATTTCCTTGTCAGAGATGCAGCCTGTGTACAACGCTGAAATGAATGTCACCAACACACAGGGAGCAATTCTGATCAGCGCTTTCAGAGTGGTGTGGTTCTTGTATGCAGAGAAAGTTTCAGACTGTAATGTGAGGGACGATGCGGTCTCTAGAGCAACTTCTGTGCAGTCCAAGATGACACGTACATTTGGAGAGAACTTTAGGAATCTCTGAGGCATACTGGCTTTTACCTTCTCACAACTAATCCACATGTTGATGGAAGAGAACACAATGAAAAGGTAGTTGGCCCAGGTGATGGTCACTCGGCTGACAGTAGCAATGCTGACTTTAAACATGTCAGCAATAAGCTGCTCCTTCATGCCCACTGCAACCCTGAATGAGTACATCAAGAACTCATCTATCAAAGGCGTGCAGCCGGCAGGGCTGGGTTCAGCAAATGCTTCCTCTCCAGGTTTCTGCACTCTGGTCCAGTACACAATGCAGGATGCAGATGGTGCAATGGACTCCCAGAAGATCTGGAACACACACTCTGATGGAAATTTGGTGTAGAACCGGATCTGGTCATCAGAGGCACAGTAACGATCAAAAAGTGTGGGAGACAAATCCACTTTCTGTAGCCTGGCTTCCAACTCCTTGATGTAATCCAGTGCTTCATCAAGTGCACCTGTAAAACCACAAAATAAAATAGCAAGATAATACTGTTAGCAAGATTGTTTTAATTATTGAGCTACTGTGACATTATTTTTGTGAAGATCGGTGCATGTATGTATGAAGCCATTGACTGATATAACTACACACTGTCATGTTCGGTGGAGATGACGGACACGAACCCAATGTGCAGATTCATTGTAAAATTAAACTAATTTTAATAAAGTAAAAATAAACAGAACAAAAACAAAAGCTGACGTGGCAGCAAAATAATAAACTAAAACTAAATACAAATTAAAGCAGAAAACAGGTAACGTGGCAAGGACCGGGACCGGGAACAAGCAGAACAGGAACAGAACATGCACACAGCAACAAACAACCAACATCAAACAATGGACCAGCAGAGTGTGGAAGAAAATGACCGGGTTTTAAAGACTGGGGATAATGAGGTAAATGGAGACAGGTGGCGTGATTACAAAGTAGGGACAGGTGTAGGTGGGTGTGGCAGGGAGACAGAGAGAGAGAGACTGAGGAGGAGCAAATGAAACGTGAAACAAGAGACAAGACAGAAACCAAACACAAACCAGCAAACTAAATAAAAATAAAACAAAACCATAACACAGAAAAAAACCCAAAACACCACACACACTGGTGCTGTATAACGTCTATGATGACATCCTACAATTGTAGTGATAGTTATATTTGAATATATATAACTATTACTACAATTGTAGTAATAGTATATTACTATATAATATATATTATAAATATTATATAGTATACCTATAATAATATATAGTATATATATTATATATACTATATACATATTTCATGTACTTTTCATATATAGACTACTAATTATCTTAGATGACAAATTTATACAATGTACCATCTTAATTTGATATTTACCTGTGGGTGGATTCGCCACATAATCGTGGTCCGCGTTGGCAGCTTCAGCTTGGCTAGCTTTCTGTGAGAGGACAAGCTGCCGTTTCTGAGCCCTCTCAAAAGCAGACTCCCTCTTTGCTGCTGCGGTGAAATTGTTCCAGGTGAAGCGAGAAGGAACAGCTCCACTTTTAAGGCGGCTGGTGGTGGATCCGCTGACAAAATCATCCTGCGTGAAGTGCCGGCTGCATACAAAAGTGCTTCCTGGCTTTATGCGGAAGTCGGGACCCTCATCTTGTCTGATCGCTGGGACCCACTGCCTCTTTTGATCTGGGTCCGTCGGGAAAGCATGGTAGGACAGATACGGTTGTTTTCTTGCCCCACAAGAACAACCAGGAACTGAACAAAAACAACTGCGACGAGACTGAGCCATTTTTCTCACTATCTAATGCTATAGCCACCAGAAGTTGTTGTGCACCACTTCCGCTTTAAAATGTGGAAGAGTGAAACAGGTCTATTCTCAGCTTCTGAAATGCAGTAAGGTTTCATCTCTACCCCTGCTCTTCCATTCACTCTCAATTTCCCAATCTCTCCCTTTTGTCTTCCTCTGCCTAATCTGCATATTTATTTGAAGAATGCATTTTTTTCAGGATGACTCTGTCTTTGGCAAGCAGCTCCATGAACTCTTTGCAAGGGAGGTTGATGTTTGTCTTCACAGTAAGCATGGCCTTGATGGTAGGAACAGTGAACCTATTTCTGGTATCAGTCCATATATCGTTCATTATGGAGAATACTCTTTCTACTGGAGCGTTACTTCCAGGTAAGCATGGGACAACAGACATTAATCTAGCCAGATTAGTGTGTGGGATATAATTTTCTTTAAAGTGGTTAAACACTGCGCTCCACCTCTGACTGAGTGGTGTCTCCAATTTTCTCCATTCATCGAGTGATCACCCCTTTAAGAACTCATGGAGGGCAGAAACCTCATCAAATAAATCATCTTCTTTGATGGTGACATTGGGACATTTTTCTTGCAGTCTGTCTGTGGCCTTCTGGATCTCTTCATGCTGAGGTGTCTTCTTTAAAAGAAGACAGAATAAGCTGATTAAACTATCTGCATGCTTTCCTCATGCCTGCAAATAGTTCACAGCTGTAGTGAAGAATGACTGGGATGTTTTGAGGAAGGTCTCTCTTGTCATTGCTCCTCGGGAGTCCTTTGGCCAGAAGTGGAATGAAGTTGTCAACCCGTCTTGCTGTGATTTTTGTCTTGAGGTTTCTCATAATTGCAGCAGACTCCACAGCAGGGCGGCATTTTGATACTTTCATTGAAAATGGTCAGGTTTCCATGGGCAAAGGCCAACCACATTTCAGTCAGTGGATCTTCAAACTTTCTCTGCAGGACAACAGGGCATTTTTCTTCAGAGAGAAAAAGAGATTTTAGTGGCGCATATATTTTCAACACTCTTTCCAGAGCAGTGATCGCGGCCAGCCAGCGGACATTGATGTGTCCTAGGATTTTGTGGTACTCCTGACCAACAAACTCACAAAAGCTTTTCAGTTTTTCAACTCTAACAGTAAAAATATGAAAATTATATATTATTTTACAAATATTACAATTACAAATATTTTTGTGAGAAGGTATTCCACAAAAATAGGAATGGTATCCAAAGCTATTCTTGTTGCATTATGAATAAGGTGAGCAGGACAATCCAAGCCAATCACCTCCCGCTGCAGAGCATCTTTCACTTTGGTGTGAACATTGACTCTCCCAGCCCTATTCAGTCCTCCAAAATTGTGTCGTCAGCAGAGAATGCCACTACTTTATTTTCGAGGTTGTATTTTTCAATCACCACCAGGATCTGAGCTGCAACTTCCTTTGCTGTTTCTCCTCTGAGTTCAACAAAATCCAGCAGTTTTGTTTCCACTGACATGCTGCCATCATATATTTTGCAGTATCTGACTATTATTGGCAGCAATTTCAAATGTCCATGATTGGACAAATCTATAGACAGGGACACAAATTCAACTTGGTCAAAATCCTGTATTAGCATAATCATGGCCCATGGTGCAAAAATGTTCCTAACCATGGCATGCCCTTTGGTTCTGGCACATGAAACATTGGCTCATAAAGCATCCTTGTCAGTTGTGCTGTCACTCCCTTCAACTCTTCTTAGTCTTGCTTTTTTCCTCTGCTCTCACTCACTCTTTGTTTTATCAGTCTCTCTCTTTTCCTTCCCTCTCTTCTTCAATTAGTCTTTTGCTATTCTAGAACGGAGACATAAAATAATCACAATCACGTCCAAAAACAAACTTAGATGCTACCACAAGTAGCTCAGTCCAAAACAAAATAAGCGGTTGGCTAAAATTGGAGAGGGGCGAAAAGCTACCGTCACCAATTAAAGCGAAACAACCAAATAAACACCGAAGTCAGACGCCGTGAGTTGGGAGAGGAGGCGCAAACGCTGTCATCACCAACAAACAGCAGAATTACCTGTGAAGATCAACCATCGCAGCCCCTAGGAGGGCAATTCACCGCTACTCCCGCCAACAGGCAATCGGGCGTCCGCCGACGGTACGATTATCCAAGGCCGAAACCATACAACGAACCGCACGCGAGAAGAAATAAGGAACAGAGCCTCAGATGACGTCAGTATATATAGACTGGGTGATCATCCGACGTGTCACAGATGTGACTCTGTTAGTATTACTACTCGAATGGCGCATGCGCGAAGGGAACATTCAGTGCTTTCAGCACCGCCCTCTGGCGGTCAGTAGGGATGAAATAGAACTCCTGCGGTCCTCAGGCTCAAAAGAGCACCATTACTAGTGCACAAAGAAAGAGAGAGAGAAAGACAAACTGCACTCTCCCAATCTTAGGCTGATTGACCCACCTCCTGGTCAGTCAGTTCCACAGAAACTAAGACAGCTTTTGGAGAGAGCCAATACCATACACAATAACACATAACTTAATTAAGTTTGGGTTTTCACAGATTCACATACAACACTGTTTCATGTTGCATTGATTGACATCAGGAAATTACATGACTCACTAAACAGACAGTCACAGATATTTATACAGCACATGTTAAGTAATTCACAAAGTAATAAACATTATTTATCATAATAACCCAGAGGTTACAATCAGAATGCTGCTGACAGTGATGTGAGAAGACATCACAATGACGTCAGTACCACACGGAAAGCTGAGACCTGAACAGACCTGCGTTTTCTGTCTTATGACTGAATTGCTTTAGATTTTATTTGGCAGAAGTCTAAGTGCTATGTTTGAGAATCTAACTAAAATTTCTGTTCTTTCTAAGGATTAAAATATGGTCAGAACATTTTAATGATTCTGCTCAAAATAAATATGCAAGTTGTTAACTGGTGATTTTTCAGGAACACCAGACACAGATGAACCAGACTATGTAGTGTCCCTGTAGGCAGAGGTAAAATTTACAGTAAACATCAATACAGATGGAATATAATCTGTAGTAGTAGAAATAATCAGCAGTATAATCATGAATTTTGCAGTGATTTTGAACAAAATAATTTTCGGTTTTCTGGGAAGTTAATTTTGGACATCACAGAAACTGTGTTTGTGTTTGCTAAATACCATGTTTTACACACACATGATGTTGATCTGTTTATTTTCTTTTGGCCTAACTAAATCAGGAGAGGTCTATAACAGAGCAAATACTTTCAAATAGCCAATCTGCTTCTGCCTCAGTTTTCCCAGTCTTGGCCCAAGCAATATCCGATATTTCCTATTTCAGGGGAAAACCAAGGATATTTTTGGGCCTTCATCCTATGTTTTTGAAAAGGAGCATATGCATTGACTATATGATGAAATTCATCATAAAAGTCATCCAAGTGTCATGAACCTCGGTGCTGTCACGCACCTACGGCTCCAAGGCGAGATGAGGACCAGAAAGCAGCAGGTGAGGAAAAAATCTCTTTAATCAAAAATCTCTTTGATCAGCAAAAACATAGACACTTCCAAGCCCCCAATAAACATAGTGACATGAACAGACGAGGACCCGACACCCAACTGAAACACTAGTGCCCTTAAATACTAAACAAACGTAATCACAAAAATCACGGACAGGTGAGCCAAAACCGAGTCATGAAAACCCACAAAGGAAAACACAAAAACCCGAACCGGAACCAAAAAAACGGAATCCTCACACCAAGGCCAGATCTACACCATCAATTAAAGAAATTCTGCTCCACTTGAAGGCAGCCACATCATGCAGACATGCCTGCTTTTCAAAAACTCTTTTAACTAGGATATTAGGTTTAGACTTAGGAAGTTTGGTATTCCCTAGGCTGCAATAGTACAACGATCACTCAGATTATTTGCAAACAAACCTGCGTCAGTATACTTGTGCAAGACATTCATTAAAATTAAGTCAAATAAAGATGATTTTGTTGGGTTTTTATTATTAAGGTGAGCTAAGGAAGTAATAAGCTGAGTCACATTTAAGAATCACTTCGGTTCATTTAAGTTTATCAGACGATGAAAGCACTAACATTTTTTGGGTTAGCAAGTTAAACCTTGCTAAACCAAAAAAATGTTAGTGTTTAACCCAGCCACAAAAGATGTCAGAGAAAAGAAGGCTTCTTGAAAGCAGAGGGGGTCTATAACAACCTACGACTGTAAGAGACATGTCACAGAAAAAATCTAGTTTCAGAGGAAGGAGTTCAAGTTGCTTACTGATGGAACGTGAACACAAAGTGGTCACATTAAATTTATTTTTTATGTATATAACCTCTCCACCTTTCCTAAGGCAATGACACCGAAAAACACTAAACCCATTCATAGCAATGTCCTTATCAGAAATGTATTTAAAAAACCCAAAAGAAATCAGTTGTTAATATCTGTTCCACAGAAGCTTATTTCAAAATGCCTGAACTATCTCTTTAACACCACGCAATAATATTCACATTTGTGAACATTTCATTACTTTTAATAGTGCTATTTCCCAGATGTGGATACACAACTAAAAGCTCAGACAGGTTCTTGAAATAACTATATTATATATATTATATATAACTATTTAAGACAAGAAGCGGGTCAGATACAGCAATGAAAACCTCTCTGCTAAGTCAAGTTCTAAAATGAATATCGTCTGACTTTATGCTAGGTGCAGATCCATGATGAGTTCACTGTGCATCAGTTCAAAGAAGCTGCTGCCTGAAGAAGGTGGCATTTTAATGTCGCTGACATTACAGATGAGAAAAATTGAGCCAGATAGAAGAAAAAAAGGAAAAAAGCTTGATTTTTGATTTGCTTCTCAGCTGCAGAAAGCACAGCTCTACTCCTGCCTCTTTACTTGCTCTTCAAAAGTCAAGTCAGTGTTAAAAATCTCCCCAGCTTTCTACTCCCTGAAGTTGCAGTGGAGTGCACACTGCTGCTACAATGATTTAAAAAGCAAAATGTGCCATGACAGTGTTATCTCTCCCCTGTTCCCTTGTACAGAGCAAGGATCCTGCACTGGATCAGACAGAAACTACAGCAGCTGACATGTCTCCTGGCAACAACACCGACTTTTTATGCTCCATTTATGGAACGCTGAATTCCCACTAAATCTGCCAGTTTTGGTTATGTGTGAAATGTTGTTGGTGGAAGTTCATTCTGTTATGAATCATTAGGTTGTAAATGCATCAGGAAAGCTTATGATTTTACATGCAGCAACAGGAGTCCAAACAGTATATTAATTAGCTGAAACAATCGTTACTCACCCAGGTGTCATTGAATGTCCATCTACAACTGATACACTTTTCCAGTTCAAGATGGTCACCACAGCTGATCTGAACTTAAGAAAGCAAATATATTGTTATGTCTTAGTCAATCTTACTGATACTGAGCTAACATTTGGTGTAGTAGTAGTTGAGTCATGCCCAACATATATCCCAAACAGTAACTGATCTCAAAAGATCTGTTTTTTTTAACTTTGTTAGTAACTATCTGAAAAACCTCAAAATATCTTCTGAACCTCTAAATCAAAAATTACTATAAATGAATCAGTTGTATAGAATTAGCTAAAATGTAATGTGGTAGTATCTGAGAGTCATCTTTGACACACATTTTGAGTGTGAACAAATCTTGAGAGATCCCGCTGTAATGCATAAGGTCGGAGATAACGTCATGACAAGGTTTGACCAAAACAGCTACATTTCATTAGATGAACTTAGTCTGAACGTCTGGCATAAAATTGTGCTGAATGATATGCATAGATTCAAGGAGTTCTAGGCCTTTAATTGTTTAGTTATTTAAACTGTTATTAGGACATACACATATTTCATATACATCATGTCATCATTCCAGTTATAGATGATTATTTCAGCTGATTTTAGAAATAAGAATTGTTGTTAAACACTGTTCATGTTCATATCTTCAAAAACGCTTTGAATCTGTTTTACGTGATTCAACAACATGTGGTCGGGTCTGATGCCTCTGTTCACATTTGATAGTGAAATGTGTATCTTAAAATTCTTTGCAATTAGATATCAGTTTCCTTCAATGTGTGTAGATACACACACACACTCACACAGAGATCCACATCACACAGAGGGCTGTCAGTGAGCAACAAACAGGACATCAGGTCTGCTGATGTTTCTGTAAAAATGACATCTTATTGTCATTATTATTTTGACATTAACATGACTCAGAGCCATTTATGCCATTCACTGAGTTAATTCTTTAAAGCTTAATTATCAATCAGAAGCAATATAAGAGAAATAAAGGATTAGTGGCTTCACAAAGCTTAGTGTCAGAAGTAAAACTTAGATTTCAACCAGTAAAAATCCACCCCGGTAAACTACAGTTTCTGACAGCTGTCAGCTGTTTTACACAGCTTTACTGTGAAAGTAACATCATCTCTGTGTTTATTAAATTAAATAAAATGCAACATAAACCTTTTGTTTTGTGATTAACAGCTCATTATAGCTGGCAATGGTCCAATAGCTCTAAACCAAATAAATCAAACATTAAACCAGATAAACTCACCATACAGCAATCTGTAATTCACTGTCATTATCAAAATTCCAACAAAATGGACCTTTTAAAAAATGAATGAAACTTTAAGCTAAAAAAGCAGAAATACAAAAAATCTGTATTATCAGAATATTCCCAAGGATTGCTGTTTAATTGTCACCTGGCAGCTGAGCATACACTTTCTTTTTTTCTTTACACAGCTGCCTGTGTGGGGTCACCTCAGTTCAGTAAGAGGTCCTAAATTGTGTATGCAGAAGTGCGCAAATACAAGGGATCCAAAGATGGTTTTAGTGAAAACCTTTTCAATGCACTTTATTGCTGTATTTAATTTTATATGATGGCAATCAGATAACCACCTTAACAGCAACCCCTATGTTTATGATTTAATCTACTGAAGTCTGTTGTGTTTTAGGTTTGTGGTGAATGCTTTTGTGTTCTAATATTACACTTTGTCACCAGAGGACGCTACTGTGACGGTGTAGGCCAGAGAACAGACTGTCAGAAGCACAGGGAAAAATACACAGAGAGCTACAGCCAAGTTCTGCAATGGAGTCCCAGCATTTGATGGAAAAAAATGTTGGAATTTAAATAATCATCTCCTATTTTTATTACAATCACCACAACAAAATTAGTGACAAGGATGAACACTTCAGTAATGAGTTCACCGCCTTTCTGGCATCGCACTGGTGAGCCTCCTATACCATTTACAGTGTGGCTACAAATATTAGACAATTACATGCATAAATGCTCAGGGAGAAGCATGGCTGGATGAAGGATGACATGCTGTTTTACTATAGGACATAACATACTGCTTGGACAAAACAGAAAATCAGATGTGGGTTACATCAAATCAGCACAACTGTTACGGGTCCCAGGACTGGTACCGCAGGAACAAAATGATAACTCTGTAAAGTACAGAAAAAGCGCAGCATCAATGAACAAATGATGTTAAGATTGTGACTCTTTAATTTACAATAACTCCTTTTTATATTAAACATTTCCCTGAGCTCCCGTCATTTTCATTCAACCTCTAATAACTGAAACATGAGTGCTATGAAGTGTCTATGATCCCTTTTTCTTCCAATAAATCTACTCATCATATCCAGATTTCCAGTGTCTTGGACCACATTCTCTCTAAGAGAATCGTTGTATAAATCAAGCATTGAATATAAAACAAGCAACTTAGGCTACTATGATGTCAGTACAAATTATAGTAGCATTAAACTGTACTCAAAAATAGCTATTTGCTTAATTGCAATGTTTTAACACTTAAGCACTTACTCTTAGTTTTACTTGCACTCTGGGAATAAAAATACAAATTATCAGCAAACCTGAGCTGAAATAATTGACCTTTGTCAAGTGAACTTGCTCTGAAAACAGTTTCTTGTTAACACATATCTTTGAAATTAGTTATCATACTGAACAAGGCACTTAACATAATAGTTTCACAATTTTTTACAAGTGTGTGGGAAATCAATATACACTACAGATTAACTTGGTGACATGCCTCCAAGACAATACACAGGGCAAAGCTACCCAACTCCACCAGCATCCTGCCTGCAAGAACCTGAGCTGAGCAAATTAACCCGCAAAAGTTCACCAAAGAGCTATGGAGTAACAAAGTGTCTTTATAAGCACACAAATGTTCAAAAATCACATTCCTACTCTTTCTCTAACATCTGCACAGTTTAGTTACACTTTGAGGGGATATTTCTGAGTGTTTGGTTGACCTGTAAAGTCAATGGTGGGAGGGCGGAGAGCCTCACCTGAATACAACCTGCCATCACACCAGTCCACAAACAAAGGTTTCACACACATGCTGCTTGCATTTATCAGTCCATTTCACTGCCCAAATAAAATAAAGTGCAAAGTCAGACACTGTGGTTGTGTCAGACCTGCATTTCCTGCTTTCCAACATCTAACTAGGACACTAGTTAGAGCAGAGGGACAAACTGATAGGACAGCTCAGCTACAGTAGAGGAAGCTAAAGGTGCATTTTAAGCACACCATTTTGGCATATAAAAAATGTGGTCGGCACCAGCTCTGCCCACATCAAATACCAGAAAGCCATTTTTTCTGTATGTCACAGTGAGATTAGGTTATGTCAGTACCGTCCTGATGCAGATACCCTGGCTGGTAAACAGACTTTGGACCTTACAGCAGAAGATTAGATAACATGGAGGCCAGATTGCCTTCATGTTATCAAGGGTTGGTCATGGCTACATTTGCTTTCCAAAAAGCATCTCCCTTGACCATGGGTCAACCAGTGAACCTTTACACCTCACATCAGTTACACAAGCATGCACTGTTAACAAGCGCACAAGTTCTTTTTAAACTCAGGCTAGATTCACAGTATATGAAGTCATACTGTCACCTCCAGAGATTGCCATTCAGAGATGCAATACTGTAATGTTAGAAACCAAACTTGTACTACCATTAAATGGAAACTGTGCTCAGCAGTCATAGAAGATTTTCTGTGTACATTCTGCAATTTGCATAACAAACCAATTTTAGAAGACATGACTCTTTTGTTGGTTGGCTTTTGCTTCAGAGATGAAAAAGGAAACCTGCCAGGATACGGGAAAATACCAAAAAATAAAAATCAGACAGCACAGTTTCTACATTACAGTATATGAAACACATGAACTCTAACTATGCTTATGGAGTTTGGAAACAAAGAGGGTTTGGTCTAACAGATGGAACATCTGTGAGAAACGGTGTAGCCATCTCACAGCTGTTCCAAGCACTACATTTGCCTTCTGCAGTAGCTATCATTAAATATCTTGCACAGCAGAAAAATGACTAGTGACCCAAGGAAACAGATGAGGCAGCTAAAAAGGCCATGGAGAGTAATACAACAGGGCAACACATGTTGACAGGGCCTCACAGCCCTGGCACGCCCCCAGGGCAGGTCAGGATCAACATGCACTGGGTTGCAACCATTTGGAAAGGGGACTTCCCATTCAGAGCAAGCTTCTAATCCCAATGCAAACCCAAACCCAATGATGCACAAGGAGTGCAATTGTCGGTGGCACAGTCAGGCCACCTTAAACCCTGTCCTAAATCCCAACCCTAATCTCCAAGTATTGGAAACAAGAAATTCATCTGTGAAGCAACAGAAGATGGAGAAAACAATGCACCAGGAGCATGCAGGCACTGCCCCCATCACTGACAATCACAATCAAGTCATGAGATGCCTCAGAAGAGCTGCCTGATGAGAAGCCTCCAACAGTGCAGGGTTGTGCCAGGCGTATATTTGCCATTCTACCTTTTCAAAGAACTAGACCAGTCTGAAGGGCTGTTGGGAGTTCCAGTCTTATAAGTTGTTGTTATTTCGATCACAGTATTAGGCTGTTAAGGTCACATGTTGCTGACCCACCGCTCCATTCTGTGATTAGTTTGGGTTGTTGACACTTTGTAATGAGGGCAACATGTGAGCTGTTTTGGTCGTATGTTCCCAGCTAGTCCCAGCCAAAAAACATACTGTATATGATGCAGACTTCACCGCTCCCATATTCTTTATCTTGATTTTTTGCACAGAGTACCATACATCCAGTTTGTAATCAGTAAACATGTGGGCTGTGGTAGCTCGGTGGTCAGTGCCGCAGTCTTGTAAGCCTGAGGCTGCAGGTTTGAGTCCAGGTAGCAGCAGGAAAGGCATCTGATGTAAAACAATTACCAAATCGTTCGTGAGAGTTTGCTCGCTGTGGCAACCCCTGAAAAAGGGAACAGCCAAAAGAACTCACTTACTTAGATATAATCAGTAAAAATAATTATTAAAACTGAGAAATTTTCAAAAACATTTTGAAGAGTGCCAATGCAGCTTTTGTCTGAAATTCCAACATCCATCAACTTTTTTTCTAAAGCCCAATAATAATTTGGTATTTTCTTTTGTAAGCTGACAAAATGCTGACGTTTCAATGTATAAACTGTAGAAGTGGAAAGAGAACCAAGATTAAAAGAAATGTTGAAGCTGCTGCCAGTCGCTCGTTAGAGTCACTATGGTAACCACACACTTGTGTCTGCCACCCTCTGACAGCAGTTAAAAAAAGACAAATAGAAACACAGAGTAGAAGGTAAGCATAAAAAAACATTCACTGTAAGAAAACTGTGTCGTATTGAAAAAAATTCCTGAACAGTAAGTGGCTGATGCATCTGATCATCACAGTATTTTTCATGTTTCTACAGTTTTTAATGTGGGAGATATGACAAGTTAAAAAGAGCCTTCGCTTCCAATTTTGAAGAGAAAATTCTGAGCTCAGACACAATGCATGTCAATGAAGGTTTAGGAGGATGCACTCTGCACTTTTAGCAGACATGAAAAAAAAGCACTCAGACACACACGGAGTGGAAGAAGAAAAATTTATCTATTTTTTGATGTATAAATTGTAGAAGAAGTGGAACAATTGTGGGAGTGAGAAAAGCTTGTTTGCAAAATGTTTGAAAAACTTGTCAGCTCAACAATTAGTCTGTAACATTATCACACCACAAGTTGACATACTGTTGTAAGCTGTCCAAATACAAATTACTGGATGGACTAACTTTATAATCTCATTCTGGGAAATTATTTTTTTGCAGCAACAGACAACAATATAATCTATCTATCCATCCATCCATTTTCTTAACCCTGTATATCTCTACTCAGTACAGTTCAACAAATTGACAACTACAACAATAATAAAAATGTGTAAAATAAGATTAAAACTGTGAAAAAAACCCAAACTTAAAATGTACATAAAACAGATTTAGCATTAATGCTGAATTCAGATGTGACATATTTGTTGAGCAGTGTGATGGCCTGAGGCTGGAAAGATTTCCTGTAGAGGCTGCTCCAACAGTGCAGTCTGTTAGAAACGCTGCTCCGCTTTCTAACCAGTGCGTGGTGGAGAGGATGGACAGCAGTTTGTTCAGCATCTGTTTCTCCACCACCACTTCAAACTGGTCCAGTCTGCAGCTAATAACGGAGACAGGTTTCTTCAAAACTTTATTCCATTTGTTGGTGTTGCTGGCACCAATGCTGCTTCCCCAACAAAAAACAGAGCACCAGTTACAACAGACTGGTAGAAGAACTAACATTTTGCTGCACACTTTGAAGTCCTGAGGTTTCTCAAGAAGTAAAGTTTACTCATCCCCTTCTTGTTCGCTTGTTATTGATAGTAACACCCAGGTAGTACTAGTCCTCCATCTCCACTACACCCTCTCCCTGGGAGAACATGCATTTAACAAACAATAAGTATAGAAGAACCAAGCAACCACTTTCAAACCATCTAGTGTTTATTTAACAACACTTATCCCCAATACAAATGTACTGAATTGATAGAGCCATCATAGAAGTCCATAGATAACACACCAAGAAACATTTTTGGTCCTCAGCTCATTTAAAACAGAAATCATCCAGTCTCCTCAGAATTCAACAAGACAACCACATTATTAGTGCAATATAAACATTTTGAAATCTGCCATTTTTCTCTCAAGAACAATAAACAATTTACAGCATTTTCATGGAGCTAGGACCACAAGGAAAAAATAAAATGCAGTACCAGTACCATCTGCTCAGATAAACTGAGCTCATTTCAACTTGTTTCAAAACAGAACAACAACAGCAACATGCCCTGTTGCCCATATAGTTAATACAGCCTTGGTGCTGACATGCTACATGGTACATACACACACAAATAGATACATACACATATGAAAATACATTAAAAAGGCAAAAAGTCATGTAAAAATAATATGAGTAAATTACTATATATATATATATATATATATATGTGTGTGTGTGTGTGTGTGTGTGTGTGTACGTACATACATACATACCTTCAAAAGGTGTGTTTATGTTATGTGGATGCATATGTGCTAGTTAGCCACCTGGAGATGCACAAGTAACAAAGGTGCCATGAACACTAGAAGGCCCACCATCTACAGCACCCAGGAGCAGAAAGGACCGGTGGCTCCAGCCCCAGAAGGCTGCAGCAGTCCCAGGCAGACAGACACCGAGCACCACCCCAAGGCAGCTGTGCATCCGCACAGAGGTAGGTCGCCAGCGAAGGACAGGGTCAGCAGCCCCCAGGACAAAGAGGTGTGGGGAGAGATGCAGGGGACAAGCCCCCCCCCCCAACCCAGCTACGCCACCACCTCCTGCTGTGCAGGATAAGCCCAGTACCTGACCCCCCAATGGCCCAGTGCCCACACCAGCCCCCAGCAGAGAAAACCGGGCAGGCACCAGTCCACCGTAGCAGCCAGAACCCAGAAGGACCAAGGTGAAAGGGCATATAGCCATTCCCCTCGTTGGACCAACCCTGTGAGAGGTCTGGAGGGAGGGGATAGTCATCGGAGCCCAGTGCAGCCCCCGGGAACCAAGCCAAGCCCAGCCAAACCCCAGGAGCCACAGATCACCCGACGGGAGCCCACCATTCCGGGATGTGGTCCGGGCACCCACATGAACAACTTCACACCAAGGGAGCAGCACCCCGCAGGCAGCTACCACGACAACACCGTCAGAGACCCCCAGCCGTCCCCAAAACCCCAGTTCCTGCTGAACCAGTATAGGCACCAGGATGGGAGCAAGAAGGAGAAACCGTGTCCCCCATGGTCTTGCATGTGTGTTTGTGGTAGTGTGAAATATGTGAAATGTTGCAATGGGTGCAGCTGTGTAAGTCTAAGGTGCATTAAAATGGGGTCAGTGGGGCCCCACTGCTTGCAGACAGCAGGGCCCGCCCCAACCCCAAAACCCCAGGCACCAAACAGGCCTGGATATTAATTTAACATCAGCCCTTGCAGCCCAAAAACCCAGCCGGCCCAACAAAAATTTTCCTGGTGTTTCCAAATGGCCACACAAGAAGTAACAGCAACAGCAAGCCTATTGTCATCCACGTTTATTTACCCTTTAAACTACTGCCCTCATGAGAGTTTGCAGCGTTCATTTGGCTTCTTTTGGACATCAGTTGAAACTAGTTTGTTAGTGTGTACTCCAAGTCTTTTCAAAATCTGTACAGACTGAACATTTTGTAATGTGTCCCAAGATTAATAGTTATTGTCAAAACTTTAAAAAACAGATCTTGCACAATCAATTTGCTCAGATGACTTGTGTGGACAATCATAATTCCATGTAAATCAGATCAAAGGATCAACATTTTTCAGAGAGAAAACTTCTAAGATGGTCAAATTTGACCGGAACACAAATGGTTGATTTACACCCAGCATCAGATGTGAGGTGAGTCTTGTCCTAATGAGGGTCCCTGAACAACTCTGAACCAGTCTGATCTGCATAACCGTCTGTAAGCCGATGTTCCTAACTGATAGATTTACTGATGGTCATATTGATTTACGTCCGGGGTGAGCAGGTTAATTAAATGTGAGTAGGGTGGCAGGAGAATTACATTGAGCTTAAAGTAAAAGGTGAGAGCGGTGTCTGTTGGAGGTGCTGCAACAACAATCAATGCAAAAATAATGAGGGAGTATCTAATGAATGGGCTTGAGTGTGATGTGCAGACAAATTAAGCAGAGTAAACACACCTGTGTTTGAGGTTTAGCTGTACATTATTAATAATTTAGGGGTTAACAGAAGGAAAATTATCTGAGTTATCCAGGTTAACTGTCATCACACATATTAGTCCTGGTAATCTGGATGCCTTAATAATTTCAAACAACAAAAACATTCACAATCATTAGCGTAGTTTAAAACTATGTTTGAGCCATATACACTATTTTGAAACCTACCAGAATTTATTTATTACAGCATGAACAGCTCACTGAGTTTTCTCAAACTTCTCATCAAAACATAAAATGTGAAATCTATGTTCACACACACTTAATTCAATTCAGTTTACTTATATAATGACAGTTCCCAACAAAGGTTATTTCAGGGCACTGTACAAAAGAAAGAAAAAAAGCCAAAAACATAAATCCAATTTAAAATCAAATCAAATCCAGTTAAACTAAAGTTGATTTTCATTGTAATGCAAAACATTCACATACACTATAAAATACCAATTAGTAAAAGTTATCTAAGGAAGCCAGCAATTTGCATCAAATCTTCACTTCATTGTAATCTCACATTTTGAGCGGCACAGAGACAACAGTGGAGATGAATTGTTTTCTTTTACCAGGAAGAGACTTCCAGCAGAACCACAAGCAGGCTCAGGATAAGCAGCCATCTGCATCAACCTGCTGGGGCTTGAGAGGACAGAAAAGATTCACAAACTCACGCCTGCTAAATCAGTGGTGTCCAGTCCTGGTCCTGGAGGGCCACTGTCCTGCATGTTTAGTTGTTTCCCTGCTCTTCAGCAGGTCTTCAAGTTCTGCACATGTCTGTTACTCACTCAGTCATTCAAATCATGTGTGTCACAGCACAGAAACAACTACCGTGTTTTCCGCACTATAGGGCGCACTGGATTATAAGACGCTGTCAATGAATGGTCCATTTTTGAACTTTTGTCATATATAAAGCGCACCGGACTATAAGGCGCATCGTCACCTCCCAATTTTTGTAACTTCACATGGACCGCGCGTGCCACGCTCCGTTCAAAATGGAGGATTTTGGTGCCCTAGCAGAGCTGGTTCTCCTGTATCAGCATCTCTATGATCCCTCTATGAGAGATCACAGAGATAATCAAACGGTTCAAAGCTCACAGAAGAATACTGCAGAGACGTAAGCATCAAGTATAAACGCCTCCACCGCTCGCTCAGGTCCGTGCACAGAGCCCTGTGTGACTATAACTGAGCCTTAATGCTGCAAGAGGTGCAGCTTTGTAGTTTACCAAAGTCGTACTGAAACATTACAACTTCTTACATATATAAGGTGCTCTGGATTATAAGGCACACTATTATTTTTTGAGAAAACTAAAGGCTTTTAAGAGCACCTTATAGTCCGGAAAATACAGTAAAACATGCATCCCCCCACCCAAAGGTGCAGAGAAGTTACCCTCTCACCTACCTGGGAAAAGGCCAGTTCTCCAAGGGAGCATCTTATGTAGTTTAAAGCTTGGAACTTAACACTCTTTTTGAATTGAGAAATCTTCCTAGATCGAATAAGAAATGTATTCAACTACAGAATAGAAGTCAGTTATTTATTTATTTTTAAACTAAACAACAATCTTTTTGGATTTACCATGTCCTGGATTACTGAGAATCTACACCAGCATAAACTGATGAATAAACTCAGTACAAATCGAGATATTTGCTAATATTAGAGGGTTTTAGTTATGTAAAAATCTTAATTGTGTTTATGTTGTAGCCTCTTATATGCAGCAATTATTTGTTAACTCTTTCCGTTTCGATGCTCACATGCTTAAGAAGCGCTCACAACCCTTCAGTTGAGGTAAAACCTGTGGTGGAAAGCTCATTTTTGTAAGTCCTTTTGTTCTGAGGTTGCCTATTGTCTTGAGACCAACAGTTCTAATATCAGGAATATTCACAAGAAAGTGTGCTACTTAACTAAATGCATATATTAATTCTATTCAAAATGGAAGCAATTATTTCAAAGAGCCATTTAGCTATGGGGGGTGGGGGGGGGTCCTTTAACACATTCAGTGTGATGATGCATATCTATGAGATATTAGTGTCTGGAAGTTTTCAATATGGTTCAAGGAAAGCTGCTCCAAGATTAACATTTTTATTTACTGACAGTTGGACAGTGTATTTATCATGAGCCACATTGTGCTTTGGAGCAAACTCAAAACCATTCAAACACTGTATCCTTTTTTGTTCACAGGCTGAGGTGTCATTGCCTTAATGCAAATCAATACCATCTCAAAATTCATCCCTGTGAACTGATGTCTCTGAGGTCAGACTAAAACACAAAGCAGAATGTCAGACTGTGATTTACAGAGAGAAGAGGGTGAAGGAGCAGGAGTTGTGTCCCACTGATTCAGTAAGGAAAGATCAGAAGCCACAAGCATGTTTTCCAAAGGACACATGCTTATTTTTTAAAACATAGCTCATAAATGCAATCCAATTTCCTTCCAGGCCCTAAAGTCCAGAAAATCCATTCAGCTCTTGGCAGAGGATGGTGCAGAGAACACAGATGATGCAGAGGTCAGTTTATGAATATCTGACTGGTGTTACACTAAAACTACAGCTCATTAGAACCACCCTGTTCATTTTGTATTGCTGCTTAAGGCATATTAATTAGATTAAAACCACAAAGCAGTTAAGCTTTGTTAACCAGTTTGAAGTGATGTGGCGGCTATATGTGTTCTTATGCAGTAAACCATCTCTTTTAACTCTGCAGTTTTTTTTTTCAAGTTCATACTTCTTATATAAAGTAAATCAGTACTGATCAAATATTTGTAACACCTACTTGTACTTTTACTTCTCGCAGATAAGCAGAACAAATCATGAACCACTGGACAGATTTTAATGAAAGTCTCAGTAAGTAATTTATATTTTTTCACTGACAATTTTAGTTGGCCTTTCATTAAAATGTATTTAACTCTTAGCTGGCCTTTGGTGCTCTTAGTTAGCCTTACTTAGCTTAGCTTTGAGTCGCCTTGTGCTGAAAAGTGGTATATAAATAAATGTACCTACCTACCTACCTTACAGTACCTTTAGTTTAGTTATCTTAGCTTTTATCATGTTGGCCTTTTATTAAAATTTTTAACTCTTAGCTGGCTTTCGGTGCTATTAGTTAGCTTTTCGGTACCTTTAGTTCAGTCTTTATCATGTCTGATCAACTGAGGTTTTAAAATCCTAATTCAGTTTATTTTAGCTTTCATTATATCTTAGTTTGGTTTTCCTCAGTTTATCTTGTGTGTGTGATTTTCATTTAGATTATGTTAAATGTCATTTAGATTCATGTTTTAGATATGTTTAGTTTTAACTTTATATTGTTGTGTGGGCTTTCATGTTAGATATGTTTAGTTTCTTATGTTTTAGATATGATTAGTATCATGATTTCATTTAAATTATCCCAGCTCATATTTTAGATATTGTTGTGTGTGTTTTGACTCTGTATTTTTGTGTAAAATGTTGTAAAGCACTTTGAACCGCCTTGTTGCTGAAAAGTGGCATATAAATATATTTGACATGACTTATAATTGCTAGATGGGCATCTAAACCTGATTACCTTTTGGAGTCACTTCAGTTCAAGATGACTGCCACAGCTAAACAGCCTCAGTTAACACAAAAATTGGTTCTATCTAAATTTATAGATACCGAATTACAATTTGGTGTGGTAGTAGCTTAAAGTCATTGCCAGTTCATACTCTGAGTATGAGATATGTTCTTAAAACTGGCTTTAATTATTGGAGTCAACACTGTTTGTTGGCAAAAAATCTTGTGACTCTCTGAATGGATTTGTCGGGGTTCTGGGAGTTCCTGTTTTTGTCTGGCCTGCTGCTTCTCTGCTCTCCTCATTAGGTGGCCTCTGGTCTCCTGGTGGCTCCACTGGCAGGTGTTCGGCATTAGGAGCTCGTTAAGGGGAGCATGAAGAGAGTCTCCTGCCAGCACTTCACCGTCAGAGTGTTAACCTGTGTGTTACCTCCTGGCTCTAGCGCTTGTCTTCTAGAAACCGTTTTATGTTCTCTTGCCTCGTTCCAGGAAAAAACCGTCAAGCCTTGAAAGACTCCTTGCTTCCAGAAGCGAAGCCTCGAGATCTCCAAGACAAATCAAGTATTACCTCATTACCGGAGGTGACACGCTGGCAGCAACTCTGACCGCTCCCCTGGTCTGAACCCTGCTCACCCTCCTAGCTCATCAGATTTCACCTTAGCCACCAAGACGCCACCCACAGAACAACCAAGTCCGTCCCTTTGGGTCCAAGAGACTTATCTCCCAGACCTGCCTCATCTTTCCCTGGTGGAAACCAACTACCCAGCTGTAAGTCATTCCTTCCTAAATCAATCAATCAATCAATCAACTTTATTTATATAGCACATTTTAAAAACCACAGGGGTAGCCAAAGTGCTGTACAATAGATAGATAAAAACAGTAAAAAGGAAATAGATAAAACAAATAAACAGATAAAAAAGATAAATAGATAAAAAGAGACATACACACTTATTCAATCATCAACTACCTCTAGTAACCTCTTTACCTTCTGTCCAGTGGATGACCCGTTCCTGTGTTCCCAGTTCCAGTCCACAAGCCCTTATTCTGTTCTCGCAATAAATATCTTAAACTTGCTTTTGTCTCCTGAGTGTGTTCTGCATGTGGGCTAAGGCCCGGTCCCAATACTCGCACTCCACCCTACGCCCCTCTATAAAGTGTGTACTCAGTCGAAGTGCACAGAAGGGTTCATGTGTGCAGGTTATAAGCATGCAGACATTGGAGAATTAGGACAGTACAGGTTACGTCTTCAACTTGCGCCTCTGCAACATCCAACATGGGGGGGGGGACAGGTCGCTGTTATGGCATTTTAAGATGGTGCCAGTGTAATTTTAAAAGAACAGTTTAGGTATTTTTGCTTTCCAAAGTCATTGCAGGAAATATTTGGCTGTTCAAATGTGTTTTGTTCTGACTTGTTGAATACGGAGCAAAGTTTGATAGTTCTCACACCTGTACATCAGAGTGAAACAAGAATTATTTCAATACTTTACATTTTTTAATGACAGACACAGCTCGCTCTGTCACCACTGCCATATTCCGCCTTCTCATTCAAAACCCTTTCATTGTCAAAGATAATAAAAACAACGAAAAAAAAACGTCACATGCAGCGAGGAATTGTGGGTAAACACTTTGCCAAAGTCCAGATGTAGTACACAAAGGGGGTGGGGCTAAAGAGCACTCCGGAAAATAGGGACACACCACACACTCAAACCCTTCAGCATGAACGCGCATTTGAAGGACACGAGGGTGGACGTGTGAGTATTGGGACCGGGCCTAAGTTGCTAGCCAAAATCACGACAGGATTCTCTGAATGGATTCTATTGAACATCTCAGACTAATCATTAGATTGACAGGAATAAACCCCAATTTAAGGCTTACCTTTTTTTTTTTTTTTTTCAACAGTGCACAGAGGATCAAGGCTATAATTTCTGCACCCAAACGTGTAGTTTTTAGAAAGTATAATTACCCTGAACTGTGATTTTTTTTTTTTTTTGTATAGGGACTGGGGTTCCATGGGTTTTGCAGGACTGAACTCACAACTCCTATTGGCTTCATCGGACCGTGATCTACAGCTCTCGCTGGAGCGGTTCGAGTGTGAAGCGGCTGGGATGAGGATCAGTGCCTCCAAATCCGAGGCCATGGTCTTGAGCCGGAAAAGGGTAGAGTGCCTTCTCCGGCTCGGGGAA
>NC_051430.1:5772902-5789460 GCF_001649575.2 Kryptolebias marmoratus | reverse complement strand
GGCTGGCCTGGGAACGCCTTGGGATTCCCCCGGAGGAGCTGGCCCAAGTGGCTGGGGAGAGGGAAGTCTGGGTCTGCCTGCTTAGGCTGCTGCCCCCGCGACCCGACCCCGGATAAGCGGAAGAAGATGGATGGATGGATGGATTCACAACTCATGGGAGTAGACAGTTTTAATATTGGTACAGGTGGGATCAGAAGATGTGCACTACTTATACAATACATATTTAGTTTAATTTTAGAAAATGTGCCAAATAAACATCCATGTGATTACAGAGAATGTTGGAAAAATCCCCAATGCAACATTTAATTCAGTTTCTTTTAAATGGTGCTCGTTTACAAGAAATGTTGTCTCAGGGCACTATGCAACAGAAGTTAGCGTCAGATTTAAATCTAATTACAGTCAGTTCATTACAATCATAATGCAGTCTATACTATACAATCACATACAGCCCTCTATGAAACGTCAATTAGTGAAAGTTGTCTTTCTAAGGAAGCCAGCAAATTGTGTCAGATCTTCCCTTTGGTGCGATTACCCATCCTAAGCAGCATTGAGGAAACCATGGAAAAGAATGATTCCCTTTTAACAGGAAGAAACAGCTAGCAGAACCAGGAGATTAAGAGAACATGAAAGAAGTAGTCAGGAAGTGGTCCAGGTGTAGTTTCTATAGGAAGAATGTTACGTCATGGTGGACGCAACATAAATGACAAGACCCAGAATATAGTATTTTACAATTTAAAGTGCTGAAATAAAATACAAGGTAGGAGGTTTACCTCAAAAATGAACTGAAATACAGCAAAACTGTGTTGTACAGAAAGTAAAATAGACTATTTAAAGTCTGACGGGCAAAAAAGACGAATCCAAAATAGATGGATGGATGGATGATCTCAGAGGAAAATTCAAAGTCAGTCACGACTGCCTTTACATTGAATGAGGTTTTCAAAAGTCATGATCCTGCCACGTTTTTATAGGTCCTGTAGGCTCTGTAAAGCATATTGGGTTGTCATTCTGTGTGAATGGGGCCTATGCAGGATCAGTACTGCATGGACACCCAACAGATCTATTGTGGGGGTTGTAATAAAATAGTAGACAATGGTTTAAACTAAAAAACCTTATTCCCGCAAGTGCTGCTGACTGTGAGGATTCTAGATTGTTGTGCTATTTTGCAGTTCCTAGCTATTGTTGGAGTTAATTGCTGTCAGCTGTTGGCCATTCCAGCTGAACACCACTAGGCAGGTAGTTAAGTTCCAGCCTTGCCTGAACTCGATGCTGGATCATTGCATACCTTTTGACCTTGTGTCTTCCAAGAGTCGTTCAACTAGCTCAGCTCCTCCATCCAAGTGAAACCTGGGATAACAACTTACCTCAACCCTGCTACTTGGATTTTGCTCAGGACCTGCAAGCTAACCACTGATTCAGCCTGCCACTCTCCACCAACTCCACAAGCCTGGATCTTGCCTCTACAACTGGACCTTGAATCTTTCTCCTTCTCAAAACTAAAGAAAAGAAAGAACAAAGATCTCAACTACAAAACAAAACACAAACAAACCGTACTTACCCATCTCCTTTCCATTTCAGCTTCTTGAGTTATCCTGTTCCCGCTACTCTATTCCCCCAACCAAATAAACACTATCATTTTTTCTTACCTTCTGTCCTCTGATCTGTTTCTGTGCCATGACTCTGGGTTTAAAACATTTGACTATCATTATGACACTGACACTCTACTGTATTATCAGAACTTGGCTCTCCCTGTAGATTAGTCTTGGTCATTATAACAGTCTCTTCTGTCCTGTGCCATCAAAGCAGCTGCCTCTTGTGACAAAGAGTAATTTCAGCAAAAGAACAGAACATGTGATCTTAAGAACACAACAAGATCCTTTCTCTGCAGCTCTTTGGTCTGTTACCCCTGTTCTCCCAGTTTCAGAATGCAGCAGAGGTTGATGTGTTAGCATAAGCAGCAGTTCTAACAGGTGAGCTTATGCCCATATTTATACAACTCTGAACTGATAAGAAGGTTGACGGTCTTTGTCCATTGACTTTTTTGAAAGATTCCAAGTTTTGGTTTTTTAAGCATTTTTCTTGAACTTGCTTCTCTTTTTTTCTGCACTCTGTTGGCAAGTTTTCTGTTGTTTGCCCAAACAATAAAGATGCTCAACATGCATTCAAACATAAAAGATAACATTTCAGCTGTATAACTGGCAAAGAATTTGGGGTCCTTACAACCCCAGGGTCCCGGGCTAAAGCCTGGCATGGAAAATGAGTCTGGCCTTGTTTGGTTACTCCTGTTCTTCTAGGAGGAGTTTGCATTACTACGGGCCTGTGCAGGTTTTCTGAATTAAGTAAAAGCACAAGTCTAAGTGTGTGCAATTTTTCACATTACCACTGATATAGAGTGGTGACCTGTCTGATGTCTCTCTCTGAATCTCTGCTGATATGGACTGCAGCATTGTCATTAGGTTCTACTAGTTCGACGGTATAATAAAAATAAAACTATTATACCACTGAAAATATTGGCTTGTGCTGCTCATGACAGGGTAAGTCTGAAACACTGCAGACCTTATTGTGTGGAAATTTTCTGTGCAACAAAATGATCAAGCTTATTGTATTCACATAGACACATAATTGCTGCAAGATCTCTAAAAACTGCCATTGGAATATTTCACACTCCACAAAGTGTTAGACATTGGTGTAGGATTCCGTCAGGTCTGGTGTTTTATAGTGGAAACAAAAATCAGAAAACCTTACTACAAAAAGACTTCAAACTCACTTGAAATAAAAAAAATAGTTTGTATGATTTGTTTTCTTTTATTTTCAGTGTATTTAAATATTACCTGTTTTACAAGTAATTTTTTTTTGACTGAGCTATTATTTTTACAGTGCATGTACATTAAACTTATTTTTTCACAAAACAAGCTTGTTTCTGTGTTAGAGTTCTTTAGATTAAAAAAAAATAGAACCTGCAGAGTTACAATCTGTTGTTCCCTGGAGGTCTACCAAATTACAGCTTGAAACTGAACATTTCTGAGTAAACAGGGTAAAGTTCTTTGAAAATAGTCTTATCTTTCAGTAAAACTAACAACATGAAAAATCAGTTTTATGGGGAGAAATCTGAAGTCTGCTACTCAGCACATCATCCTTGCTAGCTACGCATACTTGGTTAGAGATTTTTTTTGCATGACTTTAACATGTAAATTAAACTCTACACAGCCTGTTTTAAGATTGTATTCTTAACCAACAGTTATTAGACTTAAACAAAACTGGAAAGTTCTGGCAACATGTAAATAAACAGAACATTATCATTTTTCATTATAAAGCCCTCACTAATGCACAGACCAGCTAAGAACCAGTGCAATGGTAACACGGACCACTGATGGTTTTGTGACAGAACTGATGAACTAATGGTTGAAATGTTGGAGTTCGAAGCTGTTATAAGATGGCAGCAATTTACTTTGGTCTTGGCCATTTTTAGACTAGCCATTAGCTCATCAGAAACAAAAACCAAAAACATTTAAGAGGCTTTCTTAAGCAATTAGGAAAGTAGTTGTTCATAACTTTTCCACAAAACCTCACTTTTAAATGGTTGAACTATTCCTTTAAGTCAATCGGACCTCTGTTTTTTTCCAAATAAAATAAATTTATAATGTGTGATTGGGCCTACATTGTTTTGCACATTTTTGGGATGTGGTAAATCGCTAAAAAATAAAAATAAAGCAATCAAGGTTAGAATAAACATCAAAAGGAACAGTTATTGAAAGATGACTGAGGGACCGAGATGGCCAAGCATGAGGACACAGTCATGAATTACAAAAAAAAAACAAAAACAGGGTTTTGTTCCCCAACCAACAAAATTAACAAAATTCAAATAATTAGTACAGGGCCCTTAAAAGAGGCCAAAGAAAGAGAACTAGTCTCAAGCTGAAAAATCATGGACTTAACATAACCCTCAAACTAAAATAAACTGACCTGACACACAACAAACAAAGAAGACTTAAATACCTAGCTGATCAGACCAGAATGACACTTGGGAAAAGGGAAGGGAAACATGTACTCGTAAATTTAACAGCTATAACTAAACACACACAGTTAACTTAAGAATTAACTTAACTAAATGTCAAGTTTTTTGCTCTCTTTAAACCACCTCGGCTTCTGCCCAAACTTGAAAAAGGCTTGCTCCCATCAAAGAAACGCAGGAACCACTTATCTCAGCGACATCTTTTATTTATCTTTTCTTTTTTCCTCTGGATTCTTCCAACTGATAGTACAAAAACCATCATGACTTTACATGGAGTAGTCACGATAGTTAAAGAAGTCACAGAGCAGGTTGAAAACCTACAAACAGATGAAACAAAGTCAGTTTCAGATCACAATGAACCAATTAACTAGTTTTCCAGGAAATGTTAATTTACTTTTAAGTTATCAGTGACTAAACAAACAAACTACATTCCAAATACATAAACCCATTTCATTAACAGAATGCAGATTAAATGGTATAAAGTCCAGTTCCTACCAGTGGTGTCTCTGTGGAAGCTTGAAGCTGAGGCTCTTTGTTTGAAGAGATCATTAAGAGCACAGGTGTGCCAAGTTACCTTATAGGCTTCTGAAGGCCTGAGTGAAAGAGATGGGTGCGCTTGATTCTCTCTGATGCATGTGCCAATTGGGTGGAGATAGCAAATGCACCCACAAATGCACCATTTGCTGTTTTAACTTCACACTAAACATAAAGTTAACAAAATAAACAAATCACAAAAGCAAAAAGAATTTATGCAAGAATTAGAATAAAAAAAGTATTTTCTTCCCCCCATGGTGGAGCTCTGCATGGTTTCACCCAGTCAGTCAATCAATCTGAGATTGGCGTGAGCCAGCCAGAGTCCATGACTTCAGACTTACAGGAGCTCCCCCACAGCACCGGTAATATAGGGACAAAAGATACACATTAAGTCAAAATCAAATCCAACTAATGTGTGCGCTACAATTAGAACTATTAGACCTTTATTTATCCAGATAAAACCCATTGAGATCATGGCCTCTACCACAAGGGTGACCTGGCCCAGAAAGGCAGAACTAATGTATTTTATTATTGTCAAACAAGAACCAGTTGGGTTTTCTAAACCAACTCAGAGCTCCATAATTCTGTCCTATTAAACATCTCTTCCAGTGACTGGTTGCTCCTCCCTCTGTTGGATTCTGATCAAACTTTATCTCCACAGATCACAGGGTTTGTGTTATTATTCCTGCAAACAGGTGTCTTAATATCACCAGTTTAGTTCATAAACACTGTTTTAAACAACAGTTGGTGTTGTTGAACGCTCATTTATGATCTCTGATCGTGTTTGTAAAGATTGCTGCTAATGGGAGTGACACACAGGATTTCAGCAGGATCCATAAACACCAGCTGGTGATTAAAAGAGTCAAAAATATTTCTAAATGGAGCTTCAAACTGTGTTTATGAGTTCAACTGAAAACAGTGATTGTGAAATCCGCTCTGTGAGGTGACCTGCTGCCTGTGAGGTGACTGCCTATTAAAACACACACACACACAGTCCACTTCAGATGCTGGCTTATTAAGAATAAACAGCCAATCTTGGAGATATTTGGCTTTTTCCCTTTTATTTTTGTTGGCTAAAAGTTTTAATGTACTGTCCGTCAGAATCCTTCTTAACAGAAGGTCCATTTTGTCTGGATTTTATTAATTAGAGTGGATTGCAGGCAGTGGTGGACAAAGTACTCAATTGTGGTACTTGAGTAAAAGTATTGATAATCATAGTCAAATCTTAATCAAATACAAGAATCAGAAACCAGGTATTTTGTCCATGGAGTGAAGCCGAAACCAGACACGGAGACAAGGATTAAGGTAAGTGGTTTATTTACAGGGTGCAGGTATCTACAGTGGTGGTATTCAGGAGCAGTCTGGAAGGCAAGAAGGAGCAGGGGGAGTCTCGGGTACAAGTCTTGGTTTAGCGTTGTAAACAGATGAGTTTGTGAATAATGTCTTTCTTTTCTTACAGGTGTAGAAGGCGTTCGTGGTGTCGAGGAGATGACGAAGGTTTCCAAGATGATCCTGAAGGTAAGAGGTCCAGCGGTCCGGCAAGGTAAGTAATCCAAACGTAATCCAGGTAAGTTCCCGTCGGGTAGTGGCCGTCTAGGTGAGGCAGCAACCTGAGTCGAAGAGCAAATAACAAACAAATTATCAATTATCACTAGCTTAGGGTTAAAAACCTGTGGCTGAGACTCTAACCAGTGAGGTTTGATGCTCCAGCGTTGGTCTGGAACCAGCCGGAGGCTTAAATGCTGGATCTGCTCATCAAGGAAACCAGGTGCAGCTGAGGAAGGAAAGGTTAGTAGCGCCGCCCACAGGCGGAGCTAACTCCAGATCCTCACAACAAGTAAAACTCGTTCAGTCAAACATTTACTCAAGTTAAAGTACTGAAGTACTTACTTTTGAAAAAAGTATTCAAAAGTACAACTTGTGTTTTTTTAAATCAGTACATTGCTATATTGTTTTGAGTGATTTTACTGAACTTGTAACTCTCTGAAACCACCTGATGATATATTGACATGTAAAACCACTGCTACAAAAAAGATCTACACCACCTGTAAAAATTTTTAGCATAAAAATGCAAAAAAAAAAATAATGACAGCTATTTTCATTAATCCCAAGAAAAAACAAAAAAGTCAGGAGAGCCTTTTTTTTCCCCCACACATTCACTATGGAATAGAAGTTTTATGTTGAATCCATTACTGCAGACAGACTGCAGCTCTGTTTTCAAGAACTAATTCTTCTGGACCACTTTGCTACATGGTAATGCCACATGCCTTAATAAAACCTGTAAAACACAAATAATATCTTCCCTGCATTTTACATACCTAAATGTGCTTTCTCAGGTGGGATGGGGAGTTATTGGATGTCTGCAGTAAACACAAAAGACATTTAAATTTATACAAACTATTTTTCTGTCCTAAACTCTCAAATATCAAGTTGAGATAAGGTGATGTTTGGTGTGAGTGGCGACTGTGATTGGTTCCCCTTGTGAGGAGCATAGCGTGTGGACAATTACAGTTCAGGAAAGAAAAACAGCAACAGAAGATTACAAAGCTAAGCCAAACGGAACGAGCAACCACAAGCTTCCTAGAAATGTAGTGGAGTCAAAAGTACAATGTTTTTTCTTTGAAATATAGTGGAGTAAAAGTCATAAGTTCCCAACAACACAAATACTCAAGTAAAGTAAAGATACTCAGAAAATGTACTTGAGTACAGTACTCAAGTAAATGTACTTTGTTACTGTCCGCCACTGGTTGCAGGACATAATGTGGTTTGTTTGTTCTAATTGTTTTTTTGCTGTTTAGACTTGCTGTTGTCACAAACCCAATTTGTAGACTGATGCTGATAGCTCCAGGAACAAACTGTTTTCTTTTAAATAAAAGAAAAATAAAAACAAAACACAAACTAAATCCAAACAAGAATGAAACACGAGAGACAAAACATGGGAGGAACCAGGCAGCATGTGAAAGTGATAACGGACCAGCGAGTCCAGACTTTGCTCTCATAGTGAGCTCTGTGAAGTCACCGATCATGTATCTTTATTTATTTTATGCTGCATATTTTAGATAATTAAACTCAAACTAATCACTACAAAAATGCAACTCAAATAGCTCCAAAATAATCATATAGTTTAGATGTCTGAATGTTCTGTCATTTGAGCAGAAACATCAGCAGACCTGCTAATGTCCTATTCTGTTTTTTGTCCTGTCTGTGTATCTGCATACAGTGTGGGTAACTGACATCCACCAAGTGTGAACAGAGATGTCAGGGTTGACCATTTGCAATCAAATAACCTGAAACAGATTTGCAACAACAAATCTAACCAGCATCTTTGTGGTTAGATCTCTCATAATCCTATTAAATCAATAACCACCATTTTTAACAGATGTGTTTGACACAGGTGCTGGTCCATTTGTACTTCTGTCAAATTCTACCCCAACTTGTACACAGCTGTTGAACAAATGCTAACATGCATATGACCCTGCATGTACTGTACAGATCCCTGCATCCCATCCTATTTATATAAAGCAGCAGCTCTCTACAAAGTGATGATGAGTGGAGAGAAAAGAGTTTTGTCTCTTTCATGGAGGAAAATATTAAGTATTAATTAATATTAAGTTTGCATCATTAGGCAGAAGGAGTACAGGCAGAGATGGCCCAAAACCTGGTCACTTTTAAGAAATGTAGAGATCCTCTTTAGGAAACTGATTCCAAAACCAATGATCTATGTTGAGGGGATTTTAAAACTGCCAGAATCTCATAATTTTTAATAAATTTTTAATAAATTCATAATAAACTCTGTCTCTTTTCCCATCAAGGTATTAAGGTGTTCCAAAAGCCAATTTAAGCATTTAGGAATGGGAGGGCTGCCCAATCCACATACCACAGTCCCTTCTAAAGATTTTTGCAGGTGGTGGGTCCACAGCAGGGTGGTCTCTTGTCACTTGTTGTCAATTTTTTGTTTAGGCCATGTTTGTTAGTGAGTGCCACTAGACACTTCCCTCAAAGTCTGGAACAAAGCGAAGGTTCAATAACCTTGGTCTGGTTGAGGCACAGTGACCCTTGTTTGGATGAGGTTCAGTGTGAAACTGGGTCAGGTATGCTGGTTTGATGGTCTCTCATCATAAAAGCTACTGAATCCCTTGTGTTTATTGTTTTTTGGTACAGTGATTTTAAATTGGTGAATTTGTAAAGATTTTAACAAAACAAACTCATGCATGAGGATGTTTGTTGTCAGCTGCTAAACTGTCTATGCTTTAAGCCTAAAGCCCAAACAAAAGTGTAAAGCCTGGACAGAGGGATGTATATCTATCACAAATTAATTTTCATTCAAACACTTGCACAAGTCTAAGGTTTAGCACCTCACTCACTTTATTGAGCTAAATTTGGCCAGGAATGTATTTTAATGAAATATAGTTTATCTCTGCACTTTATCCAGCTCCTGCCTTACCTATGACTCCCATAATAACAGATTAAATGCTTGTTTAATAAACATACAAGGCTAATAAACAACAACATCGTCTTAAATAGAGCTGCACAAAAACCCCTGATTACAGTAAATGATCTGATGCGACGAAGACTTAAAATGGTAAATGGCCTGCACTTGTACAGTGCTTTATCGAGTCAGAGGATTCCAAAGCACTTTACACTACAGTCAGTCATTCACCCATTCATCCACCTATTCACACTCTGATGGAGGTAAGCTACATTGTAGCCACAGCTGCCCTGGGGCAGGCTGACAGAAGTGAGGCTGCCATCACACCGGCACCACCGAGCCCTCTGACCACCACCAGTAGGCAAGGCAGGTGAAGTGTCTTACCCAAGGACACAACGGCTGAGACTGACAGAGTGGGGGTTTGAACCAACAACCCACTGGTTACAGGACAAACCCCTACTTCATGAACCATTGCTGCCCTGCACCCTGACTTTGTTATCAGTCCATAGAACAGGTTTAGTTTTTGCTCTTACATTCACCATCTTCTGTTTCCTTCTTGTTTACAGTTTAGAGTGTCTGCTCCACATCTTATTTCCTGTTTTTGGTGTATTTTGTGGTACTGTTAGAGCTCCATCTATAGATATGGCATAGTTACAAAATGTTTGGGTCACTTTTTATATCTCCATGTGGATAAAAACATTTCTAGAAACAGTGCCATGTTTACAAAAGAAAAAAAAAGATTGTTTTTCTAAAACAACACTCCCATGTAGACAGGGCCTAAGTTTAAAACTGTGGAATGAAAGGTGTTGAGTGATACAAGGAATGCTAGGACTTTATTTTTAATATTAATATAACCACATTCTTGCAGAGTTTTCATGTGCTGACACAGAACACCAGATAACATTATCTTGCTCTCCATGTCTTCTGGCTCTGTCATGTGTTGTCATGTTACTTCTGTCCCTCCAGATGATTTTCTCATATACCTGTAAATCCCACAGGTCCCACATGTGTTCAGGTGTTATTGGAAGAGAGGATGACATTTTAAACAAATTGTCACCTAATCTGTTTCAGTAAGGGCAGCATTTGATAGGTGAACTTGGAACTTTAAAGGAGATAGATTTTGAAATGTCACCTGCAATGAAAAATAACAAAAAGGTTTCCAGATAAAGGAAAATATGCTCTGTGTTAAATTAAATGAAATAACAGTATCACAGCATTGAAACGTCTGAGATTCAAGCTTAGATCAGACATATGGAAACGAGAATTAAAAAGGATTTTGGTAATTACCATGAACATTAATTAGGCTTATGTTGGAGGAGCTGAAGCCCCACCCCCCTAAACTATAGCAATATTATATTTTTTCATATAAGAAATCAATGCAGACATCCACTGAACACAAAGAAGCAAGAACTTTAGTGAAATAATACAAATTGTCATTATTATCACATGCCATCAAAAGATAAAGGCAAAGCAATAATGGTTTTGCACGTGTCTGTGTGTGTTTGCCTGCATGTACCATTAGCAAAATATTTCATAAATCACTAAATGAATTTTCATCAAAATTGCATTAAGTAATCATTGGATCAATAGGTGGGGTCTGTCAGGTTTCTGAATCTTTCTAAAATGAGCAGCTCGGCGTCAGACAGACACGGAAGACCAACGTAATTTGAAGTGAGTTTATTTTACAGTGAACTAGGTGGGGTGAGAGTAACAGGAACCAGGATCTGAAAACAGAGGGCCTAGTGAGTCTCAAGTTTGCCTTAGTGAGTGAACAGGTAAGTGTTAAAGAGTTGATTTCCAGGTGAGAGTTCTTACGGTGCGAAGAGTGGTCCACGGCACGGAGGTGAGTATTTCCCAGTAGCAGGTTAGCAGATTCTCCAGGAGGCAACAGGTAAATGTCCTTTTCAGGCAGGCAGACAGGCACAGGCAAACAGGTAGATATCTTAGCTTCGAGGCGGGTTTCCAAAAACAGACCAGACTGGATCCACGAAGGTCAGGCTGTCCTGGCTAGGTACAAAACACAAAAGTACAAAAAAAACTCAGGAAGAGTTCACAGGAAGACTAGAAAGTTTGCAAAGGCTTAGCACTTTACCACGAAGGCAAAACAATGCTCCAGCGCTGGTCTGGTTCCCACCATGGCCTTAAGTACCCACGTCTCCTGATGAGCCTGATCTGCCGCAGGTGCAGAGGGAGTGGAGTAGAGCTGCCAATCAGCCGCCGAGACGGCCCACCAGGAAGTACAAAAATACAACACCTCCAGAATCACCACAGGGTCAGCTTGGTGGCCCAGGGTGGTATGTGTCACCCCTATAATCTGACTGGCCTAGGCAGTGCCACCACGTTATAGACAGATAATACATATGCAGCCTAAACTGGTGTTTACACAGATAGTTATCAGATGTCTGAGTGCAAGTGAATGCGTTCTTCACCTCTCCTCTCTCACTTCTGTTATGATACAGCTTCTGTTATTCTATGAGTTAAACTTCTCCTGCGTCTTCTTACCCTTGACCTTTGTGTTCCCAGAGAAATCCTCTCCGTGTGTTCCCTGCCTGCCTGCCTGCCTACTTCTCTGGCCTTTCCCCACACTGTCAATAAATAACACTTACCAGTTCTCCTTGCTTCCGTGTCCAATTCATCTCCTGGCTGCTCACCTTTGACTTCACCTAGTTTAGGATACAGTCATGGTGACACTTATGTGGTGTGTCTGCATAAAGTTATGTTTTCTGCTGTTTGGAGGTTTTGGTAGCTATGTTCCAGCGATAAACTGATCCCAGCAGCTGCCTAATAAAGCCCAGGAGGCTAATCATGGGATCAGCTGCAGCTGCAGCGGTAGGCCAGCCAGGAACCAATCAGGATGTGTAGAGCTTGGAATCCTACAGTACCCTCCTCTCAATGATCGCCTCCAGGCGATCTAGGACATTTCTCAGGGTGTTGTGTTGGTAGAAGGCGGTGATGAGGGTTGGGTCGATGATGAAAGAGCGAGGAATCCAGGATCTTTCCTCCTGGCCATATCCCTCCCAATCTACGAGGTATTGGAAATCTGCCCTCTACGTCGAACATACAGGATGCGATTGACGGTAAAGACGGGATGGCCATCGACGAGTCGGGCAGGCGGAGGAGGGTTGGCAGGAGGACTCAGGGGACTCTCAGACACTGGCCTGATCTGGGAAACGTGGAAGGTCGGATGAATGTGCATCGAGGGAGGTAGCTGAAGACTTACCGTGGAGGGTTAATGATCTTTTCAATGGGGAATCGGACGATGAAGCGAGGGGCTAACTTCCTAGGAGTATCCTTCAGCTTGATATCCCTGGTGGACAACTAAACCCTCTGACTGACTTGGTAAGTTTGTTACGGCCACCAAGGACCCAACATATTTAAGGACACGAGACAAAGAGGGTTAAAAAAAAAAAAGTTTTATTCTTTAACTCTCAGGATTCAATTCTTCTGGTTTTACCTCTCTGTGGAGAAAGAAAGAGAAAATTAAATGTTCTCTGGTACCCGCGTCCCAAAACGAACAAGTAAGAAAAAATCACAAAAGTATTAACAGAAAGGTGGACCTGGTGAGCCGATCAAAAGGAACAAAACGGTACAGCAGGGGGCCAATCGTATACAGGACCGCCAAAGCCCCCGCTAGTACCGGAACTAAGCAACAAAAAATCTAATACAAAAGAAAAATCGAAAACAGGACAACCGGTCCCACCAGCCCAAAATAAAAACGAAAACAAACAAAAAAAGATAACAGAACCTACTGCATGGCAGGCTGGAGGATGCGGTCTACAAGAACTGGCGAGTTGACGCACCCTGCGTCAAGACGCAACTCGGGTGGAGCTGGGCGGCTGGAAGGCACTCTAGAAGTTAGGACCCAGCCTATTTATAGGCGGACCAACAGTCCACCAATAAACACAACTAATTACCTAAATAAATGACCCCAAACGCCATAATATATTAACAAAAGATAATTTAACTAAAATCTCTAAACAAAGCAATCGGGAAAAATAAACAAAATAATTAGAATGTGCCCGAAGCACATAACAAGTTGGTGCGGAGGAGCGATGATGATTGGCTTCGCAGTGCGTAGGAGGGCCCTCTTGGCCTGGCGCCAAATCCTACGGCACCTGGAGACATTGTGTTGAACAGACGGAACCAAAATATCTGTTTCAATACTGGGAAAGAGAGGTGTTAGATAGCCTAAAGAGACTTCGAAAGGGGACAGACCAGTAGCGGATGAAGTGTGTGAGTTGTGGGCGTATTCAATCCACGGAAGGTGCTGGCATCATGAAGAAGGATTGTTTTTGATCATGCACCTTAGCGCAGCTTCAAGTTTCTGATTGCACCTCTCCTTTGGCCGTTGGACTCAGGGTGATATCCGGATGTAAGGCTCACAGAAGCTTCCAGGACCTTAGCAGAATTCTCTCCAGACTTGGGAGATTAATTGAGGTCCTCTGTCTGAGACAATGTCAGTGGGTATGCCATGGATACGAAATACGTGGAGGACCAGAAGTTGAGCAGTCTCGAATGCAGATGGAAGTTTGGGTAGTGGAACAAAATGAGCACCCTTAGAGAATCTATCGATGATAGTTAAAATGACAGTATTACCTTCAGCTGGGGGACGACCGGTAATGAAATCAAGAGAGATGTGTGACCAGGGACGACTGGGAGTTGGTAGAGGCTGAAGAAGACCGGCAAGAGGTTGTTTGTTATTCTTGTTGCAGGCGCAGGTGGAACAAGCTTCACCAAAATCCCTGACTTTGTGATTCAAGGTTGACCACCAGAAATGTCTTTTAGTAAATGCCATCATGCGATTAATCCCAGGATGACAGGTAAGTTTGTGGCTATGCACCCAGTCTAAGACTTTACTGATGGCGGATTTAGGCACAAACCTCTTACCCTGTGGGCCGGTACCTGGGTCTTGTTCAGTCTTCTGCGCCTCCAAGATGTCCCTCTCAATGGTCCAGGTGAGGGCGCCCACCACACATGAGTCTGGCAGAATGGAGGTCTCAGTCTTCGGGTGATCAGAGTGCGAGAACTGACGGGAAAGTGCGTCTAACTTGGTGTTTTTGGAACCAGGTCTGTAAGTGATAGAAAAACTAAAAAGGGCAAAAAACAGTGACTAACGGGCTTGCCTGGGGTTGAGCCTTTTGGAGCTCTGTAGCACAATTTTAACATGTTTGGTATTTTGAATAAGAATTTAACAGTTTGATTACATTTGATTGACAACAGTTCTCTAAGACACTTCAAAAATATCTGATTGGCCTAAACAAATACTGCAAAGATTGAGATGAGATTTTTACAATACTATTAATTTTTTTGTTTGACAATGCCGACCAGAAATCCTTATATTTTTTAAATAACAAACTGCTGTTTCATTACAAGGTTTTCTTTTATTAAAAAAATACTAATTCCAAGCTTCATTTAAATTGAAATTTTATGCTATCTTTCTGAAGATGTGAAGTTCAGGAAACTGTCCAGTAAATGCTGTCATTGTAAAAGCAAACATTAAAGGTCAAGCAGATGATGGACCTTGTTAATCCGGGTTAATCTGAGCTGTCATGGCATCATTTCGGTCTCTTGCTTATTACACAAGCTGCGGGGAAGCCGTTGTCTATCTCTAGCAGTCATTGTGCAAAAGCTGGAAAGGTTGCAAGTCCATCACATGGCCAGAGACAAATAAGACAGTCACAACCACATGCTCTCACTAACACCTTGGGACAGTTTCGAGTTACCAGTGAACCTAACATGTATGTTTTGAACTGCAGTGTCCAGAGAAAACCCACGCAACCACAAGAAGAATATGTAAACTCCACACTGAATGTCTGGAAGGCAATCTTTTGACCTTCTCAATGTGAGACATCAGCTCCAACCGCTACTCCAGTGTGTGTGTGTGTGTGTAACAGTGATGAATGTCAGACAAAATGCTGATCGTACACAAACTGACTGCTTCACCTCTGGAGTTATATATGACAGTTGGTAATCTATTTTAAGAGAGGCTAACATTGAGAAGAGAGACATACAAAGTTAAAACCAGGAACAAATCTCTCTGTCCAAATGTGCACTCTGTTCCGCCCCGTGACTGACAGTTGTTGCTGCGAAATCCGGGGCTGCAGGCACTGCCAGGAGGAGTTAGGCTTCTGCTGATTCCCATCCAATTTGTGGCAGCCAGGGTACAGACTCGTGCGTTCACTGAGAAAGACAAGAGGTCTTGAATTGACATTCTGCAAGGTGCTCATAAAATGTGCTGGTGGCCAGTGTTCCATTTGGGAGATCAGTGGTGTTTTCTGGCAAACACACACACACACACACACACACTCATCAGCTCGGGTTGTTAGTGAACCCTGTGCTGAAGATGAAACCCACCTCTCTAATCCAGCAGCTCCCCCCATGCACCACACAGTAATTGGGATAGAAAGAGACCCCCGGATGGCTGGTGGTTTGGGCTTTTCTGCTGGAAAAAAATAATTTGCTGTTTTTGCTTTAAAGGAGAATAAAATGATGTAATTCTGGTTCCATTCCTCAATCATTTTACACCACATGACTCCAGTGACTATCACTGCCCTACTGTATTTCTTACAGCGCTGATGCAACTTATACATAAGAGCAACTCTGGAATGTTACATGCAGGAGGCCTGAGACACCTAATAAATACATTTGACTGAAGTCCTATGTATAAATTATTATGACTTGTTTTTTGCCACATATCATTCAGCAAACTGATCTATTCAGCCTAATTTGTTAATTTAAGTTGTTCAAGTTGCACTTTTGTTTTACCAAACAATGTTTTTGTCTGTGTGTCTGTCCATCAGTGTGTGAATGTGTGGATGAATGAGTGAATGACTGATTGTAGTGTGAAGCACTTTGGGGTCCACTATACAAGTGCAAGCCATTTACCATGTGTTGGATTGTCTGCCTATTAGCAAAATATCTCATGAATCATGTAACAGATTATGAAAGAAACTCTCAGAAAGTAATCATCTGTTCAAAAGGCCACCACAGCTAACTGACCTTAGCCTACACAAGTGTGAACATAAAATCAATTCTGAGCTAAAATTACATGTGGTAGTACCTGAGAGTCATCCACAGATTGAACATCAAGCACTAACAGATCAGGGGAAAAATCACATGACATGTCACATAAAATTGCACATGCTGTTAGTTTCAAGATTTATCAAAACTTTGTTCTCATCATAATCTAGTTTTAGTCTAAACCCTAACATCAAAGGCGGTGGTTGATACGCAGTCTTTCTAGGAATGCCAATCATTTTCTTTTCTATCTTGACTGCTTTTTTACTTTCATTTTTAATAAAAAAAAAAAAAAAACACAAAACAAAACAACAAAAAAACCCTCCCTGGGCTGCCACCTTATCGTGGTGGAGGGGTTTGAGTGTCCCAATGATCCTAGGAGCTATGCTGTTAGGGGCTTAATGCCCCTAGTAGCGTCACCCAAGGCAGACAGGTCCTAGGTGAGGGATCAGACAAAGTGCAGCCCAAAGACCCCTTATGATGAGTGAAAATATTGGACACAGTGTTCCCTCGCCCGGACGTGGGTCACCGGGGCCCCACTCTGGAGCCAGGCCTGGAGGTGGGGCACG
>NC_051430.1:5767943-5772487 GCF_001649575.2 Kryptolebias marmoratus | reverse complement strand
GGTGCCTGTACGTTGGGGTTTACCCCGGTGAACGAGAGGGTAGCCTCCCTCCGCCTACGTGTGGGGGGACGGGTCCTGACTGTTGTTTGCGCTTATGCGCCCAACAGCAGTTCAGAATACCCACCCTTTTTGGAGTCCTTGGAGGGGTTAACACTCCACTGTATTTTGGGGCTTTTTAAATAAAGTTTGATTAGTTGATTGATTAACTTACAGAATTTTTGTGACTGCAAGTCAGACTAAATGTTTTCACCAGATGTTTCATAGTTTCAAGGTTTTATCCTTTAACAAGCAGCTTTTACAATGTCCAGTACATGCTTTATAAGTGATTTATATGTTAAAAATGTTCTTCTCTCTGGGCCATTTGTCTTTTGTTTTTCTCAGTAAAAAAGCAGAATTTCTGCTTGTTCAGCCATCCAAACTAAACTCAGTTTGTTCTAAAAGGTAAGTTCTGTCACTATCACTAAAGTAGATACTTTATACTCACAAACACTTTGTGAGAATGAAGAAAATGCACCCCTAAACACAATTTAGAAGTGCATTTAAAAAAAAACTTTTTTTAAAGAATATTACACAAATTATGTTTGATAAGTAATAAAACACACACACATCATCTACCTTATTGCATCATGTTTTGGAGAAAAAAAAAAGATTTATGTATTTTCTGTGAAGAGCAAAAATGATTTCACAATTCTTCATTTTGTCTTCTTGTTCCTGCCACTTAAAATACTTTTCACAATTCAACTTCCAACATTTTTTTTTCTCTCAAAACATCCATATTTATAAAAGAATAGCATTATGAGAATGAGTTATTATCATGCCCAGTGGAGTGGCAGACATGGTGTTGATGCTAACAGCTTCCTCTTCAGAGCAATAACTGCTTTACTGGATTCTGCAAATTGCTTCCCTACATGGATCATCAAAAACCAGGAAAGTACATACCGTATATTGTCATGTGGGTTGAATAAGTGCTGGATGGTATGATCAGAAGTTTCTTTCAAGGTGTTTATTACAACAGTGTGAATATTGATTCAGCATCCACACTATTGTTTTCCTGTTTGTAGTTTCTTCCACAAGTTGTTTGGACCAACTTCTTCAGCAAACCTTTAGCTACTGTATTTCAGCCATTCAGGACATTACAGCTACGACTTTTGGTATTTGTAACTTTTATATATTGAAGTTATTAAGTTAATTCGCAATTATATCAAAAAAATTAAAATCCTGAAAAACTTTGTGTTCTTTGAAATCTTTAGCATTCATTCCTAGCATTTAGTGTCAGGTTGGGTGGAGAGCGAGGCGAACCCAATGCGCAGACTCACCGTGGATTCCAGAAAAAAGAATAATTTATTTTAAAATAAAGGAACAAAAACAAAAGGCTGACGAGGCAGCAAAATCAAACAGAAACCAAAATCCAAAACAGAATAAACGACAAGGCAAGACAAGACATGGGAGGCACCTAGACAGAGCGTGTAAGCAACAATGGACCAGCGAGTGAGTGGAGGAGATGACCGGGTTTTAAAGGAGAGGGTCATTAGAGGAAGTGGGCACAGGTGAGTGATTACAGGTGGAGCAGGTGAAGATGGGTGTGGCAGAGATAAACGGAGGAGAAGTGAATGATGACAGGAAACAAAGACACAAGGAACAAGAACTGAACTAAGACAAGACTAAACATAAAGATAACTAAATAACAAAATAAAACTAACAATAAACTCAAACAGAAGCATGAATTGGAAACATGACAACATAAGCCCTGAAAACAGAAAAACAAGAACCAATGCAAAAGATAAACTCAAAAACACTTAAATCCATGACATTTAGCTACTGTTGTGTTAGTTGTAGTTTTTAGGTAGCGTTCTACTGGGTGTTGGGAATTTTCTGAAATATCGGTGGACTCAAATAATTAAACAAGTCAAACTGTCTTTTGAGGTAATTTATTAAAAAACTGCTATACCAGTGGACACGGGTTCAACAGAGTGCAAGAGTATGATGAAGTTGTGTTGTTGTACACAAAACAGGAGATATTTTCTCCATTCTGCAGCACTTGATCTGAACACAGATAAATCCACGAGCCAATCGGCTTCCAGGACAGGCTCATGGACAGTGCATGACACTCACTGTTTCAGAAGGTGACATAACTTTATCTAAATAGAACATACTCATCAAAGTGGCCATGACATAATTAGATCCACAGTTACACAAAGTGCCTCTGACAACAGAGCTGATATAATGACCATGACCAGCAACCCTAAAATATTCTTATGGACTAAGTAATACAATATAATTTTTCATCTACATCCCCCTCTTCTGATCAGAAATGATCACATGATTAATGTTTTTTTTCTAGAACAACAAAGTTGAACAGTATACTGATCAGTTCCACTCTGAGACGTGGGTTCAAAATGTTTCAGCAGCACTGAGTAAATCTTTTCTTTTCTAACATTTCCAGAAGATCGGCCTCATGTAAACAGGTTATGAGTGGGTGACAAAAGCAGATGAGAAAAGGGAAAAGGACGGGGAAAAACATCTATTTCCATCGTTCTTCCTCTGGATCATCGTTATAAAACTGAAAGAGGAATGCAGGAGGAAGAATTATGAGAGGAGGATTGAAAAGAGTGAGAGAGGAAAGGATAATGTAAATTTCCATCTAGGTGGCTTTAACTTTTTTTACGGGGCTTTTTTTTTGGCTTTAACTTTTAGCTGTTCTGATATTTTAGCTTTCAGCTTCTGCTTTGCTGATGTTAGCTTTTAGCTACTAGTTTGTTATTTTAGGTTTTAGATTTTGTTTTGCTAATTTTAGCTTTTTAAAAATTGTTTTATATTTAACAACTCAGTTTCAGCTTCTTAAGCAAATCACAGCAGCCATTCAGTGCACAGCACTCACACTGCATTTTTGCAGAAAATGCTAAAGTTTTTGAGTATTAATTTGTTATCCTTCAAGCAAGCATAATCAAGAAATAACATGGCTGCTGTTTAAACTGTCATGTTTTTGTTTTTTTTCCTGACATCATCGTGCTTTTAACACATCAGCTGCTGAACAGCTTTCTGCTGCTTTTAACAAGGTCCCCTAGTTTTATTAATGATGAGATTTCTTCTATTTTTTTATCTTAAATGTCAAAATGTTCTTGATGTTGTTGCTCCTTTTAAGACTGTGTGACCCAAATCAAAGTCTGAACATTGGAATGACATTCCTCGTTTTGCCAGACGAGAGTGTAGGAAGGCTGAACGCAAGTGAAAAAAGCACAGGCTGCAAGTGTCTTTTATTATGTTAGTAGAGAGTCTGTGCTGGTATCAGACATTGTTAAAAAAAAGCCAATTTTTCTCTAATGTCATTGTGAATATCTCTCACAATCCTCGAGTTCTTTTCTCCACCATTGACTCTGTTCTGAACACCCCTCCATCTACATGTCTTATAACTCCTCTGAAGCCTGTGAGAAGTTCCTGCAGTTTTTACGAAGAAGATAGAAAACCTCAGATCACTGATCTGTCAGCCTTCATGTGAACCATCAAACACCATCACAGCTTCTGCTTCCTTTAATCAGTTTGAGCCTGTGTGTTTTAATCAGCTGGGGAAAATAGTTCATAACACGAGGACATCCTCCTGTCCAAATGATGTTGTTCCAACTCCTTTTATAAAGAAGGTTTTTAAGGTTGGTGGCTCTGATATTTTAGAGATTTTCATCAGCAGTGGTTCCAGCCTGTTTTAAACATGCAGTTGTTCAGCCGTTACTGAAGAAACCTAATCTTGACTTATCCGTCCTTTCAAATTTAGGCCAATTTTAAAAATTCCTTTTTGATCAAAACATTTTGGAAAGATAGTTTTTATGCAGCTGTAGTCCTTTTTAAATGTACACATTTCTTAATGTGTTTCAGTCTGGTTTTAAAGCCCTTTACAGCACAGAAACTGCACTTTTTAAGTTCTTTTTATGATCTTTTATTAGCTACAGACTCATGGGACTCTGCTGTTTGTTTGCTTTTAGACCTGACACCTGCTTATGACACAGTTGACCACAGTCTTCTGATCTCCCAGCTGGACCAATGTGGCATTAAAGGCTCTGCACTCGACTGGTTCAGATCTTACCTGTCTGACAGAAGTTTCTTGTAAGCCTTGGGGAATCTCCAAAAAATGTTAAAAAACAAAAACAACTGGACTTCTATTCTGTATCTGAAGATCTGTTCCTTCTTATTCGAGGAAGTTTATGTCAAGATTGCGGGACACGGAAAAGAACCCTGAGTGCAGCCTCATAGTAAAAAATAAACTGATTTATTAACTAAGGAAAAATAACAAAACAAAAGCTGACGGGGCAGCAAACAAAACAGAATGAAAACCAATAAGCACAGGGGAACAAGACATCAGGGAACTAAGGCACGGAGACAGCTACAACCAACAAAGGAAATACAATGAACCAGCGGATAGTGAGAGAAGTGACCGGGTTTTTGAATACTGAGGGTGACGAGGTAAGTAGAAACAGGTGAGTGGAGATAATTATGGACAGGTGGAGATGGGCGTGGCAAGGAGGGCAAAAAGAGTGACAGGGGAGGAGTGAACT
>NC_051430.1:5765463-5767563 GCF_001649575.2 Kryptolebias marmoratus | reverse complement strand
GAGTCCCTCCCGGATGACCGAGCTTCTCACCCTATCTCTAAGGGAGAGCCCAGACACCCTGCGGAGGAAACTCATTTCAGCCGCTTGTATTTGCGATCTCGTTCTTTCGGTCACTACCCAAAGCTCGTGACCATAGATGAGGGTAGGAACGTAGATCGACCGGTATTGAAGTTTATCAATTCAATTTTATTGATCAATTTTGAATTGTTAAAGCTCTGATGAGAAGCAAAACATCTTCAGCTACAGAATATAAGTCCAGTTGTTTTTCTTTTTTTAACATTTTTGAATTTATCATGTCTTGGATGACTGAGAATCTACACCAGCACCTTGAAGAATCTGTTTCCTTCTCTACTTTCCCAAGGATCTATGCTTGGACCCATTCTATTTTCCATTTACATGCTCCCTTTCTCGTTCATCTTCAGAAAATTTAACATCTCTTTTTTAAAAAGAATTTGCCAACAGATGTAGTTCAGGTTTTTATTTTACAGACAATATTACTTATTATGTGACATGCAACAGAACCAGAACTGAAACAAAAGTAGAAACAGTTTCAGGTTCTTCAACAGCCCTATTTTTTGTGTTATGTATCTTTACAAACACCTGCAATGCCATAAATTTTCCTACATGAGGATTTTGTCCTCTTCTCCACCAAAGTCAAATCTACATCTTTATTTCAAAAGAGTACATTGAACAAAACATTTACAAGAAACAAACTTTCTCAAGTTTAAAAGGCACCACTTAATTTCATTATTTTTAAAACAATTTTATTTTCCTACTGCTGTGAACTTTTGTGAACAAAAACAGATGATTATAAATACCCAAAACTGTGGATAAAAAGACCAAAAAAAGCACAATGATGTACTATGTATATTTACTATAGCATCATTCCAAATTGTTCCTTTATTTATCTTTTCATGCCATATTTGTTTCAATATTTGCCTGTTCCCATGTCTTTTGGCAAATACATCCACAAAATCAGGAAGAATTTTGACTTTAGCCCTTCTCGACTCTACACATATAACACCCCCAAATTGCTAAGTTGCTCATCGCTTGTCAGGATTTGGTTTTACTGCGTGTTTCTTTTTGTATTTAACGTTTGATTCTGGTTTCTTTTGGTTTGGGTTTATCGTTGTTTTCACATTTTGACTTGATCTCTGTGCCTCTGTTTTCATTCCCTTCTCCTCAGTCAGTCTCTTGTTCTGTTTCATTCCTTCCTGACTGCCAGTGGCAGTAAACAAAGTGGATATGTCTCCTCGCGCTCCGTGCAGGTTGAGAATTAATGTAACCAAAGTCACGCACGTGACACGTAGCTCACCTGGGCGTGCGTCTATAAATAGCACGTGTGAGGCTACGTTCGTCCTCTTTGTTCTTCTCGCGGTCGACCTGGCGTGCTTTGCAGGTTGATTTGCTCCATAAGTCCGTTTTTCGGTACTTATTGCAGGGATAAGGACGTACACGTTGGTGTACGGTAAGGCGTCATCCTGCCTGTGACTTTTTGGTCGGAGTGCTCGTGGAGCCCTCTAAGGCGGTGGGTGACGCGTCTCAATTGTTTGTTTGCTTATTGTAGCAGGAAAGCGGTGGTGGTGCGTCCGGTCGCGGACGGCTTATCTGCTTCTCACGTTGGTTTGCCCCCCGGTCCGGCGGTCAAGGCGACGGGTTGCAAGGCAGAAAAAAAGTGACAAAAAGGTGAGTGATAGCTGGAGGTTCTGACCGCGTTCTGTGTCTTCACAGTTCTCGTTCGGATTGCCCGGCGAGCGCCATATTTACTCACGCCGAGTCTGAACGCGTGCTTCAGCGTTTATTGAAGTGTTTGCTCACGTTACCTGGCTGGCGCACACGTAGGTGGGGAGGTGATCGCGTTCTTCAGATTTTATTGAAGTCCTCGCTCACCCTGCCCAGTTCGGGGCCTGCCCGCATTTGCCACGTCCGTGGTCGAGATGCTGGCGTGCTCCGCATGTGGGGCCCCTCTCCAGGTGGAGGACGGCCATGACCTGTGTCCCAAGTGCCTGGGTGTGGGTCATCTGAGGGAGGCTCTGACTGACCCATGCATGAACTGCAGTATCTTGCCGTTGTCTGTGAGAACGGATAGGCTACGGCAGG
>NC_051430.1:5762914-5764740 GCF_001649575.2 Kryptolebias marmoratus | reverse complement strand
GGCGGCCCCTCCATTTGAGGTCCCACCATCTCCGGCCTTCTTGGAGGAACTCCAGCGCTGCTGGAGGGATCCTAGGAGCTTTTCCCACCATGGTAGGGACGCCTGGACCTTGGCATCCATGCGCAACCCCGGGGATCATGGTCTAGGCCGCATGCCCCCCGTGGATCACTGCATCGCCTCATTGGTCCTTTCCCCGGATGAGGCGCTGAAAGAGAAGGCCCGCTGTCCGAGCGCCCAGTGTCGGGTGACAGACGAACTTTTGTGCCGAGCATACGACGCTGCGGCCCGCATGGCACGTATTGGCAATTCCCTCTCGATTCTCCTCCTGGCTCAATCCCAGATGCTGCAGCCGGGCGCGGCGGGAGCAGCACTGGGAGATACCAACGACGCGGCCCTTCAGGCCTTTGGGCTTATGTCCAGGGAATTGGGTCGCCTGTTGTCCACCCTAGTGGTCACCTGGCATCAGGTCTGGTTGGCGCAGCCGCCCGTCTCAGATCATTGTAGGCAGAGCCTGCGCAGGCTGCCGGTAGTCCCGGGCCAGCTGTTTGGACCAGAGGCCGAGAGGGCACTAGAACGTCGTAGGCAGTCCAGTGAGGCCACTGGGGCTGGGGGTGGTCGAGGTGGGCCGATGGGACCCCCAGTTCCACAACCACGGAGACGGGACGTACGAGACCCACGCCGTTAATTTCGGGCCGCCACTCGTCCACAGTTTGGGCAGCAGAGCCGGACTATGGCAAGAACTCGGCGTCAGCTCAGGGCGGAACAGGCTGCACCTCGGGGGACAATGGCGGGGCTGGACAGAGGCTGGCGCCCCCCAGCAGCCGGAATAGACGGCAGAATGCAGCCTGAGGGCTGCAGGCCGACGGCGGAGAGGTTTTCACAGCTGCACCTGGTCTATTGGAAGGCCCACTGCGCAGATGCGTGGGTGTTAGGTACCATGTCCCAAGGGTACAGGTTGCAGTTCCGCCGTCGGCCCCCACCCCCATCGGGGGTCAAGGTGACCTTGGTCACAGATCCTGCGCGAACTGCGGTTCTGCTGCAGGAAATAGAAACCCTCCTGGACAAAAAGGCCATAGTATTGGTTCCACCGCCTTTACAGGCCGGTGGGTTCTACTCGACCTACTTCCTCATTCCGAAGAAAGACGGCTCCCTTCGGCCAGTGTTGGATCTCAGGAGGTTGAACCAATTTCTGAAGGTCCTGCCTTTTCGCATGCTCAGCATGTGCGACGTTCTTCAGACCATCTGTCCAGGAGAGTGGTTTACATCCATAGACCTGAAGGACGCGTACTTCCACGTTCCAATCCTTCCGGAACACAGGAAGTACCTGCGGTTTGCCTTTCACCGCGTGGCCTACGAGTTCGCTGTCCTGCCGTTCGGGCTCTCCTTAGCCCCTCGAATCTTCACGAGGTGCATGAGGGCAGTCTTAAGCCCCCTGTGTCTGTCGGGGCTAAAGATTCTGCCTTATCTTGACGACTGGCTCCTCTGCGCCCCCTCCTTTCAAGAGGCAGAGCAGGCAACGTCGAAGGTCCTGGACCATGTCGAAGCGCTAGGGATCACAGTGAATCGGCAGAAGAGTTCGCTGATCCCAGTCCAGCAGGTGGTCTTTCTGGGCATGGCCCTGGATTCAGTGGCCATGCGAGCCCGTCTGACTACGGAGAGGGTGGACAGGATTCAGTCCCTACTCCAGTCTTTCCACATCAGGGCAGCACCTCCACTCCAGCTGTGGCTGAGACTGTTGGGGATGCTGGTCGCAGCCTCAGCTTTGACTCCCCTGGGGCTGCTTCACCTGCGGCCCTTGCAGAGATGGCTCAACAGCCTCCACATGG
>NC_051430.1:5755348-5760624 GCF_001649575.2 Kryptolebias marmoratus | reverse complement strand
TGACTGCCAGTGGCAGTAAACAAAGTGGATATGTCTCCTCGCGCTCCGCGCAGGTCGAGAATTAATGTAACCAAAGTCACGCACGTGACACGTAGCTCACCTGGGCGTGCGTCTATAAATAGCACGTGTGAGGCTACGTTCGGCCCCTTCGGATCTTCTCGCGGGGAAGAAGTTCCAAGTGACCAGTGTGACTGGAAGTCATCCAGGAATTTTTCCTGCCACGCCCATCTTCACCTGATCCTAGTTGTAATCATCTCACCTGTGCCCACTTCCCCTAATTAGCCTCTGTTTTAAAACCTGGTCATTTCCTCCACTCACTGCTGGTTCATTGTCGCTTCATGAGCTGTCTGGTTGTCCCTCTCATCTTGTGTCTTGTTCTTGGATTTTGGTTATGTTTAGTTTTGCTACCACATCAGCATTTTGTTTTTGTTTCTTTATTTTTAAATAAATTAGTTTTTCCTTCAAGTTCTCAAGATGAGTCTTCGCCCATCATGACAGAATGAACCGGAAGTGAAGTGGGCACAGGTGAGATGATTACAACAAGGATCAGGTGAAGATGGGCGTGGCAGGAAACACACAGTAAATCCAAATCCTGACATCACTTATCGTACTTAAGACAGATTTGATCAGCTTTAGTACAGAGAGATGTGCTCACAGGTAATGAGAGTGCAAGTCTACACAATTTAAATGTCTCGTTGAAATAGGCTTTTTCTAAAATTGAATCAAAAAACCAAAAAATTATTCTATTTTTTAAAAAATCCTAAACTTTGAAGAAACCACTCATGTGTTTTTATCTTTTTCCGTGACCCCCCTTTCTTCCATTTCCATTAGTAAACAACCAGACAGTAGCAGTGTTTTTGGCCGGACGGGGCACAGAGCATGTCATGAACCCAGGACAGAAACTCCATCCCACAAATCACCCACTTCGGACATTATTGACTAAAATGCTAAAAACAGTTTATTTAAGTTTTAGGTCAGAAAAATTGGTCCCTGGTATGTGTTTGACTAAATAACGTTCATGAAATGGCAATATTCTGAGACTTGTTTTCAATTCACCTTTAAGCTGAGAGATCCCATGTTGTAGACCTTCTGTGCTCCAGCTGTATCATGAGGCATTTTTCTCACAAAATGTGGGACTGCTGAAATTCAAGGTTTGTATCCCTTGCATTATAACACAATTTTCTGTTGAAAATCTTCTCCTGACCTTAGGGAGACGCACATCAATAACAGGGATGAATGAACCTGTCCGAAATGACTCTTTGTTTTTGTTGACCAGTTTTTAAGCTCTTTGAGTTGATATGTAATGCCCTATAGGTCTGGAGTGTGACCTGATGGCCTGGAGATGCATCACCAATGTTGCATTGCTCAGCAAGGGTCACAGCATGGTCTCAAATGTCATTAAAGAGAGAGCCCTCTCTGTAACTGTTCAGTGTGTCAACAAGAGAGTCAACAAAGGTGACACCTGGGCCCAGATTTAGTTGGGGAGACTGTTAAATATCAGACAAATGTTTTATCTCACTGAAGATATTGGCAAAAGTTACAAGTAGACAATCAAGCTTAAGATCTATTTGGGCTAATAGACCTCTTGCCTGTACATCTCTTCCTTTTCAGATATTTTGCTTCGCAGACATATGATGGCTGGCAGTTTTTTGCAAGCATTGTACTTACATACACAGGTATCTCTGATTTGAGTTGTTTTTTATTTTCTTTTGTATTAGACATATTGTTATTTAATGTTTATGTATTTCTGTTTTATTTCTTGTTATGCCTGTGTTTAGTTTAATATGAAATTTTTGTTTAGTTCTGCTCCCTGTGCCCTCTGTGTCTTCTGTCATTATTCACCTGTCCTCAGTTCAGTACCTGTCCATCTGCACCTGTCCCTCGTTTGTAATCAGTCACCTGTGTCCAGTCACCAATCACCCTCAGTCCTTATAACCTGTTCCTCAGCTTCATTTCTCCCTGGTTCATTGTTGCTAACATGCCCCGTGTGGGTTCCTCGTGGCTTCCTTCACATGGGCCCTGCTGTAGTAGTTTTGTTGTTGTTGTTATTTTAGTTTTTGCTGCCAAGTCAGCCCTTTGTTTTTGTTCTTTTATTAAATTAGTTTTCATTTGAGCTCCCCCTGTGTCTGCTTGCATCTGGGTCCAAATCCTCCACCCTCCACTCCACAAACTTGACAGAAACAAGAGGCAAAATCATTTACTCTAAGTTATTATCATCATCCTTATGATTATTATTATTAGTGGCAGTTTTGTTGTTATTAATAAAAATAATATTCACAATAACATCAAGAACCACAATAGTCCCTCTTTATAATAATTACAGATTAAATGTGTAATGTCAGGTTAAATAATGTTTAGATGTAAATGTATGCTTTTGGCAATATAGTAACCTGTTGGTCCAGGAACAGGTTGACCAGCTGTTTGTGTTGAATCTGTCCTGACTGCTGCTGTCTGCTGTCCCTCACTGTTACTGTCCTCTCTGTCTGACGCTGCCTGTGGCTGGTCATCCTTCTCCTGTTCTGCCTCTCACTTCCTCCTGATTCCTCCTCTAGGGGACTCAAAAGTAGCCAGTAGCCAGCAGCTGGCAAAAATTGTCATATAAAACTTCCATTCATCCACATTTTTGCTGGCTACTTTTTGTTCATTGAGCAAAGAAAATTTCAGAGATTAAAGTTTTTAATTTTTTTGGTCCTGCTATGGTTCAGCCTTTTATTGTGACCAGCCTAAAGCACACCTGTGCAGTAATCATTCTGTCTAATCAGCCTCTTGATATGTCACACCTGTGAGGTGGATGGATTATCTCAGCAAAGGAAAAGTGCTCACTAATGTGACGCGAGCGGTGTCTGAGACTTAAATTATAAAATACTTTAACCCACAACGCCACCCAGGGATTTAACCCTGGGACTGTCAAACCTTCCAACCTTTACCAAACCAAAAGGCCGTTGGTCAGGACAATAAAGAGAGGTGGATCATTGGTCTAAAATTAATAATTTATTTGCACAAGAGATAAAAATGTAAGCTTACAAAGAATTAAAATCTGGACATGATTATCAAATTTTCTATTGCACACTAGCCCTTCAGCATTTACTGGATACGTTCAAACCCAATTAAGAAATAACAAGGAAATAATATGTTAATGCACAACAAACAATGTACTGCAACCAAACAAAAAGAACAAACAAACAAATCAGTAATAAAATAACAGAACACCAAACATGCAGGCAAATTATACATAAATTGACATGCAAAGAAAAAAACAGCATCAGCAAATAAACATGCAGTTAAATTACAACAGACTCACCATAGGCAGGTTGAGCCCTTACCTAAATAAAATTAAATTGTTAATTGGGTAGTTCGTAATCCAAAGGGTAACGGCATAAAGCAGCAACTGGGACAAAACAACGGCCCCTTCAGCAGGAGGTGGAGGCAGCCTCAACGCAGCTGCACACCTTGTGCTGCGCACCCGCTGATCAGGTGCGCACACCTAAATGCCGCAGGAGGAAGGGAGGAGCCACCAAAATATACGGTCCAAGATCCCGGTGGAAACTACAAGCTCACGGTGCACGCCCAACCACACGCATCCCAGAGAGCAGGAGGAACCCACACAACCCAACTGCAATCCTGAGTACGACCATGGCAAGCACCGCCCCAAACAATTCCCCACGGGAGCGCACAGCAAGGTGCCACCAGAAAGCCCTGCAAGACTGTCTGAGTGCAAAAAGCGCACACCTGGCTTTAAAGGCGGCGTGGGTGCCACCCACCACTCACCTTAAAGGTAAATCTACACCAACCTGCCACACTAACACAGATTTACATAAATTTGTGAACAATATTTTAGAGAACACCTATTGTGTACATAGATAAAGTCTTAGATATTTGAGTTCAGCTCATGAAAAATGGGAGCAAAAGCAAAAATGTTGCATTTATATTTTTGTTCAGTATAGTTTAGAACATTGTAGGTCATTATTTAACAGAAACAAAAGTGTGAACTTATCTCCCCTGTAGTGTCTTCCCTTCATTTGCTCTCTGCTTGCTTTAGAGTTGATTTTAAAGTCTTGTTGATGACTTAGAAAGGGGTGGTCAGTGCTATGGTCTTGTTTCCTGACACTACAGGTTTGAACCTAGGTTGCATCAGAAAGGGCACCCAGTGTAAAACAATTGCCAAATCTTTCATGTGAGTTGGCTCCCAACAGTGACTCTTGCAGAAGAGAGCAGCTGAAAGAAAAACAAAAACACACCAAAGGATTTTAAAGTCAAACGTGAGACCATCTGTCTGACAGCTGAAGGTTGGACCAATCTGAGTCATGATGCAACAATGATCCCAAACACAGCAGCTAACCTACAACAGAATGGCTCAAAAAGAAAAGAATCAAGGTGCTGCAATGGTCCAGTCAAAGTTCAGAACCTCAACCTGATGAAAATGCTGTTGTGGGATATGAGAGCTGAACAGAATCCAATATCTGCAAACCTCAATGAACTGAAGCAACACTGGAAAGAAAAGTGGGACCACATTCCTCTACAACCATCTGAGAGTTGGAGAAAGTCCTGCAGAAACCCACTGCTGAGAATTATTGCTGCAGAAGCTGCTGGATCAGGGCATGGATGCAGGTTTTTTACACACAGACTTTTTTCCACATGACTGTATCTTGTTGATAACTGGTTGTGGATCATAGATTAAAGCACTTTCTGTCTGCTGACTGTAAATTAGAACTGCACTGATTGTTTTGCCCATGAACACATTTGTGGAGCACAGACTTGTTAAACATAATATGCATAAGATTAGCATCTTTTAAGAATACATTTTTGGAAAACTTTTATGACAGTGTGTGTAAAATGTCATTGTTTGTGGAGGAGTTTTATCAGAGATTGTGGCCTGGCTGCAGAGATATGGAGGCTTGTAAGGCAGATGTAGCTCCGTGTAGAGAAGACCAAAACGAGGCTTGTCTTCTCGGCTCATGTCTGACTGATGAATGTTGTCTCATTTTAAAGCGAATTATTCTTGTGTTGTTTCTTCATGTGCTCAGGGTAGACATGTAGCTGTGTGATCCTACACAGCAAATCCAGGAGGCCCAGATTAACACTGTCAGATGTGATTTCAACACTTTTAAAGTGTCTATATGGGTCCACACCAGAAAGTGTTAATTTAACTCTTTTTGGAGAGTTGGTACCTTAACTCTTATAAAGTGTCAAATATCAAATCTGCTGGAGTTAATAATTTAACACTTACTAACACTAATTCAGTGGTAGATTTTAATATTAACTCTCACAGAGTACTT
>NC_051430.1:5744638-5754053 GCF_001649575.2 Kryptolebias marmoratus | reverse complement strand
TTCAGAGTTAAGAAGTAAAGTTATTGATTCCATTTTAACACCTCTAGATTTGATACGTAAACACTTTGTTTTAACACTGGATTTTAACTACTAATAATATACATCCCAGAGTTACATAAACAGAATGTGACTCTATAAGTGTAAAATTAACTCTGTTTTGCACAGTCTGTTAACACCAAAACATTTAACACTTTTGAATTTGCTGTGTACCTACCAGCTGTTTTCACGTCCTCAAAATGAACTGCATTAATAATTCTAGAGTTATAGATGACCAAAAGCTCTTTACATTACAGCCCACTCCAATCAGTTTACACACACATCCATATATCATCTATTCTGTCAGATCAAATATTTACAGGGTTAAATTTGGGGGAAAGGTTGAGTTCAGCATCTTGATCAAAGACAATTGATCAGACTATGGACTTGAAAAGCCAGAAGTTCAAATCACCAAAAATAAGGCCTGGCTGGGCTGTGACTGTTGGTGACTAAAAATTGTGAGAAAATGTTTTTATTGCAGTCTCACTGCCACCAAGTAAACAGCTGTAATGGGATTAAAAATTGTTTCAATGATTCTTTACTACATGTAATCTGCTTGTGAACTGTGGAAAAATACAGAGCATTCATGTCACTGTGGTGAAGTTTAAGAGTGCTTGAATGTCTGTTTATTTTATCTTTAGGGACCAGGAAGTCTGTTCTTATCTCATGTTTTATTACCTCTCTGTGGTCAGCTGTCTGACCCCTCTCTCCCCCCATGACCCCTCCTGACTATATGGAAAGTTACCGAAATGTGCATGCAAAAGGAGTATAAAGGAGGAGCTACCTGTGGTGTGCTCCAGACTCATTCTGCTGCCTTTTTTGTCTACTCTACAGCTTTAATAAAAATCCTAAAAGATAGAACTCTCTGTTGTCCTCTTCTTCTTTGCAGATGTCAAATACAACTCTAGCAGTCTGGAGATGGGTTGAAGACACCCACAACAAAATTCAGCTGGATTGGAGACAAATGTGCAACTATTTCAAGAAAAAAGCTGGTGCACAAATATTTGGAATATGTTCAAAACTCAAGCGACAGGGTTACATACCTTACAAAATCCCACGAAAGTCACATGTGATCACATGTGATTCCCATTTTCCACATGTGGTTCACATAATCCACAAAAAAAATCACGTTTTCACATGTGGAAATGTGGGAATCACATGGGAATCACATGTGATTCCCACGTGATCACATGTAAAAGTCACATGTGATTTTCATGGGATTTTTTTGTAAGGGATGACTCTGTGACTCATGTAAGGAAGTTGAGAACTACTGCAACATTGTGAGACATTTGTGAGACATTCTGGAGACTACTTCATGAATGCCATGCTAACTAGTCACAGCCCAGTGAGATACTAACTTTAGTGAACCAGCAAGTGTCCCAGGAGGCACAGTTTTTATTTATCACCTAATGTTGACACAGTTAAAGCTAAAGCTAACTTGTTTTCTTTTCTCCATTTTGTTCCACATTCTTCTTTTTTCACAGAAATTAAAAAGTTACAAACAAAAGATCTGGCCATTTTTAAGGGAGATTCTGTGCAAAGGTTATGAACAATTATTTTCTTACCAGTTGTAGATAGGTCTTTGAGCAACCCCAGTTTAGGAAAATTTAGTTTAAAAGATCTTTTTTTCATTCTTATGCATTTTCTTTTGGACATTGACTATGATGGGTAGAGAAACTTATGGTGAGCGCAGCTGCAGGTTAAAAATAAATAAAATAAAATCGCTAAAATAGCACAAAAATAAAATGGAATTAAAAAGCTCAGCATCTGAAATATAAAATGTACCTTGTGTTCATAACAAAAGCAGCCAGATCTTTACTTCCACTCATTTCTGACTGACACAGATCTACAAAGTAATTGGATATAGGCAGAGCGATGTGAACAAAGAAAATAGGTTCATCAGGTCAAACAGTGGAGGAGACATTAGTCATTACCTCAACTCTTCCTCATGAAAACATCACAGAAAAAAGAGAAACGTGACTTTATTACAGACTTTGCAGTTGTATGTGCGAAATGTATATTCTGCTATAGAAAAAGAGTAAAACTTGAATCATTTAGGATAAAATCTAAAACAGGATTATATCTCACCTTAAGTCTGTTAACTCTGTGCTGAAGCAATTTTCAGCTGCATGATAACCCACAGGTAATAAAGTTCCTTAGATTTTACCAGCTTTTACACCCGTCACAACACTGTCACAGCTTCCTCTCTTCCTGCCACGCCTCCTGCGCTCAGTCTTGCCATTCTTCAGTAACTTTCCGCAGCATTAAAGCTTCTTGCCACGCCCTTGCATTCCAGACCTCATTAATCACAGTCATCTGCTTCACCTGTCACAGCCACTATTAAAGTTTACAGCCTACACTCACTCCTTGCCAGATTATTGAACGGTTCAACCTAGTAGATGTCCAGCGCTTATCCAAAGTCCATGCTTGCCTTCTCATCTACAAACCCTTGTCTGTGTCTGATGCCTACTCCCATCCGGAAACCTCCACGAACTCTAACTCACGGAAACCAACCCTGCTTCTTCGTCCTGGATCTCGCCTTCTGGTTTGTGCCCTTTTGGATTTGGCTGCTACTCTCGGATTACTTGGCTCTGACCTGCTGCCTGTCCCTGGACTTTCCCTCACGCTTAAACCCTTCGCTGACCAACTACGTCACTCTCTCCTCCCAGTCATCGGTGACCACCTGCCCTGTATCCAGTCCACCTCTACGCAGAGAATCTGGTCCTGGAAGCTAGCGCTTCTATTGGCGTAGTAGTTTTAATAAACATCTTAAAACTTCGCTGCTGTCTGCCTGTATTGAATCCGTGCACACTGAGCCTTGTCAAACACACTTATTTTGTATTACATTGCCATTGGCATGGAATTCTGCAGCCATTTGCCAACTTAAATAGTACCAGCAACATGTAGGGCTTCTAAACGTCCATGGGTCATGTTCAGCAGGAGTTTTATAATATATGTACTGAAATAACTATGTAATACATAATGCAAGTGAGTGCAAAGGTTTAAACAATATTGTCCGCATGAACCACTTTAAAATTCTGAAGGTTGGAGCCGTTTAAGACAGCAGCGATCTGTTGTAGTCGTGGCACCAGTGGGGTTGGACTGATGAGCTAAAAAGGGCTAGTTCAAATGGACCCACTTTCAAAGTGGATTGATGTCTCTTAGAACTGCTCCAATCTTCAAAATTTCACAGTGAACACCATATTCATTTACCTTCACACCGCTGTGAATTCCATATTTTAATTTCAGCAGAAATATTCTGAATTTCTTACTAGATTTGACCTTTATATGCCCTAGAAGTGCTACATCCTATTGCTGCTGGCATCTATGCTTGTTAGTAACCACCAAAACATATGTAAATAATTGTGTAATGCAAAACTGAATGTGATGTAAAGTTGTTTGAAATAGATTTATTATAACCTGATATGAATTTTTGGAAACTGTAGTAGTTTTAAGTTGGCAGCAATCCACTGCGGTTTCAGTTGAGCTTTGACCAGCCAACAACTTGTCAGTCCTGTTGAATGTAAACTATTTAATAAGTTATCTAAAGCAAGTAAGTTTTTAACTATTTGAAACTTTTACACAGAAACCCACTTCCAAATGGCTGAACGATTTCTTCACCAGTAAAATCATCCCTTTGTAATGTGAGCTGCGTCAATTATTACCATCAACATACAGCAGTAAATATTAAATCACAGCCTTGGTTTAATGCAGGAAGGCCCAGCTGCTCCTCTGGGAAAAGCCATTTGCTTTCATATGCTTCTCATTTGCCATGAATTAGTGTATGAGAGTTTTATTAAATGGAGAACAGATAATGAAGATTTTATAAGGCCGGTGCTACAGTCTCAAAGGGCCATATTTCATGGATGTGTGCTACTGCAGCTGCAACAAACCTGCCTCTCACTATCGTTCTGGTTGGTTTATTCATGATGGACTTATGAAAGAGAAGCTCTTTTAATTGCTAGTAACCTTTTCCCTAACTTGTTATTCCCTCTAGAGCTGGATGCAGGACAAATGTTCATTTGCAAATCGGTTTAACGTAAAAAAAGGTAAACAAGTGAGATTTTTCACAAACATTCAACCTTTTTAAATAGATGAGAGAGAGAGAGAGAGAGAGAGAGAGAGAGAGAGAGAGAGAGAGAGAGAGAGAGAGAGAGAGAGAGGAGCAGTGTGACAGTGTCACCTAGTGGAAATAGCATGTTTTTTTTTTCTCCATATGTCAAATATGGTCAAAATGACACAGTCTGGAGTGGAATATTAAAACTTCAAGTCAAATTAATGTATATAGCACTTTTCAGCAAACAAAGGGCTTTACAACATGAAAACAAAAATACAGAGTCATCATGAAAACACAATATAAAAAGCTAAACTAAACTTTTTGAAAACATGAGCTAAGATAATCTAAATGATTAAAAGTAACATGAACAGATGAAAAACTAAGCTAGGGACATAAGTGATACTAAGATATCTAACATAAACTAAACTAGGATTTAAAAACCTCGGCTGAACAGATCGGGAATGATAAAAGATAAAATATACTAAACTATTTAGATGAAATGATCAGTTTCTAGAAACAAAAGCTAAAATGGACAGGCAGATATAATAAAATGCATGTATTACACTTTAATGGAGGCGAGATCAAAAATGAATCACTGCACTGAAATAACTGAGGTCTGAACTGTATAAATCACACCACTCAGTCTGTGTTTGGGTGTTTTGTTCTTTCAGGTGAACTAGCCTCTGTCTGAAAATCCTGTTTAATTTGAAATGCAGCAAGATGTCATGTTTTTCATCCAACATGTTGCTAGAGTATCTGAGAAACTCAGAAGGATTCTCCAATGATTTGGTGTTTTCTTCTTCTGCTCATGGTGTGTTTTCTAGACTTTCTTGCTGACTTGATAAAAGCCCAGTTAGGATATAAACATGCTTAAGGAGTTTTTTCTGTTTTTTTTTCTTTTTTTCTTTCCTTCTGTCCTTCTGTCCTAGTGGGGACCTATTTGGCCCAATTTTCTATTCAACCATCCATTTTCTTATCTGTTTAACCTATGTGGGTTCAAGGAGATAAAGAGAGCAGAGAAGTCTAGGTATCATTGTTCTTGCAATTTCCCCCAACTCATCAAGGGGGACCCCAAGCCATTCCCATACCAACCAAGAGATATAATTTCTGCAGCAGGTCCTGGGCCTAACCCCTGGGTCTCCTCCCAGTTGGCTATGCTGGGTAAACCTCTGGCAGGGGGCGACCATAAAGCATCCAAATCAAATGCCCAAACCACCTCAATTGGCTCTTCCTATAGTGGAAGAGCAGCGTGCTACATTGAGCTCCTCTCAGGTGGTTGAACTCCTCATACTATCACAAATAGTGAAGCCTGCCATCCTCAGAGAAAGCCCATTTTGGCCGCCTGTATTCAAATCTCACTCTTTTAGTCATGACCAAATGTTCAAGACCATATGTAAGGGTGGAGGTGTAGACTCATTGGTAAACAATATGGCTTAACTACCTCTTTTCCACAACAGTCCGGTACAGTGAGTGCATTACTGCTGCCACCTGACCAAGGCTGCAGGCAATTTCTTGGTTCCTCCTTCCAGCACTTATGAATAACCCAAGATACTTGACCTCCTTTACTTGGGGCAGATTCCCCCCCTGTCCAGATTACAGACAGCAGAGAAGTTTACGGACACAGGTAAGTTAATAGTTTTATTTCTCAGAGCTTCCTAGGTGGGAACCAGAGGAGCTGCAAAGACAGGATAAGGGTAAGTAGTGTTAATTTGAGACTAATAATTCTTGATTCTTTTCTTACTGTATAATGTTTTTCAATAGACTCGAGGAGGGCTAGAATTCCAGGTCCAGTTGAGACTCTATTGTCCAATGAAGTGAGCAGAGATGGAGAGTGGCTTGAAGGAGCAAGCGACTAACACCGAGCCAGAGAAAATCCAAGAGTTATTGTTGAAGTTGACGACATCTGAAGACTGGATTATTTGATACTGTGAGAGACACAAATTAAGTTTTCAGATTAGAGAACCTAGTGTCTCCAGAGGCTTGAGTTGAATTACAGTGAGGTATACAACGTTACAGCGATGAGCTCTGGTTTGGCTGAGCCTTAAATACCCACCAGGTGGTGATCAGTTGTCATCAAGAACAGCTGAAGGCAATTAAGCTCCACCTGTCACTCAGAACTGCAATAATGGGTAGTTAGTGGCAAAACAAACTGGAAATCTAACGCAGAGAGTTGTGCTGATGTTCAGGTGGGATGTTAAAAGCTGTGATCATCACTGCTGACTGAGTAAAAAGGTCTATGCATGACCGACAAAGTCTCCGAATCTGTTGAACAGTAATTATCTATGATGCTATGACACTTTGTAAGAAAATACCATTTCAAGCATCTCACTCCAAGTTAAGAACATTTACACACAGTTAAACAGATCTCTGTTTGTTTTAATGCTAGCAAGTTGCAAACATATGACAATGCAAACGTGTTTCAGTCCTTAAAGATTTATCATATCAGCATTATCAAATCACATGACTATTTTGACAAAACATTAGAAAAAACTAAAGTGCTGCTGTCAACTTCACTCAATGCTGCAGATTGAAAAAACTCTCCTAGTTTTAGGTTGACATGTAAAACCAGAGTATGATAGCTTTAACTTGAAAGTAAGAAATTATTTATCTGTTTATAAGTTCGACCGGGGATGGAAGCAGGCCTTGCAATTCTGTCAAAATGTTTGTCATTTTACAAAACAAAAAACAGTGGTCAAATCAGCTGAGAGGTCTGGCCTGGACGGAACGGAAGTCAACTGCAGAAGTAAGGAGCATGAAGACATACCGTTTTGTTAGGGGAAAAAAGTAGAGCGAAAGAGAGAGAAAATCAATAACAGGGTTTTTTGAGAATAAAATAAAACATTCACTGAATGTAAATCAAGTTCTTGAGCTGCTTGTTTGGAGAGGAAGACACAGAGGGTGAGCTTATTTCAACCTCATCATCTGACGAGGTGAGTGGAGCTGAGGATGATGAAGTGACTGATCAGTCTTTTGTCAATCACAGGGAGGTAAGGCAAGCTTGGTAATATTTTGTAGCTTTTATTTTGTTTAATGTTCTATTGTAAACCTGTTGTATACTTAAAACATCCATCCATCCATCCATCCATTTTCCTTACCCGCTTCTCCATTCCGGTTCGCAGGGAGCTGGTGCCTGTCTCCAGCAGTCACTATGCGAGAGGCGGGGGACACCCTGGACAGGTCCATCACAGGGCCACATAGAGACTAACGAGACAAACAACCATTCACACTCTCACTCACACCTAGGGACAATTTTAGAGTCATCAATTAACCTAACATGCATGTTTTTGGTCTGTGGGGGAAACCGGAGTACCCGGAGTAAACCCATGTGTGCACAGGGAGAACATGCAAACTCTACTTAAAACATATAAAGTTATATATTTAGGTAGGTTTGTGTACAGAAGATCCAGGGTGAAAAAAAAAATCCATCCATTCATTTTCTTGACCTTCTTCTTCTTTCCGGGTCGTGGGGAGCTGGTGCCTATCTCCAGCATGAGACGAGGACAGTCCATCACAGGGTGTGATGATAAAAACCTGAAATCAAAAAAGGATGAACTTTTTTTTTTACATCACTGCAACTTTTGAAAAAGTAAAAAAAAAAAACCTCCCTATTTGTATTACAGGCCTCCTAAGATAAATATTTACTTTCATACCTACCTATGTTTCTTTATAAATTTTGTTCCGTCTTTTTTCTCTCTCTCAGGAAGGGAAAGATGGTGTACTTGTTCCTTTCTCTCATCGAAGGATAAAGAGGTGGAGGAGGATGAAGATGATGATGGGGAGGTTGAAACTTGTTTGAATGACTGATGAGTCAGCGAAATTTATGTTCTTTTGATCACTTGAATCATCTTCATCTGCCTCAGAACCACTTTTCTGCAAATAGGAAAGCAGTCATAAATGGACTTATACTGCTTAAACACATCTACAACACTTTTACAATTGTTTTTAACATGAGATAAATAAAAAACCACCAGCACTTTTAAATGTTTGTTAGTTTAAATGTTTACTACACTTAGTGTTTTTGTTGGGTATTGTGCGCATTACAGAAGAGAAAAAGGAGACTGCTGTTCTTTGTGTTTGAGGTAAGCCTTTTTAACATTTACTCGCTTGTTTGTTCTACAATTATAAAAATAGAACTCATATCATGTCCTTTTTTGTCAAAGTAAATAAATTCTATAAAAAATGAAAACGTTAGAATACATAATTAAACAAACCAACATAATGTTTTCTGAAAAAATACTGTTGAGATTATCTAAAGAAATTAGCTTAATAAATTCCACCGTTTGTCTTTTTATGAACAAAAGTTAGTGGTTGGGCTGGCCACCTGAGGGTTACACCAAGAAACAATTTAATTTTATTTCATTTTTTTCAACCAGCACATCTGTTTGGGATGTTAATACTCCTGAAACAATGTAAAAATAATGTTAACAGGACGTCCTAACTGTATACTGTAATTATATTTTGCTGCCCAAAGATGAGAATGTCTGATTGTTTAGTCCTAAAATTATATCCATCCATACATCCACTCTTTTTTATACTTACTCAATGCTGCTTTGTGCAAACCTTATTTCTGACGCAACAGTGCAAACCACTTTTTTACTATCAACTTAATTCTGATCATATGGTAAAAGAAGATATTCATTCCTAAAAACGGTCATAATTTAGTAATTTATCGAAGTTTAAAAGAAACCAGGGAATATAAAATTACATTGATTGACTTTAAAGTTATTTAAATGTTGTTAAAATGAATATTAAAAATTGAAGATATAATCTGAAAATCCAGCAGCTTCAGGTAAGTCTCTTTTTGTCCTCGTCCTGTCCTCTAAATGCAAGCTCTTGCTTACCCAGAAACTCAATGACGTCACTAAGACCCTTCAGTATCTCCCTGTTATGCCTGACTTTGCTGTTATATGCCAAAGTCTGGTTACATTTCTGCTCATCTTGCTGAAGGTTTACTTTTTGTTAGGTTAGTTAGACTAACAAATCCAGCACTAGCCCTGGTGGATGATTTGTCTGTCCTGAAGAGACGGCAACTCCAACAATCAGCTTGTTCGTTTTCAGACTATAAAGATAGCTACGTCATTCTCATCAGCCATGGTTGCTTTCCCGCACTGAAGTCCTTGGTTAAATTTTCTGTCTGTTACTGAACAACTCGTTGTGCAAAGCCTTACTAAGCTACGCCTACTGTCCAGACTTCCCTCTCCCCAGCCACTTGGGCCAGCTCCTCCGGGGGAATCCCAAGGCGTTCCCAGGCCAGCTGAGAAACATAGTCCCTCCAGCGTGTCCTGGGTCTTCCTCTGGGCCTCCTCCCGGTGAGACGTGCCC
>NC_051430.1:5738112-5744393 GCF_001649575.2 Kryptolebias marmoratus | reverse complement strand
GTAGATCGACCGGTAAATCGAGAGCTTCGCTTTTTGGCTCAGCTCTCTCTTCACCACGACAGATCGGTACAGCGCCCGCTTCACTGCAGACGCTGCACCAATCCGCCTGTCGATCTCCCGCTCCATTTTTCCCTCATTCGTGAACAAGACCCCGAGATACTTAAACTCCTCCACTAGGGACAGGACATCTTCTCTTATATTTCATATAAAATAAAAATGAACAAAAACATGAATAAAAATGAACAAAAACATCAAATATAACATTTCACTTTTGCTAATTTGTTAGGCCTTCTCTGAAGTCCTAAAAGGCTCCGAGGGTTCCTCTCTGGTGTGTGTTTTTTTTGTGTGTATTTATCGCTGAAGCCACTGCTTTTGCATAATTTAAAGAAACTTCAACAATGACATGTTTGGAGCAGACATAAGTACTTGGTTTCTCCTTTTCCCAGTCAAATTCAGCTCGTCCCATTGCTTGAGTCCAGCAACCACATTTTTTTAGGCTGTGTGGTCATATATTGGAAAAGTGATTTAAAAAAAAAAAAACACCCTTCCATGTGAGGACAATGACTGTATTGTGACTGACTGCATGCATTGTATTGTTCCTATGCTTCCCTAATGACAGGCCCTAATATATGAATAAATTAGACTATTACTTACTTACATATCAATGTGCAAACATTAAAACAATAAAAGTAACTAAAAAATTATAAGTATTTAAGGTATTGCTCCAGTTCTTCTGCCCTCAGCTTTGTGGCACTGCAAGCTAAACAAATGGTACAGAAGTCCAAAGAGCTTTCAAACTGTTGCTTGAACCAAATTTTGTGAAAATACAAAAATAAAGCTATATTCAACATTCAGCAGCATAACTAATTACAAACACAACATCTGAACCTAGAGTTACATTAGTACATGTACTCAAATTTAGTTGCAAGAGAAACTTACAGATTGTCTTGTATGAAGCACATACAACAAGCAACATGATGAGCATGTCTTTCCGCGTCTTGTGCAGTAAATACTTGCTTAGTTAAAAACAGTCTCCTTTAGTTTTCTTTTCTCTCTTTGAAATAACAACAATTTTATTGTTTGTAAATTGGTGTATCAGTTATTGCAAGCATGGATGATAACAGCAGGGCCACTTATATTACATTGAGTACCAAAGTAAAGGTGAGAGAGATGCACTGTTACAGACACCGTGTGCACAATGTTTTGTGGTCCTCAAGATGGAATTCAGTCCCATTTTCTCAAATGTTTTTAGGCTACAACACACTGTGATGGATACCTCTAAAAGCTACTATGAGTGCTTGTATGAGCACAGTTGTTGCATAATTGTTCATGTGACTAGCTAGTGATTAGTGTTCTATAACTAGCATGAGTGGAGAGGGCTATAAAGATTGCTTGTTGCCTGCTCTCTTTTTTGCAGTTCGCTACAGCTGACTAGCCGTAGCGGGGACAGAACAAGTTAATGAAGAAAAATAATCATGATCCCCAATTCACTAAAAGGACTCATGACTTTTAAACCAATTTGTTCAGGACTCACACATCACTTATGCCTGGTTTACAGGGAGCTGAGGAAGCTGGTTGAGGGAAAGAAGAATCCATTGAAGCTTAATAAATGGCTGCAAAAGAAAATACTACTGAAAAGAGGTGAAATGTAATTTATGTGGTCCACAAAAGGAAGTTGAAAACAAGTGATTCCTTTGATTGCTTTGAACAGTGAGATGGCAATAGATTTTATTATGATTAATATTAAGATTATAATTCCTGGGGTTTGTACTGTATATACGTATATAAAAACATCCATTCTGCTTATTTAATAAACTCACAGAAATAACATGAAACATGTTTGCTCCAACATTGAAGAAGGTAATCTATGTGTTATTTTTATCCTGAGGATTTAAGCCCAGTTTCTCAGGAATGGCATCTGGTGTAAAGCAATTGCCAAACTATTCATCAAATTTGCTTTTTGTGGCAACTCCTGAAGAATGGAGCAGCCGAAAAAGTGGCTTGGCACTTTGGACTTAATGATCTACACAAGCACACAAGAGTATGGATTGTAATAGTAGTTGGCATTGGGTGGTAGCATAAATAAATCTGTCACATTGTGCTTTCAGTTTTAGTTCCAGCAACATATGAAGACAACATTATAGCTATATATAGCTTTTTTAAGTGTGCAGTCTTATGTTGTTAGGTATTATTTAACATTATTTAACAATGAAAAATTACCAAATGTCCACATTTTATTTAAAGAAAAAGTAACTTCATTTTGACTTACCACTTTTAATTTGACCGTGTTTTCTGATCATGTCCATGTTCATAGATCTGGGTGTGTATATGTATATTTTATATATATATATATATATATATATATATATATATATATATAATTTAAATGTTTTCTTTCACAGTATATTTATTTATAATTTCACTGTTGCTGTAATTTTACATTAGGTTGTTTGCTATTTTGGGTGCACACATTTAGTAAACACCTTTTATGTATGTTCAGATCATTAATTATCTATTTCTGTTTGGTGGAGATTTAAAGGACTGGTGATGATGCAATACCAGGAAGTGGAGCAAACCATCAAGCTTTTGGAAGCGGGGGACTTGACTCTGGAGATACTACCATAATATTTCAATTATTAAGACATATCTTTGGTGTTAGGTGGTTTGTTTTTACATTTGTGTTATAATTATAATTTGTTGGTTTGAATTAATTGTTTAGCATAATTTATTGTTTGGCTTAGTCTCCTCTGCCCTTCCCTCTGTGTTTCTTGTAGGCTAGCCTTTGTGTATAAATTCCCCTGCGTGTTAATGGTGAGTGGTCAGTTCTTGTTTGTAATCCTTAGTTAGGTTTCTCTTAGTTTACATTTTTTGTGCCCATTCTTTTTGAGATTTATGAAATTTGCTTTTGAAAGATTTTTGTTACTCAATTTTTGATAAAAAATAAATGGAGCATATTTTTTATACCTTTGTCCTTATGCCTTACTGGTTGGTCCATTACAGCTGTCAGAACAGGTGTACATAGGTGGGCCTACACTATAGCAGCATATATAAAATACAGAGCTGTGTTAACTGTTATAATGTTTTTGCAGCTTCAGATAAGATTTATTTGACGGAAGAAGGCCGTTTTATCTTTTAAGGAGGCAAAGCTTAGTTCTGGTAGAATACCAGAGACTACACCCCAATTCCAAACATGGAAACATGGACGGAAACCAGCAGCTTTATGTCTGGCTCAACACTTGCCATGTGTGTCCCAGGCTTGTAATCCCCACAATTTCAGGCCTGTTTTTTTTTTTTTTGGCATCCTCGACATTTACCATGTTAACAGTGAGAGGAGTTAAATACTGCAGCAAATGTTTGTCACACACACACAAATACTATAGAAAATCCACTGGTGTTTTTGTTTGCAGTGCTAAATTTGATTTTATTACCATGACAGTCAATAATGTCTGCAACAAAGATCTGATTCAATGATATGTTCAGTGTAAATAGCTGTTTCACACCACAGTAGTTCACAGCAGAATCTGCTTTATAAAATCACCCACTTATATTCTGCTGGAAGTGAAACAGCTGCTTTATTTGTTTCAGCAGATGTTAGCATTATTACAAGAATTAACATTTTATTAGCAATACATGAATACAGAAGTGCTACTCTTTTTTCAGTGAAATTTGACAACATTAACATTCATGAATTATACAATTCTGCATAAATTACATAAGGGATCTGCAACCTTTGTCTTTAAAGAGCCATTTTAATCATCTTTCCTAAAATTGGATTATCTTTCATGGAACCACAACATCTACTTAGCCCTTGAAAAACATTTTTGATCAATCTTTGTTAACATAAATTTGTTTTGTATATCTGTACTTTTTATCCCTCCCTTCCTGCCAAAGTGAAAAGGCAGGCCAGTAGTGTTTTTCCCTGTTTGTGTTTGTGTTTAGCTGTCTGACCTCTACCAAAATATCTCATGAATCACTGGATAGATTTGAATGAAGCTCAGAAAGTAATCAGTGAATGTAGATCTACAACTCACAAAGTTTTGGAACCAACCTTATTCAAAATGGCTGCCACGGTTAACTGACATTAGCTAACATAAAATGGCTGTAACTAAATGAATTTTACAGATATTAAGCTAAATGTTGATGTGGTAATAGCTGAGAAGTTTGACCAAAATGGCCCCAGTAGGGTTGACCAAGGCAGATTGGTTCTAGGTGACAGGCCAGAGCATTTCACAACATTGTCCAGACTGGTTAAAACAAGGAGTTTGCCACAGATCGATGACAGACTTTGTAGTTGTGTCATTTGAGCTGCAGCCACATGTTTGTGATACTCAGGTGTAAGGAGGAGTGGAGCTGTAATCTGGTGGTGAGTTGGATCAGATGGTGGACAAAGATGCTGGACAAAGTAGACATAAATGGGTAGTGAGGGTTTACGGGGATACCTGGCAGAAGAACCCATCAGAAAGATCTACAACTCCCACCTCTGATAGAACTTCAACCATATCCTAGCAGATGTGAGGGACATTGAGTCCAAGTGGACAATGTTCTATGCTTCTGGAGGTGGCTGCCATGAGCTGTGTTGCAAGGTTGTTGGTATCTCTTGTTGTGGCCATCCTTGTACTCAGTGGTGGACACTCCAGGTGAGGGAGGCCGTCAAGCTAAAGGAGGTGTCCTATCAGGCCTGTTGCTGAGGCAAAGGCTTGGGTGCGGGAGCAGTTTGGTGAGGCCTTGGATCGAGATTCCCAATCCAAAAAGATTCTGGCAAACCGTCAGGCAGCTGAAGCAGGGGAAGCAGCGCTTTAGTAACACTGTGTATAGTGGAGATGAGGTGCTGTTGCCATCAACCAGTGATGTTGTCCGGCAGAGAAAGGAACACTTCGAGAACCTTCTCAATCACAACAGCATATCTTCCACGAAGTAAACTGAATCTGGAGACTTTGGAGAAAAGCTAAGGTCTATTTAGTGGGGCTGGAGAAGAGAGTTCGGTGAATGGTCAAACCTCAGATTGAGCAGGAACAATGTGGGTTCTATCCTGGCCATGGAACACCAGATCTGCTGTTTACCCTCACTAGGGTCGTTGAGAGGGCATAGGAGTTTGTTACTAAAACTTCAATCCCTATACCAGTGGTTCCCAAAGATTTTCTTCTGGGCCCCCTATGGATTACAATAACCCCCCCCCCCCAAAAAAAAAGAATAAATTAAATTAAAATAAATAAATAAAAATAAAAAACAACTGGGCACACATCGTTCAACCAGACAAACACATATGTTTTCTAACTCCTCTGAAGTTTATTTCAACTACAAACCATCTTTACAGTGAAACACTTTTGTGTAACTGTTTTTTTAGTTCTATACTGTAGAAGAGGATTCTTTGCTGTCAGTGTTATTTCAAACATTTCTTTTTTTTATTTGTAACAATATTGCTATCATCAATACATTTGAAAAAAGCCTCTGTGCAAAATGGGGTTAAAAACCTGTCCATTATGCTTAGTCGGGCACTGTTTTTTGAATTTTTTTTTTTTCCATACCGCTTCTCGCGCCCCCCTGCAATGGCACTGCGCTCCCCCTAGGGGGCGCGCCCCACAATTTGGGAACCACTGTCCTGTACAAGAGCCTGATTTGCATTAGGTCAGTCAGTAAGTCAGAGCTCTTCTGGGTGAAAGTCGAACTCAGCCATGGCTGCCTGTTGTCACCAATTCTATTCATAACTTTTCAAAATATGCCCCCATTTCATTCATTTATATTATTGCATATGTAGATTTGCAAACCGCACAAGGCTGTACTATGTTTAGCCAGTTATTAATACCTAATTGCTATAGTTTTTGTGTCATTAAGCTGAGTTTGTCGTAACGGTGGAGGGCAAGATGAACCCAGGGCGCAGACTCACTTTAAGAAACTAAAATTTATTTAAATAATAAAACAGAAAACAAAGGGCTGGCGTGGCAGCAAAACTATAACCAAAATCCAAACTGTAGAAAAAGGGGAGACAAGGCAAGGCAAAACGAGGAGGGACCAGAGACAAGACTAGAACAGAACACAAACAATTAACATCTAACCAGCAACAATGAATCGGCAGGGAGGTGGAGAGAAAGACCAAGTTTTAAACACTGGGGACAATCAGGTGAAGTGGGCACAGGTGAGTAATGAAGATTGACAACAGGTGGAGATGGGTGGCAGTGATTGAGTTGTTATGGTAATGTGGGTGTGGCATGAAAGACTGGAATGTAACAGAACAGCATGGTATGGAAGAATGAGGCGTGGCAAGTTACTGAGGGAGGAGAAAA
>NC_051430.1:5733830-5736089 GCF_001649575.2 Kryptolebias marmoratus | reverse complement strand
CTGGTGGCGTGGCTGGGAGCAGAACTGGTGGCGTGGCTGGGAGCAGAACTGGTGGCGTGGCTGGGTTGGATAACTGGGTGGATGCCTGAATTAATTGTCCTTTTAAATGGGTGATTTCATTGAAAAAGTTCATGAAAATGGATATGTTGAGGAGTCCGGGTCTTGATATCAGAATGTTTTCTATTATATTGCAGGTGAGGATATTATGTCTTGGTACCGGGTTATTTTTTAGGGATGTAAGCAGTCTTTGTACTTGTGAGTGAATGTCCAGAAGTTCAGCAGGGGAAAGATCAGTGGCGTGAAGCTGAGAACAGACAGATGGAGTGTTTGCTGCGGCTGACGGGGGCGTGGTGGCTGCTGCGGCTGACGGAGACGTGATGGCGGCTGATGCGGCCGGCTGAGACGTGGTGCCGGCTGATGCGGCCGGCTGAGACGTGATGGTGGCAGTCAGCCCTACCGGAGAAGCCGCGGTGGCGTCTGTCCGTTCCACCGGGGAAACTGCGGTGGCGTCTGTCCGTTCCACCGGAGAAGCTGCGGTGGCATCCGTCCGTCCCATCGGAGAAGCCGCGGTGGCGTCTGTCCGTTCCACCGGGGAAACTGCGGTGGCGTCTGTCCGTCCCACCGGGGAAACTGCGGTGGCGTCTGTCCGTCCCACCGGAGAAGCCGCGGTGGCGGGCACCGCCGGCTTCCTCTTTCTCCGACGGTGGATTCCAGCTGCTGGAGAGACAGTGGGCGTGGTTCCGAGTCCCTCAAGGACACTGAGTGCCCGCTGCTCCAACAGCTCCTCCAGGATCCTGGTCTTCTCCTGCTCTGTGAGGTAAACACAGGGAACCGAGTCTGCTGGGCTTTGTTCTGGCCGATTCATTCTGTCGTAACGGTGGAGGGCAAGATGAACCCAGGGCGCAGACTCACTTCAAAGAAACTAAAATTTATTTAAATAATAAAACAGAAAACAAAGTGCTGGCGTGGCAGCAAAACTATAACCAAAATCCAAACTGTAGAAAAAGGCGAGACAAGGCAAGGCAAAACGAGGAGGGACCAGAGACAAGACTAGAACAGAACACAAACAATTAACATCTAACCAGCAACAATGAATCAGCAGGGAGGTGGAGAGAAAGACCAAGTTTTAAACACTGGGGACAATCAGGTGAAGTGGGCACAGGTGAGTAATGAAGATTGACAACAGGTGGAGATGGGTGGCAGTGATTGAGTTGTTATGGTAATGTGGGTGTGGCATGAAAGACTGGAATGTAACAGAACAGCATGGTATGGAAGAATGAGGCGTGGCAAGTTACTGAGGGAGGAGAAAGTGACAAGACATGAACAGGAAAAACTAAACTGAAACAATAACACAAACCGAACAAGACAATAATCAAAAACAACAAACTGAAAATACCAGACTATGACAGAGTTGTATATTGTTTTAAATAATTTTTAGTAACATTATTATTTTATGTTTCTATTTATACTAAAAGCTTGTACACTGAGAACAAAGTGGAACAGGAGTCAAATTTCTTGTATACTCAAGTTGGCCAAATAAACCTAATTCTGATTCTTATAACTTAGCCAAATTTATAGATATTGAGCTAAAGTTTGGTGTTATAGTAACAGAGCATCATTCTCAACATACTCCAAGTGCTGACTGATCTTGCAATGTCACATGAGACTGCACATTGCATTATTTTCAAGACTTGATCAAAACCTCTATAACTCATTATTTCTCAGCAGGATGATCTTAGTTTAAAACCGTGGCATGAAATGTGTTGGCCAATATGCTCGGCCTTCAATTTTTAAATAGTGTTTTGTTTTTATATTGGCTTTTTAAAAAGGTATATGTTTTTGTGGAGTTCACTTTGTTCACTTGACTTTTTGTAAACTGTGGAGACAAAAATTTAAATGAATAAATAAATGTTGGCCTGGACATTACTCTGTTTTTAGCTGGTATGTACAATAACACTATTTTGTGGTTAAAGATCTCATTTTTTCAAAGGTCAGAGACTACATTACAGTTCATGTCTCAAAAGCCTTAGAAAAAAAGTCCTACATGGAAAGCAGCTCTATGCATTCACATGATTATGTAAATATATTCAGTGACTCAGTAGAGGCTCCTCTCCTCTCAGGCTGGTTTGTAGCCAAACATGCCTGGTGCTGGTCCTCTGCAGGACGCCTTATCACTGTGGTCAGACTATGAGCTAAACATCTGGTCCAGATGGGGGTTTCTTTAAAAAAAGAGCAAAGATGGAATAGAGAGAATATTTT
>NC_051430.1:5725911-5733800 GCF_001649575.2 Kryptolebias marmoratus | reverse complement strand
AAAAAAAAAAAAAAAAAAGAATAAATTAAATTAAAATAAATAAATAAAAATAAAAAACAACTGGGCACACACATCGTTCAACCAGACAAACACATATTTTGTTTTCTAACTCCTCTGAAGTTTATTTCACACTTCAGGTTGCAACAAAACGAACTACAAACCATCTTTACAGTGAAACACTTTTGTGTAACTGTTTTTTTTAGTTTTATATATATATATATATATATATATAATGTGTCTGCATTACAAAAAAAATCACTGGATAAATGTAAGGAAACATTCAAAAACTAATAACTGCAACTGATTAACTTTTGTTATAAACCCAATTTAAGTTGGCTGCCACAGCTATTTGTCCTTAAAAACAAAAAATCATTTTGTCAATTTTATAGACACTGAGCTCAATTTTGGTGTGGTGGTAGCTGAGAGTCACCCCCAATAAATGTTATGAGGACTAAAAGATTGTCTTTATTTGCGGTCAACTCTGTCAGTACAATATCTCATTAACCACTGGACAGATTTAATGACAATGAGAAAACTAATCATGGGATGTTCATCGAAAAGCGATTACCTTTTGGAGCCAACCCAATTCATGTCATTCACAGCACAAACTCCATGTGCTACTTATGTGCCTTTTTTTTCTTTAAAACTTTAGAATTACCTATTGGAGTCAAATTATTTGTTAGCAAAACATCTCATGTACCCCTAGTTGGATTGAAACTCACACAATAATAATTGGATGAAATCTACAAATAACTGTACCCCATCAGTTTTACAGATATTGTTCCAAAATTGAATGTGGTAGTACCTGACAGTCTACAAATCCATTTTTTAACATAAGATGTGCTTAGTCAAAACCCGGCATTTAGGGCAGTGGTTGATATGCATTCCTTCAATAAATACTGGGCCTTTAATATATTTTATCTTTTCAGTAACAATATGCTGAATAAAATGTTAAAATTTCAATTTTTTTCCTCCAGATCATTATTTAGGGGTTCTTTATCAGAAAATGTGATCAAACAGATTCAGGTTTATTTACTACCAACATTTTCTTTAACAATGAAGGGATTTTACCACAAATGTTCTGCAGATAAAATTGTTCTTTAATGAGATGTATCTACGCTTCATGGTGCATTTAGAGGCTGGTACAGCATTAAAAGTGCTGCAAACACTGTACAATTAAAATCCACGAGGAAATATTTATCAAGGACAAAATTTGGGCTCACAAGCCGCAAATAGAAAACCTGAAAGTCTGTTGCTGTAGCAACCGCTGGCAAAAATCAAAAGAGGAGCCATGACTTCCAAAAGTTGATTGATGCTCTAATATACTTTAGTTTGTGCAGAATCAAGGCTACTTCTATTGAAAAAGTTCTACAGAAACATTGGAGCCTAATGTGTCCACACATCCACTGAATATTGCAGCACTTTAATAAAGTCACCAATCTGCTTTTAAACACCACTGATAGTGAGCTGAAATATATACTAGTCTTTTATAAATGATCTGTGTTTTAAAAGGGCTGCAGGATTGTGTTTGGAGGAAAGATTAAATTAGAGTTTGGATGTTAGGTTGAATAAAGGGCAGGAGGTATTTTTAAAAGAAATGTTCAGTCTTAAATCAAATGTGAGTATTGTCCTTGGTGTTTTACTTTTTATTCTGTCAGATCATTTTAGTTGAGCAACAGAGTTTGAGGTGTAAAGTTTCCTCTTTTGTATGAAGTGATCTTCTTTTGCTATTGGTGCTTAAACCACACATAGGCTACGTTCACACTGCAGGCAATGTCACCCAAATCAGATTTTTTTATGACAGTCTGAACTCGGACCCAGGTCACTTTCATATGTGGTACTAAATCAGATACATTTCTGATGTTTTTCAAAGCAGCAGCAGTCTGAATGGTCACGTCACATTTAATCCGACTTACATTATTGAAGTAGGGGTATGCAGATCCAAATATTTGTAATATTGATACCAACACCATGCAGTGTAAACCTCCGAACTCATCACCTCTTCAGCCTAGTTGCTTCAACTTTTCTTTTTTTTTTACTTTTTAAATTTGCCATGTCTTGGATGAATTGGAATCTACACCAACACATGATGGGATGGATTCTACTTTCAGTATGTCAGAAAGTTCAATTCTGCATCAGAAGAGGCAGGAAGTGGCAAGATCAAATGTAAACAAGCACAGCAGATAATTCAGTTGGCTGTGATTACACAACAACTTAAGAATGGATATCTACACGCTGACGTGCATTTCATCCATATTTACTTTCATAAATATGACATCATGTCTTCTTCTGGACACGCAGGTTGTTTAGGGCCATAGACTGTTCACTCTGGAGTCTGATGTAAATTATAATGTGAACAACCACACAAAAAAATGCATCCAAGCCAAAAATTGGAATTGGGCATTAAGACCTGCAGCATGAATGTAGTCTTATTGATTTTCTTCCAAGACTGCACCTTAAAAGTGGCAGACTGTAACAGCAGCTCTCAATCTTTTTAGCCTTTTTTGTTACCTTTCTTGTACTTGTGACTTTACTTTTTTGTTGTTGTTGTTTTTATTTGTATTGTACATATCTTGTCAGAATTAACTTTACATATTTTCATAAATTGTTTGTGGCCCTTTGATTATTCTTTCATTGTTTGTGCTGGGGAGTTGCGACCCACAGAGTGGTCTTGTGTTTACATACACTTGAAACCAGCTGCTAGCACTCACCAAGTTAGACAGAGGAGATCAGGAAGAAGCCCTGCAGTTGAAGAGCTGGCGCTAAAGTTAAAGCAAGGACAAGAAGATTCAAGCCTTCAAGTCCGAGCATCATCATGGGGAACAAAAGGTCACTGGCAAATAAACTGGATGTGTTGTGAGCACAAAGACAGAGGGAGTACCAAGAAAGGAGCAGCTTGTGCTTCACAGAGACATGGCTGAACCTGACAGAGACACTGCACTGACTGGTAAAAGGAAAGGTAGAACGATTGCTGTGATTTGAATGAACAGTAATGTAATCCTGGGCATGTTACTGTGAAGGAGCGTCGTACTTGCCAGACATTGAACTCTTAGCCATGAGTATATGGCCAGATTATCTGGTGTGTTGGTTCAACTCCACTCTACATATTATGGTTCACATCTTGCTATTAGCTCATGAGGCAGTGGCCTGAACATGTTTGCATTAAACAAAACTGTCTGGTTTCCTTGTGTCTTCCTCCTCGTGTTCTCTGCTGTAGTAAGTTCTTGTTATTAGTTTTTGTTGCCAAGTCAGCCTTTTGTTTTTGTTATTTAATACATTTATTTTACTTTTGAGCTCCCTGACCTGAGTTGGTCTGCAAACCCTCCAACACCCTCTCCAGCTAATCTGTCATTATCTAAAGCAGAAGGAACTTTGAACAGGATGTTTTGAGATTTAGGCTCTGTTATAGGATTTTATCTGTGCAAGAAAAAATGATACATGGATTACTACCAATCATTTTGAAGCTGCTTTATTGGAGAATTTGAAAATAACAATATTGAAAAATTCTTCATTGTGACTAATTTTTCCAACACAGGTCACATATGTAAATGTTTCATTTACTTTAGTTTTATTTTTTAAATTTATTTTGTTCTTATTTTATTGGTGCCAAGGTGGAGGTACAAAACTGTTTCACTGCTTTTATAGCAATGAAGGATTCTGATAATTCTGATATGCTTATGTCTAATCATACAAAGCATAATGTTTATAGCGTTTTTTTTCCAGGTGTGTGATGTTGAATGTACATCTACAAATAAATTACTTTTGGAGTCAATCCAGTTCAAGATGGCTGGCATTAGTAAAGTCAACCTAAGACACTAACTTAATCAATTTTACAGCTATGGAGCTAAAATGTGGTGTGGTAGTAACTGAGAGTCAGTCTCAACACATACTCTGAGATCTTGCACAGTTTTTTTCCCCAAGGTTTCACCAAAAGAGCTATAACTGTCTTTTCTCAACAGGATCTTATCAGGTTAGATGGAATATTGGATCCAGAATGCAGGCTAATGTGAGGACCTTAAAGGAAGAAAACAAAAGGCTGACGAGGCAGCAAAGCTTACAACTTGTAAACTCAGAGAGCTTGCAAGACGCCACACAAAAGAATCAGATAGAGCATAACTTGCAACAATGAACCAGTGAGTAAAGGAAGCAAAAGAACAGATTATAAGGACTAAAGCTGATGAGGAAGTGGACACAGGTGACTGATAACTAACTGGGAACAGGTTCAGATTGGTGAGGCAGACTGACATGGAAAACTACTGAGGGAGAGTGAGTGATGACACAAGAAACAAAACTATACAAGATATATTAGAACAACTAAACCACAAGGATGACAAGAACCAAACTGAATCATGAAAATCAAGCACAGAGGATCACAAAAACAACTCAAAACACCCAAACCTGACAGATCTTAATATAAAACTTTGGCATGAAAAGTGGTGGGGATTATTTTAGACCTTTTTTACTGATTTATGTTTTTTATTTGTTTTGGGGTTGTTTTGTTTATTTGTTTGTGTTATCCTAATCTGCATTCTAAACAAATTTTGGTTTGTTATGTAACTAAAGGCCTGTTTGAGGATGTACATTGCAAATTAGCCAAAGCTTTAAATGTTATTTTGTAATTGTTAATTGTAAAGACTTGTTTTTCTACAAATACACAATAAATGAAAAGCAGAGCAATAGATTATATTTGATCAGTTTATCTTGCTGTGAAGAAACTTATGTGGCTTCAACTGTGTCTCCATAAGATACAACCCATTTTTCATTTAAACTAAGCCAAAGCTCATGCTGATTTTTTATACCACAAAACTTTGTGCAAAGGTTATAAATTCTCTCTTGTAAATGTGTTTCTGAAAACAATAGAGTTCCTATTTTTGTAGAAATGATCTGACAGTATATCTTTCTGACACAGATATTTACATGTTATTTCCATCAGCTGGATTTATCACCATGACTCTGTCACCCAAACATAAACCAAACCAAAGTTGGACCCAGTTATGAATAGACTGGAACGCCCACAGTCATAAATCAGATCAGAGTTCTGTGAGGAAGGCAGCTCCAAGCTGGGAGCAGCAGTGAAACTATAAAGACATCATATCCAGGGAAAATGCAGCGTGAATGTTTGCAGGCCTGGAAAACTGTTCTGACACTAATCCATAACATATTATTACTCCGTGTGCAGCAAGGTTCTCATCCCAAACAGACGCTTCTCTCCATCTCTGCCCTCTTTTCCTCCTGCTTCACTTTACTTTACCTCCTTCACTGCTGCATTACCTTTTCAGAGAGCAGGAGTAAATTAGCAGTCATTTTACCTCTACTGATAAACCGATTTTAATTAAGATGTTTGTGTACAGTTTCGATTAAGAAGATCTACTTAATTAAAGTCTAGCTTATATTAAGCAGCTAATTAAATCTAATTTCTACTGAGGCAGATATATTTGAGGACCGATAACAACATCACTATCTATATTTGCTAAGTTTTATGTTTACTTTGCTGTAATGACATTTGGAAGGTGTGAATGATAATCCCTAGACAAATCTGAGGTGAGGCCTCAACAAATATTACATCCCAACACCTACAACTAAATGTAAGCTTTATTCCTATGCAAACAGGATTCATAAAGGTGCTGCTCACATAAAAAGCAGTTATTAATTTCCTGATGAATAATGAAAGAGTGTAACATATTGTGTGTGTACACAACACAGAAAAATGAAATAGAGAGGAAGAAAACACATTTCCTACCTCAAAATGATGACGCATCTCTCTGAGCAAGGGAAGGTGATTTTTTTATATAAGAGGTGAGAAGTGTTTTATTATTTGCGAGCAGGAAATGTAGTGCTTTCAAATTTAGTGTGGTACAAAATTATTCATGACTGTATCAGAAGGTTTGTTTCTGAAGCAATGTCATTATTGGGTTTGAGCAATGAAAGTCGACACGTTTGACTGAAACCTCCAAATAACCTCAAAGACTCAGTGTTATTTCTGTATCTGTAAGTTGTTATCAGGGATCATCTGAAACCTTCAAATTAAAAAGGTCTTGATTTCAGTTCTTCATTTAGGAATTATACCACTCCAGCAGATTATATCAGCAGGAAGGTAAAAACCTAGACTAAATCATGGCTTTTACTGAATGTCAATAAATATCTCAAAAAGTTTGTTATGGTGTTAAAATACCTAAACTTTCTAGAATACATAATAATATGTAAAAACACCCAGCTCGCCCTCTTTGTTCCACATGGGCGGTTCCACTTTCACATCAAGCTCAGGTCCTCCATCAGAGGCCTGGGAGCTTGAGGGTTCTGCTCAGCTGTTCCTAGGACTGCACTCTTCTGGACAGAGATCTCTGAGGTTGTTCCTGGGATCTGTTGGAGCCATTCTTCCAGTTTGGGGGTCACAGCACCGAGTGCTTTGATGACCACTGGTACCACTGAGACCTCGACTCTCCACAACTTCTATATTTCCTCTGTCAGCCTTTGGTATTTCTTGAGTTTTTCATGCTCCTTCTTCCTGATGTTACAGTCGCTTGAATCACTACATCTATCACCTCCGCTTTTTTATTTATCTTGTCAACCATCACGATGTCTGGTTGGTTAGCCATCACCTGTTTGTCAGTCTGGATCTGGGAGTCCCACGGTATCTCAGCCCTGCCATTTTCCACCACCCTTAGTGGAGTCTCCTACTTTAACTGTGGGACTTCCAGTCCATACTCGGTACAGATGTTCCTGTACTCTGTTCCAGCTGCTTGGTTATGGTGTTCCATGTATGTTTTGCCTGCCTGCATCTTACATCCTGCTATTATGTGCTGGACTGTCTCAGAGCATCTTTACACAGCCTGCATCCTGGGTCCTGCCTGGTATGATAGACCCCAGCCTCTGTTGCTCTTGTGCTGAGGACCTGCTCTTGTGCTGCCATGATTAGTTCCTCTGTACTGTCCTTCAGTCCAGCCCTTTCTAGCCACTGGTATGATTTGTTGATATCAGCCACTTCCTCATTCTGCTGGTGGTACATGTCGTGCAGGGGCTTGTCCTTCCTTGAGGGTTCCTCTTTTTCCTCTTCCACATTGGGTTTCTGCTGCCTGAGACATCCATTTAGCAGTTCATCACTGAGGGCTTTCTTCTCCATGTACTCCAGGATCTTAGTTGTTTGGCTGTGATGCTCAGTCCTAAAAGGAAGCATGCTGTGCGCACTCTTGCATGCCAAACTTTTAAATGAAGAGCTCATTTGATCTGTTAGTACATGGATTATATGTATGGGATAACGCACAGCTACTACCACACTAAATTTATCTCAACATCTATAAAATAGACTGAGTTATAGCCATTTTTGCATTTGCTAATGTTGATTAGTTCTGTCAGCCAACTTGAATTGATTGATTGATTGATTGATTGATTGATTGATTGCCTCCAAAACTTAATCCATTGTAAATGTTTACGTAATTACACAATTGCTCACCTTTCCAATTTCTACAGAGTAATACCCATTAAATAAAAATAACTTATGGAAAAGAGGAAAGTGCATAAAAGCTTTCAACAACTTCACAGTGTAACGCTAGTTAAGGCTAGGTGTCTGACTACGGCCAAGTATAGAAGTAGGCAGCCAGAAAGGTTCGGCTATGGAGCCCGTGTGTGTAAATAAAGCACCATCAGACAGAAGGTAAATTAAAGTTATTGTATTTAAAGTTATGCTTTTGTATATTTTTTTAGGAGGATATTCAATAATATTAACAATATTTATAATAACAGTGATTTTCTATGAATATAACCAAAAGACACAACAAGGAAAAACAAAACAGCAACAAAACAATAAACCCTGATGACATTCAAGAGATTTTTTTCTATTTTAAGCTCATTCGTGAATCCAGGGTGATTAATGGTCCATGAATCAATAATCT